>NC_141619.1:33770667-34106500 GCF_047967505.1 Dipteris shenzhenensis | reverse complement strand
AAAAACGAAGCTTAATGTGAGGTGAATTGCAAATTTCGGAAATTAGACTTCACATGCAAATTCCAATAAAAACCTTTAAAATTTTCAACTTGAAGGTTTTTGTGTGTTGTGAATGAAAATGTGTTGTGGGTCAAGACGCGTTTAGGCACGTCATGGCATGACAAGCTACTTGGTAGATCGTGCTTAAACGTTTCTTCCACCAGGCCTTTGGACATGAAATGCATCTGGGATGCTACTTTGAGATCTGTTACAGAGCATAAATCCACTTGCAGGACTGCCTCGGACCTTGTCATTGCGCACATTAAGCTAAGAGCTCTCTCTTTGCATTATCCATACCTCTTTCTGCGCTCTAGGTTGAAAAGACCCGTGATCTTTCGACTACAATACATCTAGGTTGCTGAGGTTTGTCATGTCCTTTCCATACATTTCTTGCAGCATTCGGCTTTACGCTCTATTAGAGTCAAACTGATATTGATTCGGCGTGGTAGAGATAAACCAGACAGTGCTTCGAACGTCTTCCGCAGTGATCCAATGGCGCGTTCTATGGCATTGGCGGCAATTCTTCCATTCATCGTAGCGATTTGCCTGCTAGGTTCCTTAGAGCCGACAAAGCTTTTAACAGGTTTGTTCATTCTTGACTTTTGCATGCGACAATAAGATCTAAGTATGTGAGTATAACTATGACTGCAGAAACCACCTGTTCTTCACCTTACTTTGAAATTTTGTGCTCGGCAGCGGCATCAGAGTTTCCCGACGAATACGCTTCTGCTGGAACATTTGGCGTAGATCCGAAACGCCGGCCTAATTTCATTCACGACGAGGTGATGCATTCTCCTTGAAGCACGACCTTATTTTAGCAGTGTGTGTGCACCATAATGTGCAGGCTGAGCTGTGGTAGAATTCGCAATAGGTTCACAGCTCCTCCAAAGCATGTCATCTAATTACTTCCATTGCTTCTTGCAGTTAGCTCAGCACGGCCTTAGATTTCCAATCGTGTGAACTAACGCATTATATTTCTCTCGGTACAGAAACTACATGGAGCTACGACGGAGAAAAGGCAATTGGGTGCCTTCTTGGAGCCTCTCAAACAAGAATAGAACGCTTGATCATATATATCGACGATAAGGAAATCCATGGAATTTCTCTCTTTAAAATTCATCACGAGGAGACTACGTTTCAATAAGGTTTATCATCGATTGCTAGGAAACTTCTCCCCTTCAAAATAAATGCTCAAACACGTTGCTTTGTATCATAAACTTATGACTCAACCTTTAGAATGCTCCTACAGGGATCATACTAGGATAGAGAGATGACAAAGTGTCAAGAACCTTCCTGAATACATGATGTGGTTTGCTCTTCCATGCGTATGTTGATAATAATTTTGAAGCATAATCTAGGAAATTTTATTGTAGCAACCTTGTGTTGAGTATCTTGGAGCTAAGTTGCATTAATTTGCTCGATTTTTAAAATATAACCTTATTTGCACGAATAAGCTTTAAATAAATATATATACATATATAGTCATTTTTCAATTTGACAAATACAGGCACCTCCTCTCCACTTGCCATCCCATTGTCTTGCTTGCCATCCTACCTACTAGCATACTTGCACATTTATTACTTCCAGGTAAATTTTCTTTTTGAAGTTTTTTTCCCCTTAGTTTGGCACTAATCTCTCTTTGGGATTTGTGCATTGCAGTCTGACTTGTCTATTTAATATATATGCATGAACTTAGATAGGTTTACTCTTAGTTTGGAACTTATCTCTATCTAAGAGTTGCGTGTTGCAATCTAAGTTGTATGTTTATATGTATAAAATGTATGCATGTTTAGATGGGTTTACTCTCAATGTGGCACTCATGTCTCTATTGAGGATTGTGTGATGCAGTCTGAGTTGTATGTTCCTACTATGTAATATGTTTGCATGTTTAGATAGATTTACATCTTAGTCTTGCACTCATCTCTCTTATGAGAGTTTTGTGATGCAGCCTGAGACATTATATGTTTAACATGTTTGCATCTCTAGATAGATTTGCATCTTAGTCTGGCACTCATCTCTCTAATGAGAGTTGTGTGATGTAGTCTGAGTCTTATGTTTAGGTGTTGTTTTTATCTTAGTCTAGCACTCATCTCTCTGATGAGACTTGTGTGATGCACTTTGAGTTTTTGCATTTAGGTTTTCTTCCAGTCTCAAGTTGGCACTCAACTCTCTATTGAGATTTGTATGGCATAGCTTGCACTCATCTCTCTGATGAGAGTTGTGTGATGCACTCTGAGTTTTGCATTTAGGGTTGCTTCGAATAGTCTCAAGCTGTCACTTTGCTCTCTATTGAGATTTGTATGATTGGAAAGGAAATTAATAGGAAAAATCATATATTCGAAGATGTATTTGACTTTTTATCTGGCTAAATATTATATAATTTCATTGAAGTATTGACAATATTATATCATTCTATTCAAATATCAAAGATGTTTTGTATTATTTGGAAGGAAATTAATGGAAAAAAATCATGTATTCAAAAATGTATTTGAGTTTTGATTTGTCTAAATATTATATCATTCCATTGAAATATTCCAAACATGCTCATATAATTGCCATGCATTATGAATCCAAGCATTGTGAATTTTCTCAAGAAAAAGATGGTATTAAGCAACACTTTTGATATTCAAATCGATTCACCAATCTTAAAACATATTAAATGGAAATAATTAAATTGGGAGTATGCCAATAGCATGACAATGGTCTTACATCTTAAAAGTCATACTCACAAAAAAATTCCTCTCTTGCATGGATATCTCTAAGAGAGTGGACAACAATAAACCCTAACATATCAGTATGTAAAACATCCCATTTTCTTCAATCCAAGGTGTTCTCTAAGGTCATACACATACATAACATTTGTTCTATCCTTACAATGAATAGAGCTATTGATGTATCTAGCTACATTGCCAAACAACACATCTCCCTCAATGTATTGTGTATCCTCTTTTGGTGTGACATTTGGATCTCGAGAAGGCCCATCAGTCCTAAAGCTTGGAAGGTAAGAGTAAAGAGTAATCCAACTAATGTAATCATACTTTTGGCCACTATATATCAAAAGATATTTCTTTGTTGCTACATCCACATGTACAAACAAGCCTTAACTTGCTCCTATAGTCGATCATTTCTTCACTTTAAATTGAACACCATTGAGCTTGAATATAGAAGCCATTGGTCTTGGTAGATCTTGATCCCACAAGCCATTCAACTTAGAATCAAAGTGAAGAAGTATTTTATTCTTCACTTCTTCCAGCGGCAACTCATCAAACCCTATGAATAAAAGAAAAAGAATGATAGTTATTGAATAGTTACACATAAATAATCAAAAGTAAAGGAAATTACAAAAATGAGGCATCATAAATAAGCAATTAATATGAGTAATTACCATTCCCAAAGCCTTATTGCATGTTTAATCCAAGTGAAGCTTGGAGTCTTGTTATGTACGCTTTGGCAGAAGTTCTTGTGATATACATAATGCAATTTTTGAGCATACAAACTAGCTTGCATATCACTCAGAGAATTTGGCCACTTTATCCTCTTAAAGAGGTCCGGTTTAGAAGAATCCAAAGTAGTTGAGCTTGTTTTGAGCTCTTGCTCTAGACACGTTCTAGTCCTACTCCACAGGTGCCTACGTATCAAGAACAACTACTCCAACTCTTCATTGCTCGATGTATCTATTCACACTCTCTAGTCCCTCTAACTTGCATCCAACATTTGCAGTCTTCCATGGCATCTCTTTCACACTCTGACTGGAGGTACCTAATTTATAGTTATGTATCCAAGAAAGGAATGTCGATGCAATTTGAGGTAACATCATATCTGTTCGCTTGCTGGGATTCAAGTGGTCTTTCAACCACTCACTGTAATACCCAAATATAATATGATACCTATCATTGCTGATATCATAAAAGAATTTCAGCTCCTTCCAACTCTTACCTATATTGTCTTGTGACCTTTCTTTGAGCAAAGTAACAATATCTTGTTGAAGGGACTTTATCACTTTTCATTTCCCAGCACCTTTCATCCATGGTTTTGATGCTCGTTGCCTTCGAACCAGCTAAAATCATCTTTTGCTCTAAGATTTTATGTTGCAAAGTGGATATCATGGAGTCCTCCATGCCCAATAAATAGCAGAACATTGTGGGTCCTAGTCTTTTAGTGCCCTTTGCTTGATTGATTTCTCCCATTTTACCAAAAGTGGAAACTTGCATTGTTCTCATCTCCTCAATCGATAACTCACTCTTTTGATATGGTAAACTTCCCTTGACATATCTATGCATGATTTCCATCCATCCTTGGAAGAGATCATCTGAACATATTGTTGAGATATCGAGCTCCACTCGTGATATGCCAGGGTGACCGTTGTGCATTTATGTCACCGACTTGTTAGCTACAGATGCAGTTGGTACACCGCCCATGAATAATAGCTAGATGACAGCTATCTTTATCTACTCTAGTAAGTGGCTCAGTTAGTATGCCACCTTAGTTAGCTGAGTTTGGTTTGAGACCCACATATAGGGTTCACCTATTCTTTTGTACTGAGAGTTCTTTTGGCTTACACAACTAAGAAGAGGAAAACTATTTTGAGCCTCCACCTTTGTGTATATTCCCCCATTGTGTATGTGAGAAAGCTGCAAGTGAGACTCCTTCCTTCTCTCCCACTCTCTTCACTTGGTACCAGAGCTCAGTTCGTGGTAAGGAGCTAAAGAAAGCAAACCAAGTTCATGGTGTCCTAGTAAGAGGATCAGTGTTGCTTTTCTTTTTTTTCGAGTTTGGGAGCAAATCTCTGCAAGTAGCACAGTCAGAAAGTGCAAGAGTGCATTGTCTCAGATTGGGATGCCCTTTGCAGTGTGGCGAGAGGGTAGTATATGCTACAAGGCCCATTTTGGTGGTGGAAGTTTTCCACAGGCACTCAGGAAAGTGCCCTGTTTTTGCTGTGTGACCACTGTTCTGCAGGTTGGTAAAAAGTTATCGCAAAAATTACATTGTATGCCTATGCACAGAGATATTGGGAGTGACAAAATCATTATTATTGCCTGTTGATGCATAATCGTCACTAGGAAGTGACTGTGTGGTCAAATACCACTCTCATCAGTTTTGAAGATTTGCCCTTGTGAGGCAAAAGTTGTGGTTTTTTGCAATGACAGAATATTTTGCAGTGTTCTGTAATGGTGTCTAATGCTCTTTTACAGATTGTCACTGAAAAGCTTGACAAGAACAACTTCCAAGCATGGAAGTTTAGAATGACGAATTTCCTTAAGGGAAAAGGCTATTGAGAGTTCATTACTGGAGCTGAACAAGAACCAATTATTCCTAATGTTCCCAATTAACAAGAGTTGCAGACATTTAAAGGCTGGCATGAGAGAGCCAGAAAAGTTATGTACTGGCTATTTATCAGTATTTCAAATTCTATGATTGTGCATATTCAGGATGCAAGCACGCCGAAGGAGGCATGGGATACTTTGACAAAAATGTATAGCACAAATACGCAAGCTAGGAAAATGCAGGAGTTGCATAATGTGTAGAGAGAAAATATGAGCATCAATGACTACCACATGAAGGTGAAGAAGATTGCAGATGCACTTGCTTCTATTGGGTCGCCAGTGGAAGATGATGATTTAGTTTCTGTGACCTTGAATGGTCTAGGAAAGGATTATGCACAATTCCAGACATCCATTGCCACCCGAGAATTTTCCAGATTTTGAGGAGTTGATTGCTCTTCTAATTTCTAAAGAGCAGAGAAATAGTCTCGGGGGGGTCACTCATCATATGTAACCCTATCACGTGAGTTCAACAGAAGGATTTTTTTTATTGCTTAAATTTACAGAATTAAATATACATAAGGGACTATTTAAAATAGTTTTCGAAAAAATTTACAGAATTGTATAGAAAAGGGGTACATTTTATTCATGAAATTTTTTACAGATAAGGGACTTTAAATATAGGCCTTGAATGCATGTGATATAGAGGGTTTATACATAGTGACCCCCCCGAGGAAATAGTGGTGCATCTCCTTTAGGAGGAACTTCAAAAGAAGCTGTCTTCTACTCAAATGCTGGAAGAGGTAGAGGCAGAGGTAGCGTAGGCCGATTTGGAGGCTGTGGGAGAAATTAGAATATGCAGCAAATTCAAGAAAACCAGTCCTATGGAGGAGGACGTGGTAACTTTAGAGGCACGGGGAGCCAAAGAGGTCGTGGTGGATGGCAGAGAGGCCAAAATGCAAACAACAATGTTGAATGCTACTACTGTGGTAAAATGGGTCATATGGTTAAAGACTGCTATAAAAAGCAAAATGACATCATGACTGGAAAATTGCAGCAAGGCAATTATGCATCCTCTAGTAGACAGGGTGATGACAAAAATGAGCATCTGTTTATGGTGCAGCACATGACCAATTCTGTGATAAGTGCAGAAGAAAGCAATAATGTGTTGTATGTTGACTCAGGTGCGTCAAACCACATGACAGGTCATGCAAAATAGATGCAAGATGCAAGGAAAATGGAAAGACCAAGATTTGTGAAGACTGGTGATGATACTGCACATCCTATTGTGCAGATTGGTAAAATTCCTTTGTCTATGCAGGATGGAAAAAAGAAATACATGTCTGATGTATTTCATGTCCCAAATATCACCAAGAACCTGGTTTCTATTGGTCAATTGGTTGAGCAGGGCTTGCAGGTTAGATTTAATCCACATGGATGCTTTGTTGAGGATATGAAAAATAAAGGTCGCTTGATAGCAAAAGGAAAGAAGAAGGGCAAGATGTTTACATTGGATGTGGACATGCCTGAATTGAGTGCAGCAATGTTTGCACATGGGACCAGTGTAGTTGAAGGTATTGATATCTGGCATAAAAGAATTGGTCATGTTAATGTACAGTGACTTAAATTAATGCAGGCCCAAAATATTGCAGGATTGCCTAAGTTCAAGGTTGCAGAAATGCATAAGACCTGTATGTGAAGCCTGTCAATTTGGAAAACAGGCAAGGAAACCATTTCCTAGACATGTTCGAGAGAGTAAGAAGCCATTGGAATTAATCCACTTTGATGTGTGGACTACTAAAGTTGCATCTATTGGAGGCTGTCATTATTTTGTCACTTTTATTGATGACTACAGCAGAAAATTTTGGGTGTATTTTATGAAAAAGAAAAGTGAAGTGTTTGGGCATTTCAAAGCTTTTAAAGCTATGGTTGAAAAAGAAACAGGCCTGCAAATAAAATGCCTAAGGTCAGATGGAGGGGGAGAGTACCTCTCAAATGAGTTTGCAAGTTTCCTGTAAGAGCATCGCATAAAGCAGCAATATTCATGCAGTCATACCCCACAGCAAAATGGACTTGACTTGCAGAAAGGAAAAACAGGCATATTGGAGAGGTATCTCGTGCCATGCTCAATGAAAAAGACCTACCAGATTATTATTGGGCTGAAGTAGTTGCTACAGCAGTCTACATCATGAATAGGACTCCCACTGCAGCAATACATGGCATGACACCAAAGGAGAGGTATACTGGTAGGAAACCAGATATTTCTCATTTGAAAGTTTTTGGTTGCATTGCCTATATTCATGTGCCAGATGAGTTGAGATCCAAGTTGGATCCAAAAGCTGAGAAGTGCATCTTTATTGGTTATTCTCTGTAGCAGAAAGGGTATAAATGCTATAACCCTTCTACTCGTAAGTTTACAGTGAGCAGAGATGTTGTTTTTGATGAGATGAGCTAGTATAAACCAGTAAATGTGATTGATGATGTAGATGCACAAAATGGTAATGCTACACAGAATTCACAACAATAATCACAAAATATTAGTGGACCTATAGTGTCCTCTAGCAGTGGTTCACATACTTCACCATGGATAGGCAAATTAAGATCAGGAGGATCTCCTCAAAGCCATGCAGATAGTGGTATGCAGGTATCACGAAAAGGAAAAGAGAAAGTAGATCAACCCATGGTTGATGTGAATACAGGTCACTCTTATGTGGATGGTGAATCCAGTGGCTCAGTAGAACAAAGCCTTGATGATGAGTTGGGTATTCCTTTTGTTGTTACACCTAGAGTAAGGAAGACAAGGGATGTTTTGAGAGAACCTGGTAGTGAGCCTATTTTACGCAGGTCTACCAGAGCTAGGTATCTTGTGGATAGGCTTAAATATGATGGATTTATAGCCATTCACTATGCCTAAATGGTCAAAGTGATACATGAACCAGAACCCACTTCTTTTCAGCAAGCCATGGGAAAAGAAAAATGGGAGAAAGCCATGGATGAAGAAATGGATGCCTTGGAACCAAATGCTACATGGGAATTGGTGCCTTTGCCTAAAGACAAGAATGCAATTGGCTACAAGTGGGTTTATAAGGTGAAGCACAATGCACAGATTAGTTGTCAAGGGGTATGCACAGACATATGGCATTGATTATGAAGAAACACTCAGTCTGGTTGCAAGGATGGAAACCGTAAGAGTAGTCATTGCTATGGCTGCATCAAAGGGATGGTCTTTACATCAAATGGATGTAAAGAATGCCTTTTTGCATGGTGATTTGCAAGAAGAGGTTTATATGGAGCAGCCACCAGGTTATGTTCATGCTATTCATCTTGAGTTTGTTTGCAGGTTGAAGAAAGCCTTATATGGCTTGAAGCGAGCACCCAAAGCATGGTCTGACAAGATAGGATAGTATCTTGTCACTATTGGCTTTCAGATTTCCAAGCTAGATTTGTCACTTTATGTGAGAAAAATAGAGAAAGGTATTATGCTGCTTGTCATTTATGTTGATGATTTGATCATCACATGTGATAGTAATGAAGATATCCTTCATGTGAAAATGCTATTGAAGCAGAAGTTTGAGATGAAGGATTTGGGAGAGCTGCGTTATTTCTTAGGCATTGAGGTGATTAGATCCACAAGTGGGCTATGGCTCTTGCAAAGGCAGTATGGATTGGACATGCTGTCCAAATATGGGATGACAAGCTGTAAGCCTATTTCAGTTCCTCTGGAGTAGAATGTGAAGTTGAGCACAGATGCAGGTGAGCTTCTGGAAGACCCTCCTATGTACAGACGCATAGTAGGAAGTTTGATTCATATGACTATTACCAGGCCAATTTTGAGCTATGCTGTTGGGTTGGTAAGTCAGTTTATGCAAGCTCCAAGGAGACCGCATTTCGATGTGGCTAGACGTATACTGAGGTATGTGAAGTCCACATTGTAGTATGGACTATTTTATGAGACTAGGGTTCACATACAGTTGCATGGATACACTGATGCTGATTGGGCTGGTAGTATTTCTGATAGATGATCTACAAGTTGATATATGTTCTCTTTTGGGAGTGCTGCAGTCACTTGGAGCAGTAAGAAATAGCCTATAGTTGCCTTGTCGAGCACAGAGGCTGAGTACAGGGGTGCAGCAATGGCTGCATGTGAGGTAGCTTGGTTGCATAAGCTACTTTATGATATGCATCAGTCTGTGACAACATGACCAATATACACTTGGGAAATAACCCAGTCTATCATGCTAGAACAAAGCACATTGAGGTGCATTTTCACTATGTGTAGGAGAAGGTTCTAGTAGGTTTTATTGATTTATTTTATGTCAGCATAGAGGATCAGGTAGTTGACATATTCACGAAGGCATTGGGTGCAGAGAAGTTGTGCAAGTTCAGAGACCTGCTTGGTGTGCAGGAATCGAGATTGAGCTCGACGGGGAGTGTTGAGATATCAAGCTCCACTCATGATATGCTAGGGTGACCATTGTGCATTTATGTCACCGACTTGTTAGCTGTAGATGCGGTTGGTACACCGCCAATTAATAATAGCTGGATGACAGCCATCTTTATGTACTCTAGTTAGTGGCTCAGTTAGTATGCCACCTTAGTTAGCTGAGTTTGGTTTGAGACCCACATATAGGGTTCACCTATTCTTTTGTACTGAGAGTTCTTTTGGCTTACACAACTAAGAAGAGGAAAACTGTTTTTGGCCTCCACCTTTGTGTGTATTCCCCCATTGTGTATGTGAGAAAGCTGCAAGTGAGACTCCTTCCTTCTCTCCCACTCTCTTCATACATATAATCATATGAACATATTTTTGGTTAAAAATATTTCCAAAAGACACATGCACAGTATCAATAACGTCTTGATAACAATAACATAGTATATATGACACACTGCTCTGAGACTACTCTCAAGATTAGTTTTAAAACCAAGCTTACACAAGAAAGAGAGAAAAAAAAACAACATAGAATGATGGTCATTTTTAATAGAATGGGTTTCAAAACCGATCTTGTATCATCAATGAAGAATATCATGAAGATAGCAACTTTTAAAAATAGAATGATAGAAGGAGGATAGAAGAAATGCTTACATCCCATTCTTTTCGTGATTGGTGTTCTTTAGCAACTCCAGTTTAGTCTTCTCTGGTCTTCGAAATGCAACCCACTGACTCCGTAGTTGCTTCAATTATTTTGTGTAAGGCACATCCTTTGTGTTCTTCTAAAGTTCCTCATTGGCCTTTCATAAAATTATCTAACAAATATGATTTGGACAATTTAATACTATTCTTGTGGTTCTTTTTGCATAAACCCCTTTGATTTGTTTGACTACTGGAAAATTACTTGCAAAATTTTAGCTGCTTCAACTAAGTGCTTCCCTGATAGTACCCAATAAGAGTATGTGTATATGTATTTAGATGACACGTTCATGATGACTGGCAAATCGGTGTTTGGATCATATGGAATTGCCTATGCTTTTGTGGAGAAGTTTCTTGGATTCATGCATAATTCTTTGATCAAATTGCAAACATGTTGTGCCACAAGGGACCTCTACACATATCAATTGGTGCCGCGTGTACAATTCAAAACAAGATTGAGAACCCATTTGAACCAACAGGATAATACTATTGAAAATTGTCTACCCCCTCTCCTTTCTCCTTCCAACCAATAATTTCATCCTCTGATGGAGCTATCCTCAATGTCTCTACTTTAGTGATAGTCGCCAAGGCTCTTTCAACAATGACCTACCCAGTATCTCACACCTCAAGAGCAGTGGCAGACTCGGCAACGAGGCATGGGTGGTAATTATATATTTATCTTCTATTGAATATCTAATATGTTCAATCATTCAAATGTTTAGTTATTCATATCTAATTAATTGAATTTGGATCCACAGGTTTCTGTGATTGAAAGGCCTCCAGACAACGACGAGTACAGAAGGGTATTCAGGATTGGAGCCAAGGCATGGTTTAAGGAGAAGTAGAAAGGAGTACACATCAATTGGGAAAGGGTGGCAGCACATCATGTGAGCATACCCTATTCCTCTTTGTTATCATTTGACTATCACCGTTGTCTTACAATCGATGCTCTTAGTTTTTTTAACTTGTTTCATTCTTAGGGAGGCACGTTTCCCATTAGGAGATCCGGACAGAGACATTGTATCTGAAGAAGAAGCGAGGATCAGGTGCATGTAGAGAGACCAAGGGCAAGGAGGGCAAGGAGGACGAGGAGGGAGAGGAGGGCGAGGAGGACGAGGAGGAGTAATAGTAGGATTGAACATTTATTCATTCATTATTTCGGCACTTCTGCCCTTTTGTAGTGCATTACTTTGGTGGATTTTCCATTTTGGAGTTCGGCACTTTTGCCATTTTGTAGCGCATTAGCGCATTACTTCGGCAGATTTTCCATTTTGGAGTTTGGCAGTTTTGCCATTTTATAGCACATTACTTCAATAGATTTGCCATTACTTTGTAGAACTTCTTTGCAAAATTGTAACATGTACACCTCCTCATTTGTAACATTTAATCATGATTCTAATGAGAAACAAAATTATGTGGGGTGTGAAACAAGCCCCATCCTGCCCCACAAATTTTTTTTAGCTTCTATAAAAACGTCGGTATATACCGATGCCTGTACCGACACTATAGTGTCGTATATAGCAAACGATGACTATGTCGATGCCCACACCCATTCCCACACCGACACTAGTGGCCATATGTTACTGAGGTGATGACACTGACTCTCGCACCGATAATTTCTTTGTGACGTCCACAATGGCGAACATTCTGACACTTTCCACTTGTTTTTTTTTTTAAGTCTTCGTATTTAGCATTAGTATCGGTGTCAGAAAGCATCTCATGTCTTGTAGTGAAATGCTAGGCCTTTCATGTCCCAATATAGTTCACAATTTCAATCAGTAAACTACTGTTTGTTGTCTTGAACTAGCACTTTGCTGATTTAGGACACCACACATTAAGCCCAAGCCACGCCAATCTAGAAATAGTGGTATATGACTCGAATAGAAAAAAATTAAATTTAATAAATTTAAGTACTAGGAAACACAATAATTTCAACCACTAGGCTGGTGAACAACTAATGTCTATTAAACCACGCCAGTTCAGGACAATCACATAACTGGTGATTGAGCTAAAGCTGCATTAGAGTTATTTTCTAATTGTGAAATGTTATGTTCTAATTGCGAAATTCAGAAATGAAAAGCAATATACTTGTTATTGTCTAATATGTGAAGTTGAGACCATCAAGCTAAACCAACCTAATGGTTGAAATTGTGATAGTGCCCTAAACCATCTCGGTGGTTGAAATTATGACTGTCTTAAATGTGTTCTAGCATGTTGGGTCAGCAGACGGAGTTGTATCTCAAGTTTATGGATCATAATCCTAACATTTCAATGGGGCATAGGAGCTTTGAGCATTGTAAGACCTGGTACATCAAGAAGCTCAAAGACAAGAATGTTTTTGGTTGCAAAACACACATAGACTTTGACCTGGCCTGACAAGCTATGAATGACTTGAGATCTGGTCATGTTAGAGCATTGCTCCATGGGGATCAATGCCCATGTTTCCCCAGTGAATGTGCGATCTATAGGCCACCTAGATCCTCATCTTGTGTTGCAAGGGAGAGCAGGTTTTGTAGCTTAAGGTCTCTGTCAATTTTGGGATACAAAGTGCTCACTGGTACAACAAGCAGATAACAATTCTTGTGCATATCACGTACAATCATTTTCTTAATTCTTCTACCAATGATGCCAATCTACTTGCTGACTCACAGGAGTCCAAGTCAGTACAATGCACATACCATTTCTACATCTCAATAATAGGGAACATGATATCTTATTTGTGCAGCATGCTTTTCTACTGCATTGGGAATGGATGAAAAAGGAAAATCCCCATGCAAAAAATATAAAACAACATTGGGTGTGGTCAGATTGTGCTGCCTCTCAATTTAAATCAGCCCGTGTATTCTACTTTGTCTGAAGGCTCAAATCCCTAACCGGTCTAGACATGATGTGGAATTTCTTCGAGTCAAGCCATGGCAAGGGTGAACATGATGGATGTGGTGCTATTATTAAGCAAGATCTATTTAAACACCAATTAACATGCCCTCAAGAAAACCTCAATGATGCCCATGATTCTGTAACATGGCTTATAGCCAACCTCTCCACAAGCACGCATTCAACATACAATAAACAAAGCCTTAAGAATACTGTAGTATAGAGAGTGTTCCATGAAGTGAAAGTGGATGAAGTGAAAGTGGATGAAAAGCAAAGGAGAAGCCGGCATGATTGTGAGAAAATTAAAGAAGTTCATGGTCTGCACAGCATATGGGGCTTTTCAAACAACCAACTGATTAAAACAAGAAAACTTTCTTGTTTCTTCAGTGCATGCATCATAGGGGATCATGACAATTGTGAGAACATTGCACTTTTTAAGACTTGGGAGTGAGTTCAAGTTTTCCCTCTACATTCAGATGGAGTAACAAACAATGACTCGCCACAGTTTGGGGAGAGTTTCGATGACCTCACTGACTGTCTGGAAGAGGAAGATAACTTTGCAGTTGTCACTACCTCTGGGAGAATGAGGAAGATGACCCATACATTTTGTTTCAGTGCACAAAACCTAAGCACAAGATTGAGCTAGCATTTAAGGATAATTGGGGAACAAACTATGAGAAGTGGGATGTAGTAGGACTTCACTAATTTTTGCTACAAAAAAAGATCCAAGAGAGGCCGCAATTACAAACTGCTACATAAGAGTCTACAAACATTTGTGTACTCTCATCTAGTAAGAGCTATTAAGTTCTAGATACAACCTATGTGACAAGAAAAGAAGGGCAGGAGTGTCTTTAAATTGGATTTAGACATGCATGAACACATCTTGGGGTGTCTTGGAGCGGTGGACGAGGATGACTAAGATAGTACTAAGAAAATGTAGTGTTATTGCAAGAAAACAATATTCCACTTATCTTGGAAAATGAAAAATGTATTTGAGACTACGCTTATTTTAGTAAATCCCAAACTAACCACCACACTTGTTTTGGTAAATCCCAAATGATAAATCCCATGCTTGTTTTTAGTATATCCCAAACAACCACCTCGCTGGTTTAATTAAATTGTTTTTGTAAATCCCATGCTTGTTTTTAGTATATCCCAAACAACCACCGCATTGGTTTTATTAAATCCCATAACGAATCCAGACATCCACAAATCCATTCATCTTGTGAAGCAAACCACTGCACTGGTGGATGTTAATATCCTAGTGTGCAACCAACCACCATGCTGGTGACCACTTATCCTACACTATCACCATGCTATCCTAAAATTCGTTGCATAGTGCTATAGTAAAATAGTCCCTTTAGATTGGTTATCTTTAACTGTCAAATTTCAACCACTGGGCTACTTAAAACATTTAAGTATTACGAGCACCATAGATCATGGATGATGGGAGTTCGAGAAAGTCCACAAGTCCAAGAAATATGTGCAAGATTTTTATTTTTTCAAAAATACAATGCCATTTTATGGCTCAATGAAATTCCAACCTCCCAACCATCTTATCAACCTCTCTATAGCAAGCATCTCCCAACTTTTTAGGCCAGTCTGATGAGCTATCACATACCTCATTACACACTCAGACCACCAACTGCTTACTTGCCTTTGCCGACTTGTACGCCCATAGTAACTCCTCCTTTCGCTCAAGGTCCTCTTCATCCCAGTATTGCCGCTCTATACAACTTCACCCTGCCATAATTTCCTACCAAAAGAAACTTACATCATGATCTTGACAAGTACCTTAAACGAGTAAGAAAAATGATAGAGAAGGAAATTAATATTTATCGCCTTTGTCGACTCCAAGTCATACACCCAATTGCGAAGCATGTCCTCCTTGTAGCTATTTTCCTCCCTCTTCTTGAGCTCTTCTCTAGGTCTATTTCTATGAGGAGGTCATTAAAATTGTTCTCAAGTAGAACATGAGCATTCCAAAGTCTTTTGGGTATGCCATAGATTTGCAATAGGTGGATTGGTATACATAGTTTTGGGGCTAGATTTCATAATGGGCTCTTAGTTGTGTCTGCACTACACTTAAATAGGCAGAGAGTTCATTGAGCTCGACCTTCTCATTCTTCTTTCATACAACCGACATGTCCACCTCATCATTCGACTATTTAACCAAAATCGTTCATCTCATATTAGTTTTCTAATCAAAATCTTTCGTCTCACATTAGTTGTTTAATCAAAATCTTTTGTCTCACATTATGGTCCTTGGCATGTCAAAGGACACTATTTAGTCACATAGTAGCTGGGAAGACATCACTTCAATCACTTTGGAAATATTATAATATTGCATATATATACATATACATATATTATTATATGTATATATATATATCTCTTAACAACTGCACTTACATTGAGAAATATGAAATCCCATAACTAATCCACAATTCCTAGATGAATGAATTGTATGACATTCATCTTGTCTTGTAATAATAATAATAGAAGCAAACCACCACACTGGTGGTAGTTATATTCCTAGTGTGCAACCAACCACCGTGTTGGTGGCAGTTAAGTTAATATCCTCGTAATAATAGAAGCAAATCACCGCACTGGTGGCAATTGATTTTTGGGTGTAGCAATTGGTTGTACCCATGCAAACATTGACCCATGTAATAATAGAAGCAAACCACCATGTTGGTGCTATTCTAAAACAGATACATTGCCCAAGTCAAACTCTGGAGAAAATTAATACTTCAATAGGTTACACACATATTACATTGATTACATCTCAAAGACTCCTTTCCTTTAGATTACATCTCAAGGACTCCTTTCCTTCAGGGGGATGGTTCCACATTGCTTTGAGCGAGTTGCCTTTTTTAGCTCCCTGATTTTAGGCTTGGCCCTCCTTGCTTCTTTCCTTGTTCGTTTCTCAAAGAAGGCTAGTTCCTTCCTTCAGAGGCCCGGCCCCTCCCTTCATGTCACTTCCTCTTTCCTTAATTTGAGCCTCTTGGTTGTAGGCTCGGCCCTTCTTGCTCCTTTCTTGAAGGGGGCAAGTTCCTCCCTTTAGGCTTCTTCTCCTCCCCGTAGTCAACAGGCTCGAGCTTGGCCTTCTTCAATTTGAGCACCTTGTCTTTTGCATTTTGTGCCCAAATGGCAAATTGAGCTACAACATCTACTTTCTCGACGTAGATATCTGTAGCAGGCAGGCACATTTGATCTGTGATGGGATATCTCAAGGTGTATGCCCCAGGCACACCTTGGGTTCTATGTGTGTGTGTGCTAGAGGCACAGTTAGGTGCCCATAAGCACTGTTAGGTGGTGGTAGATGCCACATAGGTTGATTGAGAGATTCTAGGAGCTGATTGAGGAGATGATTGAGGAGATGATTGTGGAGCTTGGTGGCTCTTGTAGAGGTGCCTACATATGGACCTCACCCTTCTTCTTTCTATATGCATTCTCTTGTTTCATGTTCAGATTCATGCTTTCCTTTCACTTCTTCAACATTGGTATCAGAGCACTATGATTTTCCTTGAGCCCATTTATGCCATGTCATCTTCTTCTTCTTCATCATCTTCTTCTTCTTCATCTTCACCATTTCTTCCCCAAATTTGTGAGAGCTTGTTCTCCCTCGTCGTTTCACCATTCTCCAAGCCCTTTGTGCTGTAGAACAATCTCTGTAGGGCGCACCTTCAGCTCAAAGCTTGTCACAAAATTGTGCCTCCATCGCCTGTGCCAACAAGAAAACAGTCTGCCAATGTATCACGTAATGCCACCTCTATGGTCACTCATTTCCAAATTCCTCTGAGCACGAGTTGGGCGACACTACAAGCAAGCTGCTAATGAAGTTTGAGCTCGTTTGGTTAAGCATTTGAGGAGAAACAGATGAAAAACCAGACAAAAATCAAGCTCCTGGCTATGGCGATGTGACATGGCATTTCGCCTTTCCTCTTTAGTGGCTCTTCTGTGGCATACCAGCTTTATTTCTATCTAGAAAGCCCTCTTTTCTTTGCTTTGAAGAGTGAGATACAAGCCCTCCAAGATTAGGCCTTTGTTTTGGATAGTTTTGACAATGTTGTGAGTTTGGTGCTACATTAGATGCTACTTTGGCATTTCTGATGTTTTAAAGTGTTGAATAGCATCAGTACAATTGTGGCTACAACTTTCCTTTAGGTTGCTATACCTAGATTTGCTTGGAATACTTTCATTTAGCCACCTCTATGAAGCATGCAAGTTGAAGTATCATTTCCACTATGATTTTTTATGGAATTTGGTTACAAATCTTTGCTACACCAAATGCTTATACTTTGAAGCTTTTCAGCTTTTTATAGCCTTGTAAGAGAGTAGACACTGCCCAATTCTTGGGTTAGACCCTCTCATGGTTTGCTTATGCAAAATATGTGGAAAGCCAAATCATGAAGCAATGTTTTGTTAAGCTACAATGGAAGAGAATGCCAACATGGCTTCCTTGTTGCAGATTGCCAAGATAATGGTTGCCAAAAAGGAAGCAACTACAAAACCAAAAATTGCCAATTTACTTTCAGTTGATGTGCCTCCACAAGATGAGGCTCCTACGATGATTATGCTTTTTGAACTAGCTCCACATATGCTCCAGATCTCTCTTTTATGTTGAGTCAAGGTACTCTGCCTGGATAGTCTCCAAAATGAATGGAATAAACTATTGTGTTCTTTGTAAACACCTCTGGTCACCATATGATGTAGGCCATGTGTATGTGTTTAACTCCATGGTACCTCCTGCAGACATTGTGTGCATGTACATGCAGGGGAGATAACCATTGGGGGTCTTATGTATCCCTTTTTTGACTTCACACCCTTGGGAACCCTTGCTAGCATGAGATCCTAGCCATAGATTTATCCTTGACCACCATGAGATGCCTTGAGACACTATGTGACTAGATGTATCCTTGACATAGCCTGAGGAATTCCCTTGAGGGGGGGTTTGATGGGATATCTCAAGGTGTATGCCCCAGGCACACCTTGGGTTCTATGTGTGTGTGTGCTAGAGGCACAGTTAGGTGCCCATAAGCAATGTTAGGTGGTGGTAGATGCCAAATAGGATGATTGAGAGATTCTAGGAGCTGATTGAGGAGATGATTGTGGAGCTTGGTGGCTCTTGTAGAGGTGCCTACATATGGACCTCACCCTTCTTCTTTCTATATGCATTCTCTTGTTTCATGTTCAGCTTCATGCTTTCCTTTCAGTTCTTCAACAATCTGTCCATGACTTGGGCAATGGAAAATGACATTCTCTACATAGCAATCTTGCATGCACAAAAACCCCAATGCATGCATTTGCGTGACTTCACATCCAATTTCATGCAAATGATCATCATGTGCTATGCAACCAAATATGCGTAGATGCCCAATGTGTGGCTTATGTCCAGTGAATGCTTCATAAGGAGTCATACCCTATATTGGTTCGGTAGGAAGCCGATTAAGCAAGTAGTTCGTAGTGGCTACTGATTCGGAAGATGCTTTTCACTAAGCATATTGTTTGCTAAGGTCCCATTCTTCCTTTCAGCTCTTGCATTTTGCTGAGGAGTATCTGCACATGTGAATTGTCTTTGAATGCCGTGATTTCTACAAAAGTTCATGAATGTTGAAGACATGTATTCACCTCCTTTATCTGATCTCATGACTTTGATCTTTTTGCCTGTCTGGTTTTCTACCATGGCTTTGAATTCTTGAAATCTGGAAAACACTTTAGATTTCTCTTTCAAGAAGTAGACCCAACAATATTTGATGTAGTCGTCGATGAAAGTCAAGTAATAAAGTGAACCATTGATGCTGCGGGTCTGGGCATAACCCCATACATCTGTATGAATCAAATCAAGAATACCTCGTGCCTTGTTGAGCTTCAGAACATAGAGCACATCTTTCACCAATCCTTTTGTACTAGTGAAATTGTTCATGGGGATAACACCTGTCCCTTGAACTGGATTCGGTGTATTGTCTGTTGTGTAGATGACATTTTTCTGACATTCTAATGGTTTCATCTCTATGAACCATTCCTGATGATTTGTCATGTGAGATGATGCACCGCTGTCGATATACCAAGGATCATGTTCCACTTGGTCGACTTGATAGATGAAATCCTCTTTGGGATGCAATCAGTGTCTAAGTACACTATATCAGTCTGCTACATTTCCTCACTCGCAAGAAGCATACTCCCATGTTCATTTGCAAAATGACTGTGACTAGAATGTCCACCATGATGATTTCCTCTGCCACAAAAATTGCCTCGATTACTGTTGGACTGACCACCTTGGTCATACTGCTTCTTGTGGGTGGCAATCTCTTTCATAGTGTCCAAACTTGTGACAGTAGTTGCACTAGATGTTTGACACATTGGTGGATGCATTGCCTCGTCCTTGAAATCTTCCTTGGTTGGAATGATTTCCTCTTTGATGATTCTGATGTTACTGATGATGATGTTGATGTTGATGTTGACTTTGCTAATGATGTTGTTGTTGATGATGACCACTTTTCTGATATGATCTACCTCTTCCTCACCTCTCCCTCTGCTTTTGTCTGAAGCTATGAATGCCTGATCATTAGAATGACCTTTACGTGCTTGCATGGCCTGTGTCCTGAGTTCTTCACCAAGTAGAACTGACTGAAGTCTGACTGAAGTTCTTCTAGTGTCAAAATTTGCCGTTGGATGGCAATACTCTAGACTAGATTCTCGTATCCCTCTCCTAGTCCATTCAGGATTACTTAAACCATTTCTGTGGGGTTCATCGTCTCTCCTGCTGCTGCAAGTTGATTGTTGTAGTCTTTTATCTGGAGTACATAAGCATGACCATTTTCGCTGCTGTTGTGGAAACTCTGGTTGATCTGGTTTCTCAGTGTGAGAATCCTAGATGTATTCTTGGACTCGTAGAGAGTTGCAAACATATCCCATGCTTCTTTGGATGTCTTGACTGTGTTGAGCTATCCTACCATGACATCTTGCACATTCTGCTTGACCAGATGCTAAGCATACGTGTCTTTCTTATCCCATTCTGCCTGAGCTCGGGGCAATGGCAAGATCTGCTACTGGTGGAAAAACTATTTGTGTAGCTGTAGATCCCGTTGCTGGTGTTGTGACAATAGGTGGAGTAGACCTACCGGTGGCTAGATCGTCCAATGGTCTAGGTGTAGACCCATCGACATACTCCCATTTGTCTTGAAGTACAAGAATGGTCTCCATTCGGTATTTCCATGTACCGTAATTGGAGTTGTCTAACTTAGCAGATGCCTCCAGATTGAGGTTGCTAGTCGTAGACATGGTGCAAGAAATGTACTCAAAAGTGTCGTGAAAATCTCTGTATGAATCAACTGCTACAAATACATTGACTGTGCCAAGTGGAATATTAACTATCGGTGAAGATAGAACTGCAATATATAAAATCCAATCTATGTTACAAGGCTTGTGGCAAATGATGCCGGGAATAGTCAAGAGGCTTTACAAGGCTGAAATGATGTGCACAATGTCATGAAATAGCCGTATAGGCTTTACAATGGTGGCATGTGTGTGTGAAATCAAATGCTATCTGCCCACTGAACAATCTGCAATGCCTCTGAACTCTAAAGTCTACTCATTGAACTGATGAACGTCAAGTTTCAGGTAATGTAATTATGTGAAACCATATGTGAACGTATGGACTGGAGTAGGTACTAGTCAAGAATTTCGGGCATGGCTTAGATTGGCAACTTGGGGAAATTCAAAGCGTCCCCTCTATGGTGATCTAGTCTACTCTGATCTAGATCTATACCAACCGTCGAGCAATGAAAGAGCAGCAAATAATTCCTTTTCTTTTGTTCCTTTAAGTGCTGGGTTAGATGTGTCGATGTAGAGGCTGATGTGCGTGTAGGAAGTGGATTTGTTGAGATGAGGCTCAAAAGTGAGTGTAACTTGCACCAAAATGTGTGCATGATGTGACGAGCGTGTAGAGCATTAAAAAATGAGTGACTTTCCTTTTTGGAGCACCCTCAAATTCTTCCTGGATCAAGAGATACGACTTGATCTACGTGGAGGGGCAAAAGGAGTGCAAATGGTGCTCAATGATGATGTGTCAATCAGGGGGTCACATGCAGTGATTGTGCCTAGCAAGGACTGTGCTTGTTGAGCAATGATGAGATGGCAATTGTGTCACATGAAGTGCATGTGGAAACGTAAGTGTGCCAGGCTGGCACTGTGTGTCACATGGCTGTTGACTAGTCAAGGGTGACATGGCACTTTGACTTTGACTGCCGAGGTGTCAAAGGTGACATGGCAGTGAGGATAAGGGTTCCACATGTCAACTGAGGTGGTGGATGAGGTGTAGTTGACATGTGGCCAAACACTGACCACTCTTTAAACCCAAGGTCAACTGGACCTAACCATGGGTGGACTTAATCTGCCATGTGTCCAATGGTGACCAACCTTATCTAGTATTGACCCAAGGTTGACAATACTTGGGTTAGGTTAACCACTCTCAAACCCAAGATTAAAGAACCTAACCGTGGTAAAATTCTATCTACCACGTGTCTTGTTCTAAGGTCTCTAACCTTTGTGAAGCAAAAAGAACGACGATGATGGAGAGTAGAAGAGAGGCTATGGCGATGCAACTCGAGTCAATGAGGCTTTGCATGCAGTCGGGAGGTGGCTGAGCGCTAGAGTCTAGAGAGGTCTCATGGGTGTGCATCTGCAAGAGCCGTTTCTAGAGGAGTCATCGGCGCGCTACTTGGAGTGGAGGAGAAAGCAGCTAAGGCGCAATGCATGGACCTTAAGTAACCCTTGTAGAAAGCGATGGCGCTAGAACGTGGTCATCGGAAGGAGCACTTGGGCGTGCTGCAACTTCAGCCCGTGTGCTCAAGTGTCGTAGATGGAGCACTACATGAGTCGCCGTTGCTCTCGGAGGTCTCTGTGCTTGTCGAAGCTGATGCAAGGCGTTGTGAGTCAGTCGTTTGAGCTGGGAGCCTTGGAGCCTTGTGACGATGGAGGAGGCTGACCGTGAGCAGGTCGTTGAACATAGGAGGGTTTGAATAGCAAGGTGGCGCTACGATGGAGAGGTCCGTCGGTGGGCTGGTTGGCAATGGCGTTGCAGAAGGCTATGAGCCGTGTCGCCTTAGAAGGTTCGTTGTAGGTAGACGGGTCGATGGGCGCTGGGTCTAGAGTTACTTTGGCAAGTTGGTCGATGCACCACTGATTGCTCGTTGGCATCTGGAGCACGGGTGGAGAGCAGCTAAGATCATTTGAACCTTTGGAAGGTGAAGGCTGGAGCGCGTCTTGTTGCAGAGAACTGGAGCCGGGAGCTCTTGGAGTTTGCTTGTTGAAGGTGCGCCTTCGGAGTCGCCTGGTCTCAGGGAGCCTATTGATAAGGCTTGAGTAGTCCTAAAACCTTTCAAGCACTCTCAAAATGAAGAACAAGATCTCTCCCCATCTCTCTCACAATCAGAGTACCTTACAAAACTCAAAAAATGTCTCTCCCTTGAAGCTCTCAAGGAAATAAATCTCTCTCGTTCTCTCTCAAATAGAAATCTATCTTTCTTTCTCTCGATGAAGTAAGGATTCCTCTTAATGAAATGAGTAGAAATCTCTCAATCAAATGGACGGAAGTTCCTCTCAAATGGACGGAAATTTCTCTATCACTCAACGAAATTTTTCTCGCACGGAAGAGAAAACTCAATCTCTCAATCTCTCAAACTGTCACACTCTCTCATACTCTCGCATACAGATCGCAATGCCTCAATAGAAGGAAAGGGAGCTTTGATACCATGACAAAATATGAAGAGGGGAGAGGAGAAGAGTGGCGATGAGGAGAGAGGGCACAGCGAGAGAGCACACCACAAATGACTAACTGTACACTAGATTTAGTTGAAAAAATAGAATATATACAAACCCATTTAGGGTTAGGGTTAGCGGATCTATGCACATATGATCACGTGATGGTGCTATGCACACATGATTACATGATGTTGAGCGTGAACTCTCAACAAGTCTTGTAGCTTACTCTTTGAACTTCCAACAGTGTTTCAAAAAAACAATCCCCACCATGGCTGCTGCTGCAACTTGCTCCACAATGGCTGCTCTATGCATCCTTCCTTGCCTACAAAGCTACCACATTGTCTTCTCCACCCATGCTACTCTCTACCCCATCCTTCCTGGCCTTGAAGCTCTCTCGTAGATCTTGCATCATCACTCTAGTTTCTACATTCTCCCTTTTCACCTCCTCCATCATCTGGTCTTTTTTAATCTTCAATGTGTTATGCATGTTGCATAGCCATTTGTAAAGACCCTCCTTTTTGTCTCTCAAATCTTCAAGCTACGTTTGCATTATTGCTAGCTCCTTGTCTGTGATGTCCCCATAACTTATAACTTCTTCAAGCCTATCTTGGAGCTCCTTCATGTGCTTCTTTGCTTCTTCTCTTCTATGCCTTTCCAAGTTGACCATTTTTGCAGCAGCCTTAACTTGCTCTCATGCCTGCAAGGCCATCGCTTCTACCTCCTCTACCTTGTCTTCTACACATTCCTTGAGAATTTTCTCAGGTTGTGCTGCCTTTTCATGCATCTGTGGCTTTCTCTTGTAGAAAAGTGGCCTTTTGAGACATCTTCTTATCGTATTGCTCAAAAATCCCTTTGAAGGTAGATGTCATCAGGTGCATTGCAACTCCAATGGACTAAGATAACAATTGGGATTCACCATCCACGCAATTCTTCAAGTTGGTTATCACGCTCTTGGAGATCATCCTTGAGAAAGATACATCACGTCCTTTCAGTTGCTCTACTACTGCTGGAACCTACCAAAACTTCACAGTTCCTCTCATATCAGGAAAGAAGTGCATGGTCTTCTTCAATAGGTCTTGGAGATCTGTTGGCAAGCTAGAAAGCTTGACTCCACCATCTTTACTAATCTGAGCATTGGGATATACATCTAGAATATCATGTCTCCACTGCTTCTCGAAGAAGTGTGGTTACAAATTGCCTTCAAGAATTCCTAGCATATTTTCATTCATGCTTTCACTGATAGTAACCTTTTGATCTTGACAGATTATTTATCCATGTTCACCTCCTGTACCAACCTGGTGAAGTTACTGAGAGCATCCAAATTAGGCTTTTAAAGAGTGAGTGATGAGCTCCCAGATGTCACGATCTCAAGATCAAGGGAGGAGAGGCTCTCGCAGTGTGCTATAGAGGGGGAGGAAAGTGTGAGGAGCTCTTGGGCTATGCAGGGTCAATTACGAGAGGGGATACAAGTTGCAAGAAGAGTGCAATGGAGATAGAAACAGTCGAGAGGGATAGAAGATGAAACAGTGAAGGAAATGGAATAGTGGATGCTTAAGTTTACAGTTCGAGTGCAAGGCAGAAAGAAACAATTAAGAGGGATAGAAGACGAAACAAGTGCAGTAAATTATCAGTCATCAAGCTTGAATGCTTAGTAGAGTACTAGAGTGCATGGTAATGAGTGATTAGAGGTGATTATGCTTCATTATTTACTTTTGTGGTAATTACTACCCGTGGTGGTGACTCTCATCAACCATGTCTCTAGTGGCTAAGATGCCACCGGCTAGCAATTAATTACCAGCCACCGTAGTGGCCCGGAGTTACTCACCTACCAGTTTCCACCATCGGGCTTGCATGCATGATTACTATGAGTGTAGTAAATAACCTGTCTCATCAAACTTGCATGCCTAGTGAGTGCCCAGTAGAGTACTAGAGTGCATGGTAATGAGTGATTAGAGGTGATTAGGCTTCATGATTTACCTTTGTGGTAATTGTTGCCCTGTGGTGGTGGCTCTCATCAGCCACGTTCATCGTGGCTAAGATGTTATCGAGCTGGCAGTTAATTACCACCCACCGTAGTGGCCAGGAGTTACTCACCTACCAGTTTCCACCATCGGGATTGCATACATGATTACTACAAGTGCAGTAAATTACCAATCATTGGGCTTGCATGCTCAGTAGAGTACTAGACTGCATGGTAATGAGTGATTAGAGATGATTATGCTTCATGATTTACTTTTGTGGTAAGTGCTGCCCTGTGGTGGTGGCTCTCATTAGAGCCATGTCCATCGTTGCAATGCCATCGAGCTGGCAGTTAATTACCAGCCATCATAGTGGCTCGGAGTTACTCACCTACCACACCGAGCTTGCCTGCTCAGTAGAGTACTAGAGTGCATGGTAATGAGTGATTAGAGGTGATTAGGCTTCATGATTTACTTTTGTGGTAATTGCTACCCTGTGTTTATGGATCTCATCAGCCACATCCATCATGGCTAAGATTCCACTGAGCTAGCAGTTAATTACCATCCACCATAGTGGCATGCTCACCCACCATCGGGTGTCTGCTTCATGATTACCAACCCGTCTGGGGTGGCACCTAAGATTCCACCACCACGATGGCCTACAACAATTAATATAGATGGAACCCTAGGCTCCAACCACCACAATGGCTCAAGCTTTATAATATATAAGATCCATGGCATTTGGCATTTTACTACATTGCTCTCATCCGCCCCTACTCTGCTACTTTGCTCCATGTAGATACATCAAGAAAAATACAATTAAACTTTTAGAAAATGCAATTGATGATATGGCCTCCCCTCTAGCATCAAGGGCCATATCGACATGCTTTATACAATATCCAAGATGCCACTGGATAGATATGGCATGCTGATATGGCCCTTGCCCCTAAAGGGGACCCCTCAAGGGCCATATCAGCAACTCATCATCAATTGGATTTTCCTTCGCTGCATAAGGAAATACATTGTCCTTGGTACACAAATATATAACTCCAAGAACCATCGTGGTGGCTGTCATAGATCTTCTTCTATTTGCAAGTGTGGTGGTTATCATAGAACTCCTCCTGCAATACGTAAAAATATGTAACAGAGCTATAACTCCAAGAACCAGCGTGGTGGTCTCTCCAAGACAACCTATGATCTGCATGGGCATTTCCCAATGACAAGTGGCGAAGCTACAGCAGCAAAAGGCTACATGATGGTGGCAGGTGGTTAGCTGTACTACGGCAGTGTTTAGAATGATAGATTGTGTCTCATTACTATGCTAAGAACCATCATAGCGGTCCCTCCAAGCCAACCTTATTTTAATGATCTGCATGGGCATGCTGCCTAGTGACAAGTGGCAAAGCTATGGCAAAATGGCTACGCGATGATAGGTGGTAAGGCCAAAGACCGTGCTGCGTGAAGCAATGCAGAGATGCACGATGTAGTGTAGAGCTACCATGTGTCGAGCTCTGTGATGTTCAAAATAAATAGATTATGTCTCATTATTAGGCAAGTGCGGCATCATGACGTTGGGAAAATTTTTGATGAGAGCGTGGTTCCATGCAAAATTCAAATTTCTCCTAGGAGTGTGTCACGTCATCGCCCCAAAATGGCTCCAAAAATAGTTTCATGATTGGCTACACCCAAGCAAATGTTGATGCCCTCTTGAATCCTAAGAAAGAGGTTAATGACAAAGTCATTACAACCATCCTTAGGTTTGATGCAAACTTTACCTTGGCTTTATACTTTTGTATTTTGATTAAACCTGACAAGCTAATACTTAGTTTTTTTTTGGGTACTAATGTTATAGCACAATTTTCTAAATTTATACAAAGAGTTTCATATATGAATGATCCTCTTATTTTTGAAGTGCTTAGCAACAAACAAAATACCATAGAGGATGTTTGCAAATGGTTGGAGCCTGTTCCTATGAATGAGGCATGAGTTATTGTCATAGCATATTATGAGAAGTAAGTAGCAAACCCCTACTTAGTTTTTCTCTTGCATTGCTAGAATTATGTCAAACACAATAATTATTCTTGATTGATAATGCAGCTCACATTGGAGTTTGGTAGCTATGGACATCTTTTCCAAGAAGTGTTTCTTTGCCAATTCAACAGCATCCGTCCATGGCAATGTGTCAGAGTAAGTATAGACTACTTGTGTTGTTAATTCCATGTTATGCACCATATGAAATGCACACATTTAATCTTGTTATATATTATGATGGGCAGGTCAGCTCAAAATTTGGTAGGTGCTATCGACGTATTAATTCTACAAGGTGACTTGACACATCAAAGAGATTATAGTGACTTGACATAGTAAATAGAGTATATAACATGTCCGGGTACCACATCAAAAACATAGCCACATTTGTGGGTGGAGGGTCAGTTACAATTGCTTGTTGTTACTTGGTCAAATTTTTGAGATGCAAAGTGAAACCACACTATCAACATATATGTACTTGAATCTACATGCATTTGTAATATGTACCATTCGAGCATTTACTATGGGCATCATTGCGAGCTGCCCCCCAAGATAAATAGATAATGGGTCAAAGGAAGGTGAAATGAATCCTGTAAAAGAGACAAAGAGGATAGAAGAGCTTAATTCTACAAATGAGGCTGCATTGGAAGAAATGGGAAGCTCTTTTAATGTTAGGGTTATGATTTAACATTGATCTCAATATCTCGAATTTGGTGGAGAGGAGGTTTCAATCCTCTATGTTCCTTCAAAAGAGGTCAATGACAATGTTATGATGGCCATTTTCAATTATGATACTAACTAACTTGTTCTTGGCTTGATAATTTAATATTTTGATTAACTCTAAGAACCTAATATTCATTTATTTATTGGTGCAGTATAGTTATCTCATGGTTTCCTAGATCAGTATAGAACTGTGTGTATATGCTAGATTCTCTCCTTTCTCCTATACTTAGTGATAGCAAAAAAGCAACAACCAATGGTTGCAAATGGTTGCAACCTCTACATTTAGAGGGCATGCGAGTCTTGTTTATGGCATATCACGAGATGTAAGTATCATCTGAATCTTATTTTTTATCTTATATTGGCAACACTGTGTTAAATCATAGTGGTTCTTAATTTTTTATGTAGTGCATATTGGAGTCTAGTGGTTTGGGACCTTGAAGAGAACCATTGTTGGTTTGTTATAATGCGATTGCAGGCTTTCATGGCTCAGTGCAAACATAAGTGTTCTATTACTATGTTCTTACTTCCATGTTATGTATCTTATGTAATATACATGCTAGGTTTTGTTAATATGTCATGATGGGTAGGTCAGTCAAAAAGTTGGTATCTGCTATCAGAGAAATAGGGTAGTACAAAGACTCGCTAGATTTCCAAAGGCATTTAGTAGCAAAGAAGGAGGATGGCCATAGCTATGGGTGGAGAGTTTCCTGTAACTGCATATTGATCTTCAATGAAAAATTCTCATTGAAGCCATAGGTCTCACCAAAAGAACCTTCAGAGCTCAAATATTCAGAGGAGGATCTCCAATTGTTTAGGGCTGAAACCGTTTGAGACCTAATTGTTACCATTGGAAAACAACATGCAACTGAAGTAGCATCAGAGCTTGCAAAGGAAGAAGAGTCTGACTCTACTCCAAAAGTACTACTTCTTGCACAAGAAGTAGAAACTCAATGTACACCCAGAGCATCACAACCTTCACTCAAAGCATCATAAGCGTTGTGATGCATGTATGATGTTATTTTTGTATATGTAAATTTACTTGTAAATTTTATGAAATATAAATTTTCATGTCATCTTATCTAATTTTAAATGTAATTAAAGAAACTAATGAAAACGTTGTTCATATTAAATGAAATTTTGCATGTCATCTTATCTAATTTTTAAATGTAATTAATGAAATTAATGAAAGCATTGCTCATATTAAATGTAAATCTGCATGTTATCTCATCTAATTTTTAAATGTAATTAATGAAATTAATGGAAGTATTGTTCAAATTCTCATAATGTTCATGTGTCTTTCAATGCCGTTGATGTCTTATCTCATCTCATATTATTTTAAATGTAAATTGAAATGTCATCTCATATAATTGTTGAATGTAAGTTTAAGTGTACTAGTTGTGCTACTTTTTAGTTGTGAATATCTTATGTCAAGCACTTTATATAGCAAATCTTTCCCTTCACTTTAATAATTATATGTAAAATGTCTCATATCTCAAAGCACAATAATTATACAAGTCAAATTCCAAACGGCTGTCTTCCACATTTATCTCTCTTTACTATTATCTTCTTCATCTCCTTTTCGATGTCCTTTCCTATTTCTCTCATCTATGTTTTTTCTTCTATAGTGTTTTCTTCATCTCCTTTTTTATCTCCTCTCCTATTTCTACTCACATAGTCAGTTCAATTCTTATCTCCTCTCCTATCTCCTCGCGATCTTTTCTCGTCTTTAGTTATTCTCTCATATTTCTACTCGCATACTCAGTGCAGTCTCCTCTCCTATTTCTACTCGCATATTTAGTTTTCATCTTCTCTCCTATCTCTATTAAATTATACGGCATAGCGAAATAGAAATTGAACAAAGAATAGAGAGTACACAACAAACTACAGAGGAAGAAAATTTTCCTTCAATACTGATGTAGTACAGATAATGGCTCCATCCACCCGTGCACTCCCATAGTGGAGCTTAGATGGCGATCTATACAGATACTAGGTGAAGAGCTACTAGCTGGAAGATCTGATCTGATCTGAATTGATCTGATACAATGGACTGGGGGGGTCGCATCTTTATAGCTATGAGGGTGGTAGTCAAATCAACGTAGTTGGTGGAACCGACGAGTCAACCTTGTCGGTGGAGCCAACTAGTCAATCTAGTTGATGGAACTGACTAGTCGTCCATGGAATATTCAGGTAATATTCCCTATTAGCCTGGGAATATTCCTTATTCCTAGGCCCCAACAAGAATAAGGGGCTTCCACACAATTACCTTTCTACCATCAACGGTCTCATTGATAGATCTCATCTGACATGCAAGTCAAGATTCATCCAATGTCCTGAGCTCACACATGGCTTCTCCTCATATGGGAGCCTTACAACTTGAGCACCTTGGACCACTGCTAGTTACTAGGAGGGTGGGGCATTGAGCATATTTAACAATCTCCTCGCTATCTTTTCTCACCACTCTTTAGTTCTCGGCTCCTATTTCTACTCACATACTTTGCAAATGGAAAACATTTTTGCAATTATAAGTTTTGTTGAGCTTTTAATCAACAGCAACTTATCATGGATTGCCAAGAACAAAAGACATCAAGAGGAGCAGAAGAGGCAAGGACCATTGAAAAAAGATGAGAAAGATGAGTTTGCTTTGCAAAATCATCTCAACAAGGAAGAGCATGAGAAGATAAGACATTGCAGAGAAGAGCTATGAAAGTACTCTTCAACAACAAAAGAGCTTGCATGTCTATTTGAAGAGATGTATTATAGAGTCACTCGTTGTGGGCAATATTGAGCATTGAACCAAGCTAAAAGTCTTAGGAACAGACAAGAAGCATTGAAAGAAAGAATGTTTGATTCTTTGTGCATATTTACATATATTATAACTATATTGATGAAGATGAAAACAATGATGCAGAGGATTGTGAAACCAGCGAGATAGAGATGGCAAATGTGATGGTAGGATTGTAGCTTATGTCTACTACTATAAGGTTTTTTTTTACACCATATGGCTCTGAGATTTACTTGTACTTGGATCCCTCAGTTAGACCATAAACTACTTTCACAAATGTGATGAGCTCTATTTTTAATGGACTCTAGTTTTAATAACATGTCACGTCAAATTTCTTAATTTGAATTTTCTTTAGCTTCTTTTTTGCTTCAATATTTTGTTTCAAGAGCCTCTTTTTTCCCCCATTTTTAATCCAAAAGTACCTCAAAAATGAATTTGGACAGTGCACCAATCCAAAGTTAATGAAATAGGTGTTGCTATTATGTAATACTACTTAGTTTTAATTAGGTGTATTGAGATCCTATTGCCATATGCTATAAATAGTAATATTTCATGGTATTTCATGTTGTTTATACTCTTTAGTACTTCTCAACAAGTACCGCTCTCATATGATAAGTACCATTATCATATGCTAGGTACCTCTATTTAAGACTATTTAGTACTAAATGTTTCCTTCAAATACTATTTTGTATTGTATAGTACTATTTAGCCATTGCAGACGGTCCTCGCTCATTAGTTTTTTTATTAATGCTCTAAAGTCCCAATCCTAGCACATGAAAAGAAAGCCCAACCTAGATCCATGGCAGATCACTTGTAATGCACATTGGCCTCTAATGAAATTATACATATTTCCTAATACACTTATGCCACGCCCACTAAAATAAGATCATGTCATTGATGGCAAAAAGGAACTTCAAAGAGGATTTTTGTCTCCAAATGGTAATGGGTGATATTTATAATTCCATTGAAGGCCAGGCGTTCGCTTGTGGTGGACATTGGCTTTTAATGAAACTATAGATACTTGCCAATATGTTATTACCACATCCAATGAAACAAGATCATGACAAAAAGAGAAACTTCAAAGAAGGCTGATGTCTCCAAATTATAATGGGTGATAAGTATAATTCTATAAAAGGCCAATGCCATCCAAGTGATTTCACTTCAAGCCTAGGTTGAGTATTTCTTTTCATGTGCTGATCTTTATGTTATAGTAGCTATGTTTCCATAACTAATGCTATATTTAAACCCTATGCATTTAGCATTAGTTATGTAGTTAAAGAGTATATAGTACAAGTTATAGTAGCTATAGTTTAATCTTGTGTATTTATATAGAATTTAGCATTATCTAGTACTAATTAGTACTAGATATATCAAGTCTGGCTATTTGAAACACTACTTCCACTATGTTTGCTCGCATTACTTGCTATTTAGTACTATTTAGTACTACTTAAGTAAGAAATACTACTTCTTAGTAAAACTTAATAATTTAGAAACACTAGATTTAGTACTATTAAATACAGATTTCATATTTAGCCCAAGTGATGTAGTCATATAGCCATGTCTATAGATGTTTTAATAGTAATAAATAGTTTCTTAGTAGAGCTAAAAAACTGCTTAGTGCTACCTCTTACTAGTAATAAATAGTTGCTTAATAGAGCTAAAAAACTGCTTAGTGCTACCTCTTACTAGGATTAAATAGTCAACTTTAGTACTGTTACTTCTAAATAGTCATCACTAGTAGTACCAAATAACTAATATTTAGTTTTGATAAAGAGCACTATCTAAGAGTCATACATAGTTGTTCTCTTCACTGGACTAACCCTTTCATGTATATGCAAATTTATTGATGAATTTTAGGGAGTTTGGTCCCTAAATAAACATTGGCTTTCGTGCATTTCAAAATATGAATCCCTTATATAAATATATAAATATATATACATATACATGTAACCCACTATATCATCATCTATCGTAAATCCAAGGCCACACCCAACACATATATCTTCTGTGATGAAAAGCATCCCTGAGCCCAAGGCAAGAACCTTGGGGAGAGTCAAGGTGAATGCTACATGCTCTACTTGATTTCTACAAAATGCAGCATGTGTGATGCAAAGTCAATCAACACTTATTTCATTAATTTTGGATTCATATGTCTATATTTGGACTAATCCTTAAAAGCCTTACCAAATGAAAAGTTTACTTTATGAAAATGTCATTCGAGAATCAAAAGTTTGCTTTCTAGCACTGTCATTTCCACATAATACATTTTAGAAGATCTCTCTACAATATTGCACTAATAATGCAAAATTTATTATTAAATCTTAATTTTGTATTTCTTGTTTTTAAGAATCCTATTCTTAAATTTAAAAATCCCTTGAGTTATTAGTTTAAATCCATGAAAAACCACACTCTTAAAGATTCAAAAATTTTTAAAAAGGTATACATAAGAGACCTACAAGACTCTTTTTAATTTCAATGCAGAAAACTATAACACTCTTGAAGATTCAAGAAATTAAAAAGGTTTATATAGACAAGAGACATGGAAGACTCTTTTGTACTGTAAAAAATAGCAATAGCTATGCTTGCAATTTTACATTATCATAAGTTTACAAGAAATATTACTCTGGATGAGTCTTTGTACAAAGGATCCGTCACGGCCTTTCAATAATTTAATTTTATTTTTACAATGAGTTAAGCACAAATGGGCAATCCTAACATTTGCTTGTTCGAATGTCCGATTTGTTGTCACTTGTCGCTTGGGTGCCATCTTCATTCACTCTCATCTGACCACTGTCACCTTCAGCCTTTCTCTATGTTTGAATGTTGTTATCATCGGCATTATTGATTTGCACTATCTCCTTCTACTTCCTCCTTAGCGAGCATATTTATGAACTCTGTAATGTGCAAAATAATTGGTTGTGGTATTTTTATTTTTTCTTCTACATCATACCCCATGTGCTTCTTTTTTTTCTTCATCCTTGATTTGCAAGATACTATGACTGTCTCTGTGGAAAGCTTTGAAACTGCTTCATGGTTTGGGACCCATTTCTTTTTCAAAAAACTAATATACAATGTATTGTTATCCTGGTTCTCCTTCCTACCCCTTGGCTCATACCATACCATTGTAAATGTTGTGGCTCTCCACTGGTCATTCATGCTCACGTCCACCACTTTTGCAACCCGAAACTTCACATTCTCATGCTCATCATCCGAAATTGCAACAAAACAATGGATGTCTATGTCTATTTGTGGCATAAAATCTCTCTTATTGGGTCCACAATATGGACATGGGAGCAACGATTCAAACTCATTTTCAAAGAGACCACATGCTGGGTGCAAGTCATTACCAACATTTGGCTAAAATAAAGGCCTATCTGCCTTAATGTCATCTTCTCACATTTTTGCAAGGTCCTTTATCAATTGGTAGGCCTTGCTAATTACAACAACAGTGTGTTCCTTCCAAGAGGCCTTCTAATTAGGAAATCTCTAGAGCATTTCCTCTTTGTATGTAATAAAAGCTTTTAAGCCTTCTATTTTACCTTTGGATTTCTTGCTAAATTCCTTTATAGTATCCGATGTTGGATTCATTTCTTTGCTCAGAATTGAAGCTAAGAGACAATAAGGTTCTTCAGGTTTCCATTTTGTATTAAGAGAATAGTGTTGCCGTTGCATCACTGGTTTTTCATCCTTTAAGAAAAAGCGCAAATAGTGTGGAGTGCCATGACCTATCAGGGCATCACCACCTTTTTTTATGAAAGGTAGAATAAAGCTCTTCCAAGCATACATTCTTTCGACCATGGAGCATACTATACCTTCCTCGTGGCCACCAACTAGCCTCTGACATTTTCTTATCAAGTCATCCATCATCTCCATGTCCTTGAGTTTTAGTTCTCTTGAGACTGTGTTAAATACCTAATCGATATCCTCATGCATGTGCTCAAACAACAAAAACACAACTTCAATCTCATTGAAGATTCGATGAGCGATTAGCATTGAGAAAAATGCAAAGAAGAGTACATTCTTATTCTCTCGTCTACAATTATCTGTCTATACTATCAAAGTTGCTGGTGGGTGACCTTTTTCTGCATGTACATTGTGAATTGCCTTCATAACAGATGTTACAACTTGATTGCTATCATGTAGATGCAAGGAATCAATCCATATGTCTCCAAAAAGCTTAAATTAATGCATTAACACTCCACAAAGATGTGTCTTCAAAAAGTATTTTCCTTGTAGCTTAGGTGGAGTGTTTACGAATCAAGGTAACATTGTTGTATTTTGGTCCATACTACTTACAATAACACATATGTACTCATTTGGATGAGAAATAGCTTGCTCCTTCCAAAATGCATATTTTATTCTAGAATGTTGAACAAGTCCATTATGAAATTCTCTCTTTTTTTTGTATGCTTCTCTTTGTTCTGGAGACATCTCTTAAGTGCTCACTTTAGATCATCACAGTCATTGCACTTTGACATTTTTTGCCTCTTTGGGACTTTAACATGTCCAAAGAGTATACAAAGTATGAAAAGATGCAGGGGCATGTCCTCTTTGCCTCTATGTTTTGCAATAAAGTTAAATACTTCTTTTTTTGTCAAACCTATCGGAAGATGCATTTAAGATGGATGGGGTTCATGTAAAGCATCTTCATGAATATAGTCATTCATGGAAACATAAGAAGGCAGCTTTCAAAATTGCTATTGTTGCAACCGTTGAGGCTCTTGTTTTGGGCCTTCTTGTGTTTCCATGAATGTTAAATTTTACTCCATAGTTTGATTTATTAGCCAAATTCCAATATGTGGCATGTGATAATCCTATAATAATGTGATATGCATTATTGCAAATATTTTTTCCATTTATAAGAGGCCTTATCTATTGTCCTGAACTTTGCCTTCTCCTGTCATTTACAAGAAAGCATGAGAGTCTCGTGAGTAGGTATTCATTTCTTCTACTCCCTCTCCTTTGCCAGACATGTTCTATACAGCCCTTGATGTCATGTAAGTTAATGGATTGCATACATCTATGCTTACAGCATGTAGATTGCATTGCTTTTAGCATAAGATCTTCATTCATTACTCTTATTCTCTTTGGTTTTTTTTTTTGATCTGCCTGGACTCACTTTCGTTTCATGCATCCGTATGTCCGTTTTTGGGGCTTCTATACATCCTTATTTGGATTTGTGCAGTTATCCTCTCATAAGATCTATTTGTCACTTTGTTTTCATGGGATGTTGCATCCTTGATCTTATCACTGTGACAGTCAAAGTCAAATATTAAATAGACCTTTGTTGATCGCATTCCTGCTTTTGATACATTCGTAGAACCATTTGCATTAACCGTTTCATGGGAGGTTGCATCCTTGATCTTATCATAGTCAAAGTCAAATACTGAATAGTCTTTTGTTGATCTCATCCCTACTTTTGATACAATCATAGAACCATTTTCATTGACTGTCACAGTGGTGATAGAGTGTCCAGAATGATCTTCAAACTCATCTATTCCTGAGAGAACATTACTCATTAATGCACTTTCTATGGATTTCATAACTCCACAGTGTTGAAACTCCTCTACTCCTAAGAGAACATCACTCATTCTATCGTCGTGCATGATTTTCATAATTCCATAGCTACTTGGCTTGACTCCAAGAACTTTATCAATATACTTGAAGTCATCCATGCTTGATAAGATATCACTTTTAGAGAGATCTCAACAACTGAAATGGAATGGAAGAGAGTGAGAGAAGGGGAGAGCCAAAAGAGAGACTCGCACAAGTTTTGGTGGGTGTAGAACACCGTAATCTTCTATTTCATCCATATATATATATGTGTGTTTGATTATTGTACATAAATGGGCTTCAGGTACAGTGGCCTTTATCTCCCACAACCTCCCTCTTAAAGGCCAATGTGCCTTCAAGGGAGAACAACCAATGAGCATACTATCCAATGCCCATCAATACATGACAATACTCAACCTGCTAACTAGGTAGACTCTTCATCAGCATATTTGTAAGGTTATCCCAGCTCTATGCGCTTGTCCTCAAGTACCTCCCTAATAAAATGGTACCTGACCTCAATGTGTTTGGTCTTTGCATCATGAAAGACCAAATTCCATGCTAGTTGAATACCACTCATGGAATCATTATGCAATGTCGATACACCTGTATGAATCCCCAAATCAAATCTCTCACTAGCCAATCAAGCCATATAGCCTCCTTGCAGCCCTATGTGACTACAACATACTCGGCCTCTGTGTTAGACAAAGCAATGCATTTCTGTGCGTGAGACATCCACGACACTGCACCACCTGCAAAGGTGAACACATAATGAGAAGTGGATCTCTTGCTATTAACATGCCCTACATAGTCTAAATTTGTGTACCCAAATACATGCATCTCTCCTCTGCCAAAGCATATAAACACCTCCTTGGTACACTTCATGAACCTCATGATGCACTTAACTACCTCCTAATGCCTTTTTCCTAGATTAGCCATATACCGAGCTAACAACTCCCACTACAAATGCAATTTTCGATCTAGTAGCTATCATAGCATATATAATACTCCCATTCGTTGATGCATAAGGAACTTTGGCCATCATGGCCCTCTCCTCATCTAATTTGGGACTATCCACTGACTCAATTTCACATATGGAGGCAATGGAGTACTTACTGCCTTCCCCCCCTCCATATTGAAACATTACAACACTTTTGTAACATAGTCCTTCTGTGAAAGCCAAAGGAGTTTCCTACTCCGGTCACGTGTGATGCGCATACCAAGAATATGACCTTAATATGATGTGCAAGTCCCAAATCCTTCATTTCAAAGGCCTCATGCAAATTGGCCTTCAATGCATCAAGCTCATAAGTGTTCTTGCTAGCCAATAGCATATCATCCATATGAGATCCATATAAAGTGCTAGGAGTATTAGTCTATTATCCTTAGCCCTTTTAGTGTAGAGGCAATGATGAATCTCACTTCTTTTGAAACCCTGGGACCGAATGAAAGCATCAAACTTGTGATACCATTCTCTAGGCGCTTGCTTAAGGCCATAGAGACTCTTTTTTAGCTTGCAAACCAAATGCTCTTTGCCCTTTTCTTCAAAGCCTTCTAGCTGTACCATGTAAATTTCCTCATGTAAATCCCCATGCAAGAAAGCTATCTTGACATCCATCTACATAAGCCCCATATCCTCTATTGAGTGTGGCCATCTTCACAACTAGAGATAATATCTCATCAAAGTCCACACCCTTCTCTTGCGTGAACCCTTTAGCAACCAAATGGGCCTTGTACTTAGCACATCATCACCTGTGACCTTCATCTTGTAGACCCATTTACATGGCAATGCTTTCTTTCCATGTGGCAAAAAAACCAAGTCCCAAGTCTTATTTTTTATGAGTGAACTCATCTCTAATTACATAGCATACTCCCACTTGCACTGATCCTCATGCATCATAGCCTCTCTATAGCAAGAAGGCTCCCCGCAATCAGTAAGCATCACATTGTCTACCCCTGGAACAAATCTCTCAAGTGGTCTAGACACTCTAGATGTTCTTCTCAAGGGCATTTCAACTTGTTGTCCCGCCTACATATCAGTCACATTTGGCTCATCATTGCCACCAATAGATGATCCATCATCTGCCCTTGATTGTGTTCCTATGGGAGTACCTAGTGGCACCATTTCCTACACATTTGATGCATGGATAGCTTGCTGTCTGTCAACATATGCAGGTGGATTCACATCTTGGAAAGTGATTCTCCTCATTTCCACATCCCTCATGGGTGTCTTATGCATCTTCTTCTCATTGAAGACCACATCATGGCTTTGTATGATTTTCTTTGCTTCTGGATCCTAGAGACAATAGCCCATCTCTCCACTTTCACCATAACCCAGAAAGATGCATTTTCTAGACTTAGGGTCTAGCTTCTTTCGAAGCTCTTTTTGCTCATGTGCATATGCCTGAGACCCAAATATACACAAGTGAGAGTAAGAGGGCTTCTTGCCACTCCATGCTTCTTCAGGAATACCACCATCCAAACTCTTGCTAGGTGATCTATTGATCACATGCATTGCAGTCTTTATTGCCTCAGCCCAAAAATCACTAGAAAGACTTGCATTGGGAAGCATACATTGCAACGTTTCCTGAATGGTGTGGTTCATATGTTCTACAATTGGATTTTTCTCTGGAGTATGAGGGGACGTGAGCTCCCTCTTGATCCCACGTGTATCACAAAAATGTTCAAAGCCATGAGAGATATACTCTCCACCATTATCAGTCTGTAGGCATTTAAGCATTCTATCTGACTGATTTTCAGCCAAAGCCAACCATTTTTCAAATACCTAGAACACATCACTCTTCCGAGCTATAGCATAAGCCCATACTTTCCTAGTTGCATCATCAATGAATGTCACATAGTACTCAACCCTACCTAATGAGCATGTAGGCATGGGAGGTCACATACGTCTGAATGCACCAAATCAAGCCTTTCAAGATTTTTCTTTCCCCTTCTCTTATGGGCTGATTTAGTCTGCTTCCCATCATAGAGACAATGCTCACAAAATTCAAAATAAAAAAAACTCAAATGTGGTACATAACCCAAATAGCATAAGAGTTTCATTCCATTCTGGCTCATGTGCCTCAACCTGCAATGCCACAAAGAAGGGCTACTCAGTTATTGCAACAACATGATCAAACACCCCTGATACATGTAAGGGATACAAAGTCCCACACTTGGCACCCCTAGCCAAAACCATAGAGCCCTTCTGAATTTTTCAACTCTGAAAGCCAAAAGTGCTCTTAAAACCAGCATCATCTAGCTGACCCACTAAAATGAGACTCTTGGTCAGCTTAGGCACATGTCTCACATTTTTCAAAACAAATGTAGACCCATTTGCAAACGAAAACTTTGTCACATGCTCCCACTATGTGTGGGGGTTAAAGGCCACTGTACCTTAACCCCAATTATGTACAATACTCAAACACATATATATATGGATGAAATAGAACATTAGGGTGTTTTGTACCCACCAAAACTTGTGTCTGTCAAGCTCCCTCTCACCCTCTCAGCTTTCGTTGTGTCCTCACAACAACTGGTATCAGAGCTTGGTAGTAGAGCATGGCGGTAGCGTGAGTAGCCCGATGTAGCCTCTAGCTTGGAGAGAGAGTGGTGCATCCTAAAGATCCTTGTTTAGCAGGAGGAGTTGCAGATTTTGGAGCTGTCATAGTAGTTGGAGAGAAAGGGGCAAAATTCTCTTGGGCATTTGTTTTACTGGGTTGCAAAGTTGAAGGCGGAGGATATAAGCAAATCTTCTCAGACACACATATATAGTGGCGCAAATATCCAGAGTTAGAGATTTGGACATGAAGTCTACAAGGAAGTTGTATATCAAATTCAGAGCTACATTTTCACTTTTAACATCTCTGTCATCCGAGTTTTCAGTGAAAAGTTATAGCTCCTATAAAAAGTGACGAAATTCATTTCCTACGAGGATTTCATGTGTTGTATCTCCATATCCAAGCCACCATTTGCAGTTCTGACACTCCTAGTGGATCCAAAGTGGTCCAAAACTTCTACTTGAGAAGCTGCTTCCGGTTCTGTAAACTTTTGAAGCTGTAGTGAATCGATGTCCACTCGGATGTCTTCATTTTGCCATTTCTTGTGTGAGTGGAATCTCAACATCCGGGCCTCCATTTGCAGAGTTGTCTATCCCGTTGGATCTCGGACATCCTGAAACATATGTCTACAAAGCAACTTGCCATTCCGTGAAGAATCGAGGGAGTTGTAATTCTCTGTGTTTTTTCATCGTCTCTTTAAAGGAAATTTCTCAAAGTTTCCAAGAACTTATCATTGATTGCCATGTGGCATTTTAGGTGCAAGTAAATGCAAGGGTTCACTGGCTCTTACTCCATCCTTGGATGAGATTTTGGAGTTGTGGTAGAAGAGAGATATTTGCAGATTGTCTTGCTGAGTTCGATTATGCAGTGATGCCCATGTTTTGAGACATCCTAGGTTCTACTTTCACTAGCGGTCATTGTCGTAAGGCCATGATTTCTTGGATATACCTTATGCAGATCACTCTGGTTGTAGTCTGAGCCATGTGCGCTCATTTGTGGTTTGCATTGGGTTGTGGTGGATGCTTTACAGGACATTTGGATGCATTGTGATCCTTGTTGGATGTGCTGATAGGCCCACATTGCCTTGTGGAATGCTTTATTGATGGACGTTTAGCACACAGATGCTATTTTATGCTAAGGGATATCTTTGACATATTGCATTGGATGCACAGGTTGTTCTATGATCTTTTGGATGAGATATTATTGATCCTTATGCCCATGGACGGTGTTTATACTTGAGGCATTGGGCTCTTATTGGCACTATATTTGCCATTGTTTTGTCATTGTTAGGTTGACATTTTCTTTTGGGCCAGATTTGCTCATATGGATGCATAGAATGTGCACATGAGTCAGATGCATTTTGATGCTTTGAGCCTTGAGTTTTGGTGAGACTATCCTTCATTAAAGTAGACATATTGGGTGCACCTGGTATTTGGTGTCATTTCTCTTTTGCAGCAGGTACTAGCATTTAGGATTTTGTTTAATTTGCATCATGGCATCCTCTTCCATGTCTGGAAATGAGTTTTTCAGCATTAAAAAGTTTGCTGGGACATACTTTTCTTTATGGAAAGAATAGATAAGGGATGTGCTTATTCAAAAGAAGCAGATTAAACGCTTGGCAAGGCTTAAAGCTAAGCCTGCAGATATGTCTGAGGATGATTGGAATGAGTTGGATGCATTAGCAAAGTATAATATTAGACTTCATCTTGCAGAGTCCGTTTATTTCACAGTAGTAAATGAGCAGACTATGGAAGATTTGTGGAAGAAATTGTATGCCACTTATCAGAAGGAAACTGCCTCTAATAAAGTTTATCTCATGAAGAGGTAGCCAATAGAGCGACCGAGAAAAGTGAGTGAGCCCAAAAAAGCGAGCGACAATTAGTTGAAGTGGTTGGAAAATCAAGCAAGCAAAGAAAGAATCTAAGTTTTGTATAAAATAATTGCTTGAAGTACAAAGTATTCAAAAGGGTGGTTATGTGTCACAAAATTCATATTCTGATGTACACAATTTTTTTATATGGTACAAAAAGGCATGATATCTAAATCATGCCTTGTCATTTGATTTGATATGTAACATTATGCCATTTATATTTGACAATCAAGAGATGCAGGGATGTTAAAAACTCATCTTTTGGGCCAAAACAATCAAATGTTGATTTGATATGTAACATGACCCCGTTTGGGAACATCAAAAGATAGAGGGATGTGAAAATGTCCTCTTTTGGGCCAAAACAGGGAGCGCGTTAAATGTCCTCTAATGTGCTCCCTGTTTTGGCCCAAAAGAGGACATTTTCACATCCCTCTATCTTTTGGTTTACAAGTCCCCAAACGGGGTCATGTTACATATCAAATCAAATGGCAAGGCGTACTTTAGATGATTGTCATGTCTTTGTGCACCATCTAGTAAAATTTAATGCACCAAAATACAAATTTGTGGTCAATTTGTTGCATTGGTAAGATTAGTGGGACATAAGAATAAATCATTAGGGAAGGATATTTTTGCAGTAACAAAGAAACATGGGTTTTGTTCCAAGAGTGAATAGAGTTAAAAAAGCTAAGCATTTACATATGCATGGAATCTAGACTAATCCATGCAAGGAGTCCTTGGAAACACCCCACTTGTGTCAAAGATTGCAATGATGATCTCAATTACTCTAGTGGAAAGAGAGAACTTGATTGTTGTAGGGTTTGTCTTTGATACAAACAATGACTTGAAAATTAAACATACAAACTGTCTCCTAAATGATGTGAAATTAGTGTTAGTGGCTTTAAAGTTATATGCATGTTTAACTTCTAGCATTGAGGAACATATGGACTTTTGAATAAGTTATTATTTTTTGCTACTGAAATAGGGGATTTATAAATTCGCTCGCTTTTTGTCGCTCGCTTTTTGGTAATCCTCATGAAGAGGTTGTTTGAGCTGCAGACGAAGGAAGGGGTCTCCATTGCTTCTCACTTGAATGAATCCAATATTATTTTCAGCTAGCTTCAGGCTCAGAAGATGAATTTTGATGCGGAGACTAAGGCAATATTTCTCTTATGTTCATTGCCATCCTCATGGGATACCTTTCGTACAGCTGTTAGTAACTCTGCACCTGGTGGAGTACTGAAGTTTGATGATGTTGTGGGTAGCTTGTTGGCCGAGGAGATTAGACGAAAGTCTATGGATGGCAACAAGCAGGATGCAGCCTTAAATGTGCAAAGGGGCAGATCACGGTTCAGGGGGAAGTCCCAAGAAAGAGGGAAGTCTCGTATAGCAAATCTAGGGCACATAACATTGAGTGTTACCACTATGGCAAGAAGGGCCATATGAAAAAGGATTGGACAAAGGAAAGATGAAGATTGAGGAGATCAATGCAGTCTCACTGATGATAGTTATAATGACATTCTCTTCATGTCTAGTCTACCTACAGACTTGCTCACGAGTTCAGATGATGCATATTCCCAGGATTGGATTTCGGATTCTGGTGCTTCATTCCATGTTACTCCCCATAGGGAATGGTTCTCCACTTATGACAATGGAGAGACAGGTTGTGTGCATCTTGGAAATAACTATGCATCTGACATAGTGGGAGCAGGTGACCTAAAGTTTTCTTTTGCAAATGGGCCTACATTTGTTTTAAAAAATATGAGATATGTGCCTAAGTTGACCAAGAGTCTTATTTCAACGGGTCAGCTAGATGATTTTCAGACCACTTTTGGCTTTCAGAGTTGGAAAATTCAGAAGGGCTCTATGGTTTTGGCTAGGGGTGCCAAGTGTGGGACTTTGTATCCCTTACATGTATCAGGGGTGTTTGATCATGTTGTTGCAATAATCGAGCAGCCAAGTACTTCTTTGTGGCATTGTAGGTTGGGGCACATGAGCCAGAATGGAATGAAACTCTCATGCCATTTGGGTTATGTACCCCATTTGAGTTTTTTTTATTTTGAATTTTGTGAGCACTGTCTCTATGGGAAGCAGACTAAATCAGCCCATAAAAGAAGGGGAAAGAAAGAGCTTGAAAGGCTTGATTTGGTGCATTCAGACGTATGTGGTCCCATGCCTACACAGTCATTAGGCGGGTGCATTGCTTTATCTACCATAGAGGCCGAGTATGTTGCACCCACAGAGGGTTGCAAGGAGGCTATATGGCTTGATTGGCTAGTGAGAGATTTGGGGATTCATACAGGTGTACCAACATTGCATAGTGATTCCATGAGTGCTATTCAGCTAGCATGGAATCCGGTCTTTAATGCAAAGACCAAACACATTGAGGTTAGGTACCATTTTATCAGGGAGGTACTTGAGGACAAGCGCATAGAGCTTGTCAAGGTTCATACAGATGATAACCCTGCAAATATGCTGACAAAGAATCTACCTAGTTAGCGGTTTGAGTATTGTCATGTATTGATGGTCATTGGATAGTATGCTCATTGGTTGTTCTCCCTTAAAGGCACATTGGCCTTTAAGTGGGAGGTTGTGGGGGTTAAAGGCCACTGTACCTTAACCCCCATTATGTACAATACTCAAACACATATATATATGGATGAAATAGAAGATTAGGGTGTTCTGCGCCCACCAAAACTTGTGTCTCTCAAGCTCCCTCTCACCCTCTCAGCTTTCTTGTGTCCTCACACTATGTCACATGCATAGTTATTTCCAAGATGCACACAACGTGTCTTTCCACTATCATAAGTGGAGAACCATTCCTCGGGGGGTTCACTACTAGGAAACCCTATGTATCACATGCATTCAAGGAGTATTTTTAAAAACCCTCAACTAAAATTTTCCCCCAAATTAAAAAAACCCCTCTTTACCTATGAATTAAGTGATTTTTTTCTAAAGTTGAATTTAAAAACCCCTCCTCTCATTGTAATCTTGTAAACTTTTCAAAAAGTTCAATTAAAATACCCTCCTTTTGAATGCATGTGGTACACTAAAATTTTGTGAGGTGAACCCCCCGAGAACCATTCCCTATGGGTGGAATGAAGCACTAGAATCCAAAATCCAATCCTAGGAATATGCATCATCTGAAGTGGTAAGAAAGTCTGTAGGTAGACTAGAATGAATGCATTAATCTCCTCGATCTCCATCTTTCCTTTGTCCTCCCTTGGACTCTCTTCCTTCTTATTTTCACCCCAATTTTCATTCTTTTTCTTATTCTTTTGCTCTCTTTTTAGCTTGTAGCTATCCTTTCTCATGTGGCCCTTCATTCCACAGTGGTAACACTCAATGTTCCGTGCCCTAAATTTGCTACACGACTTCCCTCTTTCTTGGGACTTCCCCCTGACTGCCCCTTTGCACATTTAAGGCTACATCCTACTTGTTGCCATCCATAGACTTTTGTCTAATTTCCTCAGCCAACAAGCTACCCACAACATCATCAAACTTTAGTACTCCACTAGGTACAAAGTTACTGACAGCTGTACGGAAGGTATCCCACGAGGATGGCAATGAACATAAGAGGAATATTTCCTTAGTCTCTGCATCAAAATTCATTTTTTGAGCCTGAAGCTCTGGCTGAAAATAATATTGAATTCATTCAAGTGAGAAGCAATGGAGACCCCTTCCTTCATTTGTAGCTCAAACAACCTCTTCATGAGGTAAACTTTATTAGAGGTAGTTTCCTTCTCATAAGTGGCACATAATTTCTTCCACAAATCTTCCATAGTCTCCTCATTTACTACTATGAAATAAAGCGACTCTACAAGATGAAGTCTTACAATAGACTTTGCTAATGCATCCAACTCATTCCAATCAACCTCAAACATATCTGCAATACCTGCCAAGGGTTTAATCTGCTTCTTTTGAATAAGCACATCCCTTATCTCTTATGTCCACACAAAAAAGTTTGTCCCATCAAACTTTTTAATGCTGAAAAACTCCTTTCAGACATGGATGAGTATGCCATGAGGCAAATGAAACAAAATCCCAAATGCTAGTACCTGCAAGAGAGAAATCACACCAAATACTAGATGCACCCAATATCTCTACCTTAATGAAGGATAGTGTCACCAAAACTCAAGGTCAAAGCATCAAAATGCATCTAACTCGTGTGCATATACTATGCATGCATATGAGCAAATCTGGCCCAAAAGAAAATGTCAACCCGCAATGACAAAACAATGGCAGACCCAATGCCAATAAGAGTGAAATGCCTCAAGCATAAACACCGTCCATGGGCATAAGCATCAATAATGTCTCATTCAAGAGAGCATAGAACAACATGTGCATCCACTACAATATGTCAAAGCTGTCCCTCAACATAAATAGCATCTGTGTGCTAAACATTGATCAATAAAGCATCCCACAAGGCAATCTGGGCCTATAAGCGCATCCAACAAGGATCACAATGCATCCAAGTGGCCTGTAAAGCATCCACTGCAACCTAATACAAACCACAAATGAGCGCACATGGCTCAGACTACAACCAGAGTGATTTGCATAAGGTATAATTGTAACAGGTAGAGATTAGATCCCAAAATCTACCTATTAGTAAACATATGGTATCTTCATGAATACATTCAGAGCTTCCAAAAGAGAATACACCAACTCAAGATTGAGTGCCATAGAGATGATCAATTGAAGTGAACAACTGCATATTTCTTATATTGCAAATGCTTCTATAACAACAGCATATAAAGTAAGCATAGGACTAGGCAATTGATCAACAACACCATATCTGCATTCGTAATACTACATGACATATCCATGAGTCAAAAACTAACTAACTACATATGGTAGTTGCTTGCTAACTTGTAGACACACCTCATCAATGGTTGCACAACTAACTCCCATTAAGGTAAATAGTTCTTAAATATGTTTAGGCTACACTCGCCCACACTGGCACACTTGGTGGAACAATCAATTTTGTGCCACAAAATTATTGAGACTCGAACCCACTCATTTATCCATTGTAGTGAACCCAATACAAGAAGCCAATATAATGGTCTACTGATACTGAACTAGTTGGAATTAATTCATGATCCACATCATAATCTTCATGCTGAACTCCCATAAGCTGCTCTTCATACTGTTCTTCTACTTGATCTTCAAACTGTTCCTCTTCATCCTATATCAGTTTCTTTGGATCAATAGTGGTCATATCCTCCTCTTTCTTTTGTACTTCATTGAATAGATACTCCGAATGGTGGTTGAACATCAGTGTATCTGAGTTTCCAGCAGTTAAATCATTGACCACTTTAAAATCTTGAAGTAGTTCTTCTAGTCGTACCAGCTCTTCCTGAAAATCTTTCTTCAGCTCAACTCGACTGCTACTTTGATTGCTTGGCCCTAGTGCTATATCTTCAGGTACCTGCACAAACAAAAGCTTAGAAAAAAATTCTGTAGAATTAGTACCCTGCAGTGTTGCTGAGGTCACCTGGGACTATTGCTAAAACTACAACAGTTGTTGCTTCAATTCTTGAATTTGCTTCTCCTTTTCCTGAACCTTATCCTTCAAGATATTTGCTATATATTCCTTAGAAGCAAAAGCTTCATAAGGTCTCTGAGCCAAAATAATCAGCCTCTCCTTTAAATTATCCCACATGCCCTGAGATATAACTACCAACTCATTTTTAAGATTATCCACAACATCTGCTGCCACAAAGATCCCATCCAACTCTCTCTCTTCTGAAATGTCTTTTAGCTGCTGCTCCAAATTTTGCAATGCCTCCAGTCTTACTTTGCAACCATAAGTTATTGTTTTGCAACTCTGTATTTCGTTTAGACACCTCCTCCAAAACAGTAAAAAATTGATCTTGCATCTCCTTTAGCCATTTAGTAACAATGGGAAGACATGCCTGCTGTTTTTCTATCTGTTGCATGAGCTTTTGTTCATCATTTTCCTTCTACTCTTTATACACCTGAAAATTTTTCTATAACTATGCCAAGTCTTGTTTAATCTTCTGCATCTCAGTGCTTTCCTGGACCTATTGTAACAATTTACGATTTTCTTCCTGTAGATCAAAAATGTCAGTAGTAGCAGCTTGACATTGGGCTTCCGACATGTTATTTCCAAAACTTTATACAATTTCAATTGCATGGTTGAATTGCTCAAATGAAATAGCAGACACCGAATTCTTACTAACGAGTAGTGTATCCATTGCATCTACACCCTCCATCGAGTCGGGTCTCGAGACATGGCTAGTCTTTTCTTCAAATCCATCATAGCTCCCTTTCTTACAGAATTATTGACTTCATAACAGGTTGATCTTTATGTAGCAGCTTCTCCTTGCTCATAATAGGTGTATTCCATAAAGCTGAAGATAGTGATTTACCAGTCACCATCTCTATTGACTGCTGAGATAAGTGTATCTAGCTTGCACTAAATCATCAACTGTATTATTGACAAGCTCATCTACATCACCAAACAACTGCTTGCCCTTCTCCTTACGAGATCGAGTTTTCCCACCACCATGCACTGCACCAGCAAAACCTCTACTACGACCTCCACATAGAGTGTTGGAGCATGATATGGCTTCAACCAATACCCATTGACTGGTTTCAGAACTGCATTCCCATACATATCCTCCAATTTAAATGTTCCCTCTCCTAATACCTCAACAATCTTGTAGGGACGATTATATCTCAACTTTAGTTTACTAGGATGAGGGCCCAGTTTAGAATTAAACATCAATACCAAATCCCCCTTTCGTAACATCTTAAATTTGATATTCCTATTGACCCATGCTTGTCTCCACTTCTGGATCACATCTTAAATGTATAAGCTAACAACCCGATCCTCTTCCAACTTCAACAATTGCTGGATCCTATGATGAACCGACTCTTCTAGAGACAATCTACATTCAGCCACTATTTGAAGACCTCTTGAAGACTCAATACAATGAACTCCATTGGAACCACAACTTCACACCCATATACCAGATGAAACGGTGTCATTCCAGTAGTCACTTTGTATGCTATCCGGAATGCCCATAATGCCGAGTGTAACACCTGGTCCCATTCAGTTTTGTTCTGTGTAACTATTCTCCTGAGGATTTTCTTAAATATCTTATTTGAATTTTCAGCCTAACCATTAGCTTGTGGATAATAAGTAGTGGACTTCTTATGCACAATCATATGTAAACTTGTTAGCTTTTTCATTACTTTGTTCAGAAAATGAACTCCCTGATCAAAAACTATCTCAATTGGACACCCAAATCTAGTCATGATAATATAATATAGAAACTTAGCTGTGCTTACAGTAGTATTATCCCTCAATGCAATTGCTTCCACCCACTTTGTACAGTAATCTGCAAGCACTAGAATATACTTGTTCCTAGTATACTTGGCAGGTGGTTTGATAGGACCCATAAAGACAAGCCCCCATTTATGGAAAGGACCTAGAGGTAGCACGGGTTGGTTTTCCATCTCACTCACATGGTAAACAAGTCTTGGCAAATTCATGAGCATCCTTCAAGACTATGGGCCACCACAAACCGGCCTGAAGTATCTTTTTGCCAGTGATGTCCCCTAAATAGTGCCCTCCCAAACTTCCAGCATGTGCTTCCATCAACACAGCTTTTCTCTCATAATCGGGAACACACCTCCAGATCACCTGATCAATGCCTCTCCCGTACAACACCTATGACCAGAAATGGTTTACTCTGTAGTATGAATTTCTTCCTTTGATCTCGAGATAATGACTGAGGTACCACCCCATCTGTCAGAAACAGTAACATCCGATCATACCAATCGTGCCCTTCCTCCGTACTGACAGAAAATAAATCAGAATTAGGTAGATCATCTTGTAGCCCCATAGGTTCTTCACCACTCAATAATTTGCTTAAATAATCTGCAACAATATTCTATTTTCCTGGTGTATGCACAATGTCATAATCATATTCTTGAGGCAAAAGTATCCACCTAGCTAGTCAGCCAGACAATTATGGTTTATTCACCAAATAAATAAGTGCCTAATGATCCACATGTAGTACCACTATATTTCCCAACAAATAATGTCAAAAATGTAGCATACACCATCCCCATGAGAAGAGAGTGGGAGAGAAGGAAGGAGTCTCACTTGCAGCTTTCTCACATACACAATGGGGGAATATACACAAAGGTGGAGGCTGAAAACAATTTTCCTCTTCTTAGTTGTAAAGCCAAAAGAACTCTAAGTACAAAAGAATAGGTGAACCCTATATGTGGATCTCAAACCAAACTCAGCTAACTAAGGTGGCATACTAACTGAGCCACTAACTAGAGTACATAAAGATAGCTGTCATCCAACTATTATTCATGGGTAGCATACCAACCGAATCTGCAGCTAACAAGTCAGTGACATAAATGCACAACGGTCACCCTGGCATATCATGAGTGGAGCTCGATATCTCAACACTCCCCCTCGAGCTCAATCCCAATTCCTACACACACCAAGCAGGTCTCTAAACTTGCGCAGCTTCTCTGCGCCCAATGCCTTCATGAATATGTCAACTACCTGATCCTCTGTGCTAACATAAACTAGATCAATAAAACCTACTAGAACCTTCTCCCGCACATAGTGATAATGCACCTCAATGTGCTTTGTTCTGGCATGATAGACTAGGTTATTTGCCAAGTGTATACTGCTCATGTTGTCACACAATCAATGAGACCTGGCCCATCTGTAGACTAATGCATATCATAAAGTAGCTTTTGCAACCAAGCTGCCTCACATGCAGCCATTGTTGCACCCCTGTACTCAGCGTTTGTGCTCAACAAGGCAACTGTAGGCTATTTCTTGCTGCTCCAAGTGACTACAGCACTCCCAAAAGAGAACACATATCCACTGGTAGATTGTCTATCAAAAATACTACCAGCCCCAATCAGCATCTATGTATCCATGCAACTGTATCTGAACCCCAGTCTCATAAAATAGTCCATACTGCAATGTGGACTTCACATACCTCAGTATGCATCTAGCCACATCCAAATGCAGTTTCCTTGGAGCCTGCATAAACTGACTTACCAACCCAATAGCATAGCTCAAATCTAGCCTGGTAATAGTCATATAAATCAAACTTCCTACTATAACTCTGTACATAGTAGGGTCATCCAAAAGCTCACCTGCAGCTGCACTCAACTTCACATTCTGCTCCAAAGGAACTAAAATAGGCTTACAGCTTGTCATCCCATATTTGGACAGCATGTCCAATCCATATTGCCTTTGCAAGAGCCATATCCCACTTGTGGATCAATCACCTCAATGCCCAAGAAGTAATGCAGCTCTCCCAAATCCTTCATCTCAAACTTCTGCTTCAAGATCATTTTCACATGAAGGACATCTTCATCACTATCACTTGTGATGATCAAATCATCAACATAAATGACAAGCAGCATAATGCCTTTCTCTGTTTTTCTCACATACAGTGAGAAATTTGCCTTGGAAATCTGAAAGCCAATAGTGACAAGATCTTGTCAAACCATGCTCTGGGTGCTTGCTTCAAACCATACAAGGCTTTCTTCAACCTGTAAACAAACTCAGGATAAACAGTATGAACATAACTTGGTGGCTGCTCCATATAGACCTCTTCTTGCAAATCACCATGCAAGAAAGCATTCTTTACATCCATCTGATGTAAAGACCATCCCTTTGATGCAGCCATAGCAATGACTGCTCTTACGGTTTCCATCCTTGCAACCGAACCAAATGTTTCTTCATAATCAATGCCATATGTATGTGCATACCCATTGACAACTAATCTTGCCTTGTATCTGTTTATAGAACCATCTGCATTGTGCTTCACCTTATAAACCCACTTGCAGCCAATTGCATTCTTGTCTTTAGGCAAAGGCACCGATTCCTGGCTTTCTCCCATTTTTCTTTTCCCATGGCTTGCTCAAAAGAAGTAGGTTCTGGTTCATGTATCACTTTGACCATATAGGCATAGTGAATGGCTAAAAATAAATCATATTTCAACCTATCCACAGGATACCTAGCTCTGGTAGACTTGCGCAAAATAGGCTCACTACCAGGTGCTCTCAAAACATTCCTTGTCTTCCTTACTCCATGTGTGACAATAGAAGGAATACCCAACTCATCATCAAGGCTCTGTTCTGAGCCACTGGATTCACCATCCACATAAGAGTGACCTACATTCACATCAACCAGGGGCTGATCTACTTTCTCTTTTCCTTTTCGTGATACTTGCATACCACTATCTACATTGCTTTGAGGAGATCCCCCTGATCTCAATCTGCCTGTCCATGGTAAATTATGTGAACCACTGCTAGAGGACACTACATGTCCACTAATATTTTGTGACTGCTGCTGTGAATTCTGTGCAGCATTACCATTCTGTGCATCTACATCATCAATCACATTTATTGGTTTATACCAGCTGCACATCTCATCAAAAAAAACATCTCTGCTCACTGTAAACTTATGAATAGAAGGGTTATAGCATCTATACCCTTTTTGCTGTAGAGAATTACCAATAAAGATGCACTTCTCAGCTTTTGGATCCAACTTGTATCTCAACTCATCTGGCACATGAACATAGGCAATGCAACCAAAAACTTTCAAATGAGAAATATTTGGTTTCTTACCAATATATCTCTCCTTTGGCATCATGCCATGTATTGTTGCAGTGGGAATCATGTTCATTATGTAGACTATTGTAGCAACTGCTTCAGCCCAATAATAATGTGGCAGGTCTTTTTGTTGAGCATGGCACGAGATACCTCTCCAATATGCCTGTTTTTCCCTTTTGCAAGTCGATTTTGCTATGGGATATGACTGCATGAATATTGATGCTTTATGCCATGCTCCTATAGGAAACTTGCAAACTCATTTGAGAGATACTCTCCCCCTCCATCTGACCTTAGGCATTTTATTTGCAGGCCTATTTCTTTTTCAACCATAACTTTAAAAGCTTTGAAATGCCCAAACACCTCACTTTTCTTTTTCATAAAATACACCCAAACTTTTCTGTTGTAGTCATCAATAAAAGTGACAAAATAATGACAGCCTCCAATAGATACAGCTTTAGTAGTCCACACATCAGAGTGGATTAATTTTAATGGCTTCTTACTCTCTTGAACATGTCTAGGAAATGGTTTCCTTGCCTGTTTTCCAAATTGACAGGCTTCACATACCTTATGCATTTCTCCAACCTTCAACTTAGGCAATCTTGCAACAATATTTTGAGCCTGCATTAATTTAAGTCGTTGTACATTAACATGACCATTGCGTTTATGCCAGATATCAATATCTGTAACTACACCGGTCCTATGTGCAAACATTGCTGCACTCAATTCACGCATGTCCACATCCAACGTAAACATCCTGCCCTTCTTCTTTCCTTTTGCTATCAAGTGACCTTTATTTTTCATATCCTCAACAAAACATCCATGAGGATTAAATCTGACCTACAAGCCCTGCTCAACCATTTGACCAACAGAAACCAGGCTCTTGGTGATATTCAGGACATGAAATACATCAGACAGGTATTTCTTTTTTCCATCCTGCATAGACAAAGGAATTTTACCAATCTACACAATAGGATATGCAGTATCATCACCAATCTCCACAAATCCTAGTCTTTCCATTTTCCTTGCATCTTGCATCCATTCTGCATGACCTGTCATGTGGTTTGATGCACCTGAGTCAACATACCACACATCATTGCTTTCTTCTACACTTGTCACAGAATTGGTCATGTGCTGCACCATAAACAGATGCTCATTTCTGTCATCACCCTGTCTACTAGAGGATGCATAATTGCCTTGCTACAATTTTTCAGTCATGATGTCATTCTTCTTTTTATAGTAGTCTTTAACCATATGACCCATTTTACCACAGTAGTAGCATTCAACATTGTTGTTTGCATTTTGGCCTCTCTGCTATCCACCACGACCTCTTTGGCTCCCCCTGCCTCTAAAGTTACCACGTCCTCCTCCATAAGACTGGTTTTCTTGAATTTGCTGCATATTATGATTTTGGCCATGGCCTCCAAATCAGCCTGCTCTACCTCTGCCTCTACCTCTTCCAGCATTTGAGTAGAAGACAGATTCTTTTAAAGTTCCTCCTTAAGAAGATGCACCACCATTTCTCTGCTCTTCAGAAATTAGAAGAGCAATCAACTCCTCAAAATCAGGAAAATTCTCACGGACGGCAATGGATGTACGGAATTGTGCATAATCCTTTCCTAGACCATTCAAGGTCACAGAAAACTAAATCATCATCTTCTACTGGTGACCCAATAGAAGCAAGTGCATCCAGAATCTTCTTCAGCTTCATGTGATAGTCATTAATGCTCATATTTTTGTGAAGAGAGTGGGAGAGAAGTAAGGAGTCTCACTTGCAGCTTTCTCACATACACAATGGGGGAATAGACACAAAGGTGGAGGCTGAAAACAGTTTTCCTCTTCTTTTTTGTGAAAGCCAAAAGAACTCTCTCTAAGTACAAAAGGAATAGGTGAACCCTATATGTGGATCTCAAACCAAACTCAGCTAACCTAGGTGGCATACTAACTGAGACACTAACTAGAGTACATAAAAATAGCTGTCATCCAGCTATTATTGATGGGCGGTGTACCAACCGCATCTGCAGCTAACAAGTCAATGACATAAATACACAATGGTCACCCTGACATATCACGAGTGGAGCTCAATATCTCAACACTCCCCCTCGAGCTCAATCCCAATTCCTGCATACCAAGCAGGTCTCTGAACTTGCGTAGCTTCTCTGCGCCCAATGCCTTCTTGAATATGTCAACTACTTGATCCTCTGTGCTGACATAAACTAGATCAATAAAACCTACTAGAACCTTCTCCTGCACATAGTGATAATGCACCTCAATGTGCTTTGTTCTAGCATGATAGACTAGGTTATTTGCCAAGCGTTTACTGCTCATGTTGTCAGAATAAATGACAACTGGCCCATCTGTAGACTGATGCATATCATAAAGTAGCTTACGCAACCAAGCTACCTCACATGCAGCCATTGCTGCACCCCTATACTGAGCCTCTATGCTTGACAAGGCAACTGTAGGCTTTTTCTTGCTGCTCCAAGTGACTGCAGCACACCCAAAAGAGAAATCATATCCATTGGTAGATCGTTTATCAAAAATACTACCACCCCAATCAGCATCAGTGTATCCATGCAACTGTACCTGAACCCCAGTCTCATAAAATAGTCCATACTGCAATGTGGACTTCACATACCTCAGTATGCATCTAGCTGCATCCAAATGCAGTTTCCTTGGAGCCTACATAAACTAACTTACCAACCCAATAGCATAGCTCAAATCTGGCCTGGTAATAGTCGTATAAATGAAACTTCCTACTATGCATCTACACATAGTAGGGTCTTCCAAAAGCTCACCTGCATCTGCACTCAACTTCACATTCTACTCCAAAGGAACTGAAATAGGCTTATAGCTTGTTATCCTATATTTGGATAGCATGTCCAATCAATACTGCCTCTGCAAGAGCCATATCCCACTTGTGGATCTAATCACCTCAATGCCCAAGAAGTAACACAGCTCTCCCAAATCCTTCATCTCAAACTTCTGCTTCAATAGCATTCTCACATGAAGGATATCTTCATCACTATCACCTATGATGATCAAATCATCAACATAAATGACAAGCAGCATAATGCTTTTCTCTGTTTTTCTCATATAAAGTGAGAAATCTGCCTTGGAAATCTGAAAGCCAATAGTGACAAGATCTTGTCCTATCTTGTCAAACCATACAAGGCTTTCTTCAACCTACAAACAAACTCAGGATGAACAGCATGCACATAACTTGGTGGCTACTCCATATAGACCTCTTCTTGCAAATCACCATGCAAGAAGGCATTCTTTACATCCATCTGATGTAAAGGCCATCCCTTTGATGCAACCATAGCAATGACTACTCTTATAGTTGCCATCCTTGCAACCGGACTGAATGTTTCTTCATAATCAATGCCATATGTTTGTGCATACCCCTTGACAACTAATCTTGCCTTGTATCTATTCACAGAACCATCTGCATTGTGCTTCACCTTACAAACCCACTTGCAGCCAATTGCATTCTTGTTTTTAGGCAAAGGCACCGATTCCCATGTAGCATTTGCTTCCAAGGCATCCATTTCTTCATCCATGGCTTTCTCCCATTTTTCTTTTCCCATGGCTTGCTCAAAAGAAGTGGGTTCTGGTTCATGTATCACTTTCACCATATAGGCATAGTGAATAGCTGTAAATCCATCATATTTTAGCCTATCCACAGGATACCTAGCTCTGGTAGACCTACGTAAAATAGGCTCACTACCAGGTTCTCTCAAAACATCCCTTGTCTTCCTTACTCCAGGTGTAACAACAGAAGGAATACCCAACTCATCATCAAGGCTCTCTTCTGCTGAGCCACTGGATTCACCATCCACATAAGAGTGACCTGTATTCACATCAACCATGGGTTGATCTACTTTCTCTTTTCCTTTTCATGATACTTGCATGCCACTATCTGCATTGCTTTGAGGAGATCCTCCTGATCTTAATCTGCCTGTCCATGGCAAAGTATGTGAACCACTGCTAGAGGACACTACAGGTCCACTAATATTTTGTGATTGTTGCTGTGAATTCTGTGCACCATTACCATTTTGTGCATCATCATCAATCACATTTACTGGTTTATACTAGCTCATCTCATCAAAAACAACATCTCTGCTCACTATAAACTTACAAGTAGAAGGGTTATAGCATTTATACCCTTTCTGCTACAGAGAATAACCAATAAAGATGCACTTCTCAGCTTTTGGATCCAACTTGGATCTCAACTCATCTGGCACATGAACATAGGCAATGTAACCAAAAACTTCCAAATGAGAAATATCTGGTTTCCTACCAGTATACCTCTCCTCTGGCGTCATGCCATGTATTGTTGCCGTGGGAGTCCTGTTCAACTGTTGTATCAACTGCTTCAGCCCAATAATAATCTGGTAGGTCTTTTTGTTGAGCATGCCACGACATACCTCTCCAATATGCTTGTTTTTCCTTTTTGCAAGTCCATTTTGCTGTGTATGACTGCATGAATATTGCTGCTTTATGACATGCTCCTGCAAGAACCTTGCAAACTCATTTGAGAGGTACTCTCCCCCTCCATATGACCTTAGGCATTTTATTTGCAGGCCTGTTTCTTTCTCAACCATAGCTTTAAAAGCTTTGAAATGCCCAAACACTTCACTTTTATTTTTCATAAAATACACCCAAACTTTTCTACTGTAGTCATCAATAAAAGTGACAAAATAATGGCAGCCTCCAATAGATGCAGCTTTAGTAGTCCACATATCAGAGTGGATTAATTCCAATGGCCTCTTACTCTCTTGAACATGTTTAGGAAATGGTTTCCTTGCCTGTTTTCCAAATTGACAAAATTCACATACCTTATGCATTTTTGCAACCTTGAACTTAGGCAATCCTGCAACAATATTTTGAGCCTGCATTAATTTAAGTCACTATACATTCACATGACCAATGCGTTTATGCCAGATATCAATATTTGCAACTACACCAATCCCATGTGCAAACATTGCTACACTCAATTCAGGCATGTCTGCATCCAACGTAAACATCATGCCCTTCTTCTTCCCTTTTGCTATCAAGCGACCTTTATTTTTCATATCCTCAACAAAGCATCCATGAGGATTAAATCTGACCTGCAAGCCCTGCTCAACCATTTGACCAACAGAAACCAGGTTCTTGGTGATATTCGGGACATGAAATACATCAGATAGTTATTTCTTTTTCCCATCCTGCATAGACAAAGGAATTTTACCAATCTGCACAATAGGATGTGCAGTATCATCACTAGTCTCCACAAATCCTGGTCTTTCCATTTTCCTTGCATCCTACATCCATTCTGCATGACATGTCATGTGGTTTGACGCACCTGAGTAAACATGCCACACATCATTGCTTTCTTCTACACTTGTCACAAAATTGGTCATGTGCTGCACCATAAACAAATGCTCATTTCTATCATCACCCTGTTAACTAGAGAATGCATAATTGCCTTGCTGCAATTTTCCAGTCATGATGTCATTCTGCTTTTTATAGCAATCTTTAACCATATTACCCATTTTACCATAGTAGTATCATTCAACATTGCTGTTTGCATTTTGGCCTCTCTGCCATCCACCACGACCTCTTTGGCTCCCCCTGCCTCTAAAGTTACCACGTCCTCCTCCATAGGACTAGTTTTCTTGAATTTGCTGCATATTCTGATTTCTGCCACAGCCTCTAGATCGGCCTGCTCTACCTCTGCCTCTACCGCTTCCAGCATCATTTGAGTAGAAGATAGTTTCTTTTGAAGTTCCTCCTGAAGAAGATGCACCACCATTTCTCTACTCTTCATAAATTAGAAGCAATCAACTCCGCAAAATCAAGAAAATTTTCACGGGCAGCGATGGATGTATGAAATTGTGCATAATCCTTTCCGTGACCATTCAAGGTCACAGATACTAAATCATCATCTTCCACTGGCGACCCAATAGAAGCAAGTGCATCTGCAATCTTCTTCACCTTCATGTGGTAGTCATTGATGCTCATATTTTCTCTCTACACATTATTCAACTCCTGCTTGAGCTGCATTTTCATGGCTTGTGTACTTGTGCTATACATTTTTGTCAAAGTATCGATGCCTCCTTCGACGTGCTTGCATCTTGAATATGCACAATCATAGAATCTGAAATACTGATAGATAGCCAGTATATAACTTTTATGGCTCTCTCATGCTAGCCTTTAAATGCCTGCACCTAATGTTGATTGGGAACATTAGGAATAACTGGTTCTTGTTCAACTCCAGTAATGAACTCCCAATAGCCTTTTCCCTTAAGGAAATTCATCATTCTAAACTTCCATGCTTGGAAGTTGTTCTTATCAAGCTTTTCAGTGAGAATCTATGAAAGAGCATCAGATGCCATTACAGAACACTGCAAAATATTCTCACTGCAAAAAAACACAACTTCTACCTCACAAGGGCAAATCTGCAAAACTAACGAGAGTGGTACTTGACCACACAGTCACTTCCTAGTGACGATTATGCATCAGTAGGCAATAAGAATGATTATGTCACTCCCAATTTCTCTATTCATAGGCCTACAATGTAATTTCTATGATAACTTTTCACCGACCTGCAGAACAGTGGTCGCACAGCAAAAATAGGGCGCTTTCCTGAGTGGCTGCGAAAAACTTCCGCCACCAAAACAAACCCCGAAATGGCCTCAAATCAAAAAAATAATTTCACCAAGGGCTTCATCCTCTCCCATAGCATATACTGCCCTCTCGCCACACCACGAAGGGCATCTCAATCTGAGACAGTGCACTCTTGCACTTTTCGGTTATGCTACCTGCAGAGATTTGCTCCCAAACTCGAAAAAAGGAAAGCAACACTGATCCTCTTACTAAGACACCATGAACTTGGTTTGCTTTTTTGAGCTCCTTACCACGAACTGAGATCTAATACCATGTGAAGAGAGTGGGAGAGAAGGAAGGAGTCTCACTTGTAGCTTTCTCACATACACAATGGGGGAATATACACAAAGGTGGAGGCTGAAAACAGTTTTCCTCTTCTTAGTTGTAAAGCCAAAAGAACTCTAAGTACAAAAGAATAGGTGAACGTTATATGTGGGTCTCAAACCAAACTCAGCTAACTAAGGTGGCATACTAACTGAGCCACTAACTAGAGTACATAAAGATAGCTGTCATCCATCTATTATTCATGGGTGGTGTACCAACTGCATCTGCAACTAACAAGTCGGTGACATAAATGCACAACGGTCACCTTGGCATGTCACAAGTGGAGCTCGATATCTCAACACCCCAATTCTTCCCTCTGAGTCACACTATAATTTTGTTCTATTTTTGTTATTCTCGTGCTTGCATAGTATATAGGTTGAAACCAACCTTTAACAAATTGTTGCATCAACACTGCTCCAATAGCCACATCTGAAGCATCCACAAAAATATGAAATGGCAACTTTCGGTTAGGTGGTTTGAGGATGGGTGCTACCACTAACATTTTCTTTAATAAAAGGGAAGCCTTCTGTTGTGGTTCTTCCCATGTAAATAATTCCCCCTTCTTGGTAAGCTTTTTTAGAGGTACACAAACATGAGATAGATAACATAAAAATCTACTATGCCACTTAATTTGCCCAACAAAGTGTGATAACTGCTTTAAGGTTCTAGGTGTAGGGGCGTTCTGAATGACTTCCACTTTTTGTGGGTCTATGGTCATCCCTTCTTTGGAAATTATATGTCCCAACAGACACCCCTTTTTACAGGAGAAAATGCACATTTCTCCAGGTTTAAACTCAGTCGTGTTAATGCCTTCAACTCTGCCAAGGGCTAATTTTCGGTACATTTCTTGTTGGAACCATTGCCATCTTTCCTTTTCTGATAGTCACCCTATCAGCCTTCCAATCCTGCTTGATCTTGGCTACCTGAAACCATGGCCTACTAAAAGCAGCATTGAATAAGATTGCTCATCTCCCTCCAATCTTAGGACCACAAAATAGACCATAAACATCAATCCACAAACTCCAATCTACTGATTCCACAGAATTCCCAGAGGCTGGACCCTTCTTTGGTCCACCATCTTCACGTGAAAAGGGGCTGGTTCTAATTCATTGAGGTAGAATTTCCTATAAAGGTCTTCAGACAAGATGTTTACCCCTGACCCACCATCTAGCAGGACTTTTGGTATCATTTGTGACTTATATTCCATCAAAATAAGTGGAACAATATAATCCACATCCTCTATCTGTGCTGCATTCATAGCTGGGTCAACTTCAAAAGACTCTTCCTCTTCCTTTTATGCCTTATCCATTAGGCTCCCCATGTCAACTGACAACTTAGCCAACAACTGCGTTTTGAATTCTAGTACCAAATTGAGAAGCTGATCCAATGTGATATTAATCTTCGCCTTGAACAGGCTGTGAAACAGTTCTTCTTGTTCCCCTATAACCTCCTTTTCTGATTCCTTAAGCACACCAATCCTCTGCTGAGCCTCTCTGCAAGCCCCTTTTTTTTTCAAAATGTCTACTTTCTGGCTGTTGTCTAGACTATTAGATACCTCAAGTTGTAATATGCTCCTTTTATTGTCAGCCTGATCTTCCTTTGGTTCCACCTCAATCACTGCTAGATTTGCACAGAGAGGTTAGACCTTGTTCTCTGCTGATTGTACTGATACACCCATTTTCCCTTGGGCATGTATAGATTGTGTGGTGTCCATTGATGCCCACTTAACCTTTTTCTCTACATTCACCTTATCCAAGGCTTTAAGAACCTCATGTCGAACTTTCTTTTGCTTATCCTAATCAATTGGGTGTTTATGTTGATCTGCCATTGGTATTTTTCCTCCTTTGGGATTGGTCCTTTAGACCTTGTTACAGCCAGTGCTGCTAGAACATTTTGTCCTTCGGACATGTCACTTTCCTACTGACATCCTGAGCAATCACATAAAATAGCCAATACTGGCTCCATACCCTTCTTCTTTTGTGCTTCTGTTTGCTTCAATTTTTTTGATCCTTCCCCTATCCCATCCTGCTCGAGGTGTATTATCACAACATTGGCCCAGGCTAGTGGTGGATGAGGTGCATTTTGGGTTTGTGATCGTGTCTGGTATTGAACAATTGGGATGCCCCTCTCATCATGCTGTTTACACCAGAGTTCACATCCTGGCAATTCTAAACATCCGTACTTGTATTGGCTTGTCAAGGATTGTTTCCCCAATTTTGATATGCTGGTCTTCTTATCTGGTTAGCATTCTCATTTACCCCTACTTGATTGGCTACAAGTGGTTGTGCCGCTGCTATAGCAGCTTGCATGTGAGGAGGCAACCACCCCCTATAATTCGGATTGTACCAGCAATTGGCACTATCATGATTTCGTTTGAGGCAAAACTCACATTGAAATTTCTCAGATGAACCAGCTTCCAATAGCCCATACTTTTCAAATGCTTTTTTATCTTTTTCTCTAGCTTGTCATCCCCTAAGGAAGCTTTTGCCTTTTTCTTTGACTTGGAGCTTCCCTTGGACTTTCCCTTCTTGGATTCCTTTTTCCTTTTTCTCTTGGACTTCATGTCCTCATCATCTGAAGCATCTGAAGCATCTTCCTCGGACTCGGATTCCATATCATCATCCTCACTCTCGGTGTCAGAGTCTTCATCCAAATCTGTGTCCGAATCTAAGTCCTCTGCCTCCTTCTTTTTCCCCTTCTTTGACTTGCTTTTGGTCATACCAAATCTCCATTCTGCACGTTGTGCCGCTGTGACCATGTTGCGAAGTCGTTAGCTCTTGCCAACGTGTCCCTTCCCGCCACAGCACTTCTCAATTCCTTTTTTAACCCTTTGCAGAAGTAATCCCCCAATTCTTCCTCAGTCGGTCTCTGCACGGTGGCTAGTCTTTGGTTAAAATTTTGGAACTTCTGGGCATAGTCTTCTACCAACAGATCCCTCTGTTTCAATTGTTGAAGTTTCTTGAGGATTGCTTCTGGTGTTTTCTCTTGTCAGAATCTTGACAGAAAAGCTTGTTTCAGAGCATCAAAGTCTGAAAAGTGATTCATACCATATTGAATGATTCAACTCATGGCCTTGCCCACCAAGGTTACTGCCAATTGTTCCTTCTTGACCGCATCACCAAGCTGACCTTCGAAACCACTTGCTACCCATCGGGTCTCAAATTGCCCAATGTAACTATTAGGGTCTTCTTTTGTCTTGCCACTGAATTTAGCAGAGCGGACTCTGGGGTTCTACATATTGACTACTGGAATAATTGGAACTACTGGTTTTGCTCTCCGTTTGCTCGAGAGTGGATCAAACAATTGCCTTTGTGCTCCTACAAACAACCCAACTGCTACATGGTATCCAAGAGTTGCCCGAATGAAGGTTTTTGATAGAAACCATTTGAGATTTTTTGCATTAACTGCATCTTGGTATTCTGAACTTCCTCCCAAACTTGTGGAGGGATCCTCACCGGCGGATGCTGTGTTCCCAGGAAGCCAGTCTTCATCTTCTGAACTCGAAACAGTTTCCTCCAATTCTGGCTAGATTATGGATGGTTCTCCTACCTCTCCTGCATTCCAACCTTCTCACCAGATCCTTCCTCATTTGCATCAAGATGACCCCTTGCCTGGGCCCTTGTAAAGTAGAGATGACTGATATGTCAAGGAGACGACTCCGTTTCCTTCGTGTCTGATATTGGCTACCACTCTCTCCATGAACATTCTGTAAGATTGCTCGGCTCTTTCTCCCTTTGGTCTTCAAGTTAAATCATCTACGCCTGCCTCAATACTCCCTAATCCCCCGGCCAAGAATTCTCGCCTCCTCTGCTACAACTCACGGATTAATTCCCGCATATTGTTGATAATCTCCTAAAGTGCTTCACAATTCCTACCATTCACAGTTGTTTGTTGGAGTCTCCTTAACAATTGGAGAGCACAGTAGAGGATATTGATTTCTCCCTGCAAGCATTGAAGGTTCTCATTCCACCGACTAGACTTTGCGTGTGCTTTTTCTACCACATGCGCTCCACTTCCACAGCATTTGCACAAAGGAGCCATATGCTCTCTCTTCTCATGCTTGCAACAATGGCTAATTGCTTTGAAGCATCAAATTGCTTGTAGGTGCAGATTGTATTGACTTAATCTCTTTGATCACCAACTGTTTCAGGATTCGATTAAGTCGTTCCGATTGTCCATCCCCTTGGGGATAAAACACCTGCGGCTTCGACATGTTGCCTATCTACTTCGTCTTTCAACTCCTTTGCCGCATTCGGTCGAAATGCCCAATTTATTTGCAGGATCGCCAGTGTAACAAGTAGAGATTAGATCCCAAAATCTACCTGTTAGTAAACATACGATATCTTCATGAATACATTCAGAGCTTCCGAAAGAGAATACACCAACTCAAGATTGAGTTCCATAGAGATGATTAATTGAAGTGAACAACTACATATTTCTTACATCACAAATGCTTCTATAACAACAGCATATAAAGTAAGCATAGAACTAGGCAAAATAGAGTCCGATCAACAACACCATATCTGCATTTGGAATACTACGTGACATATATATGAGTCAAAAACTAACTAACTACATATGGTAGTTGCTTGCTAACTTGCAGATGCGCCTCATCAGCGGTTGCACAGCTAGCTTCCATTAAGGTAAATAGTTCTTAAATATGTTTAGGCTACACTCCCCACAATAATATCCAAGAAATCACGGCCCCAGGGCAATGACCGCTAGTGAAAATAGAACCTGGGATGTCTCAAAACATGGGCGTCACTACATAATCAAACTCAACAAGACAATTTGCAAATATCTCTCTTCTGCCACCACAACTCCAAAATCTCATCCAAGGATGGAGTAGAGCCAGTCAACCCTTGCATTTACTTGTGAAAAAATGAACCTTAGGAAACTTAACCTTAGCCAAAATGCCACATGGCAATGCAAATTTTAGATCTCGAAGTACATCAAAACACTTAAAGGTGTTTTCATATCATAGTAGAATTCTATGTTTTGGTCCTAATATATGATTTAAGACATTCAAAAGTCTAATTTTGAGTGACCTTTGATTGTGAAGATGCTCAAAATCTTGGGCTTTTACAAAATTGAAACAAATTCTTAAATTGTTAAGGGAATCTTTCAAAAACTCAAAACAACAACTACTTGATGTTATCATTTCAAATGTCACACTAATTTAGGATTCATGAAATTATTTACAAATCTTACTACATTGACCCAAGCATGGGAGTGTTGTACATGCCATACCTAGTGGGGGGGAAATGTAATCATGATAACGGAAGTGAGAGAGGGAGAGAGAGAGAGGAGTGCACACAATATAGCTACCCGTACACTAAGTGTATTCACAATGAACATGAAGATATACATGTGAACACCTTAGGGTAGGGTTGGGGCAAATGCCCTTATGTGGATAGCGCAATTTACACTATCTTTAACACCCCCTCTTAGATTGTACTAGGTAAGTAGAGGGTGCATGTAAAAGATCTGTTTGTGGATTTCGTTTGGTGCATAGGATAGCGTCCAAAACTAAAAAAGAAAACTAAAAAGAAATCAAAGTAGTATGTGCGTATGTGAGCACAGTGACTGCATAGCGGAAGCATGTACACTTGGTACAACTTATGTGGTCCTGCACAAGATGTGGATTTCCACATCTTAAGTTGTGGGTCATCCTTCACCTTTGGGAATGAAACCCAGAAGATAGGCCGAAAGGGAGAGGAAGGGAATATGCAAAAAGTCAAGTCCACCTGGATCAAAGACTGGTCAATCAAAAGATGACTGCGTGAATGGCTACATGCTGAACATATTAAGGCTAAACATGTCATAAGTCACCGACTATGCAGCTGCTCTGTAGAAGAGGCATCCAGATGTGAGACTAGTCGATGTAGCTATGGCGATGTGATCCAGTAGATTGTGACACACGAGAGTGTCACCAACCCAAAAGAACTGACAACAATGGTGAAGGTATGCTGTAGTAGAGTAATCTCTATCAAATGATACAGGGTCAAAGAAGATCACATAGTCGGTGTGGACAGAGTGATTTAGGGGCTGAAAATTTGGGGCTGAAGGTGCAGTATGCTGCTCTACTAAAGAAGATGCCTGTAAAACTAACAAGGTATGGCAACCTATCAAACCTGTATGCTCAACTGTCGAGCTCAAGGTCATCTGATGTGTGCATAGCTAAACATCCATCAGCATGGGATGTATCATCTGTCGTAGGCTCATTGTTGAGAAGGAGCTAAAAAGGCCTAGAAGCCTAAAATAGAACTGAGAATGCATAAGATGTCCCTGAGCTATATGAGGTGCCGAATGTTGATGTAGGGATCGATATGTAGTCTTGGATCCAACCACTGATGTGCATCAAGTATGGACTGTATATGATAGCCATAAGTGCATATTGAAAAACTGAGTCTCTCCAGGTTGCACTATGGCTGAACCTGATGATGTCCACTACATTGGAGTAGGACCCACTAATGCATAGGTCTCCTCATGCTGAGGAATGATCTGCTAATCAAAGGTGGTGATGATAATTGGATCCAAGGGAGGGGCAATGCGGCATGACTGCGCCGATGCTGAAATGTCCTGTAGACTTATCTGTTGATCTGTACTGCTCATGGAAACTGTGTCCAAGATGTGCTCTGTGTCAAAGGTGAAAGCATGTTGGAATGGAATCACCTGAAGGGCTAGATGCACTGTGGCATATATCTCTGCATGCGGCAGAAGATGTGAGTGCCCTGTATTGAGGACTTACCTGCTGAATAGCATGATCATCCTGCTGAGTTTCTGCATCTGTGGCAAAGGATGGAGTTGGATCCATGCATGCGAGTGATGAATGTACATCACTAAAATCAGTCAGTGCTGATGTAGATGAGACTGCCTCGTGCTGAGGACTTACTGTCAAATATGCCTCTTGTTGAGGGCTTACTATCGAATGTGCCTTGTGCTGAGGGCTTACCGAATGTGCCTGATGCTGAGGGCTTACCAAGAGGTGTGCCTCATGTTGAGGGCTTATCAAGGAATGTGTATGATCAGAAACTATGGGCCGATCGCTCAAGACCAATGAGGCTCGAGTCGGCATCATACACTGGTACATACCCTGTGGCAATAAATGGTCAAAGAAGGTTCTATTTCCACTCACAGATCTCGTCTAAAGTCATTATTGGTGTATCATCAATTGTGTGATAAGAATAACTCCATGCTGGAGGCGATCTGGTGCTTTATGCAAGAGGCTTACCCGTATACTTGCGAGAGTGTCTACCCATGAGAACATTGTGTCACTGTGTGTGAGAGCTGTCACTAGGGGGGCTTACACTAAATGATCAAAACTAAGTCATGGTGGAAAAACTACAATGTGCCAAGGATCAATCTTGTAACATAAAGATGACAACCGTGTGTCGGGAGTAGCCAAGAGGCTATATAAGGCTGATGTATGTGTGTAGGAACCAATCCCAAAAATAGTCAACAAATATGACTGTACATGGGTGGCATGTGTGTGTGCAATAACAATGCAACAATCTTGAATCTAAGAAAGATCATTCTGCCAAGTGTCACACTATGTGATGAACTACCGAATGCCAAAAGACTGAGCTGGTCAGATGTATGAGTGTGTATACCGATGATAGAACCAATGGGACTGATGTCGGTGGGAACTAATTGGGTGATACGGTAATGGCAGACTTGGCTTGGTGGAGTTGGATCTCCTCTATAGAAGTGCTTGTCTACAGCTAGACTCACGTCGAAGCGTTAAATGCAGCAAAAGAATTTTATCTTAATTCATTTTATGTGCTTCGTGCGCTGCAGTGGATCAGGAGGTGGTTCCGATCAAGAGGAATCAATGATGATGACCTATGAAATGTCAGACATAAAATTTGAGATTCTCAGCGCGTAGAGCGCAAACTAGCGAGCAATTTTTCTTTTTGGAGGGCCGTGAAATTCCCTCTAGATCAAAAGATACGACCCTCGAAACAATAGGCATATTTTGATCACAAGAGAGGGTGATGGTGGCACATGATGATGTGGCAGATTGAGGGTCACACGCAAAAATGCATTGTGCTTGTGTGGAGGTAGGGGTGCCTAGCTGGCACTGCTGACTTGGCACAACTGAGGTGGTAGGTGATTGGGCTTGCTGACTGTGTTGCTAATTGGTTAGCTGAGGTGTCATTGTTGACACATGGCACATGTGGATAAGGTTGCCACATGGCACAATGGTTACCAACCTCCCTAACTCATGGTTGGCTAAACTTGACCATGGTTAAATTATGACTGGACCATAGTTAGGGTTAATCAACCCTGTCCACTTGTTGACCAGGGTTAACCTTACCTAACCCACTAGCCAACCAACCCTAGTCTAACCTTACTGCCATGTGGTAGAAGGGTGACCATTATAGGTGTGGCTAACCCTGAGGATAGGGTTTCCACGTGTACTCTCGAAATCTAAGAGACCTCCGACGGAACCTTTTAGATTCCGTCCTCCTCATCGTAGTCGTGTAGAGGTGGCCGTCTGCGTTGGAGGAGGCGTTGAGAGGTGTGCGACACGGCGCCATTGTAGAAGCTTGAGTCGAGGGTCTCGATCCTGGAGGACTTTGGTCGAATCACCCCCAAGGATCTGCTGGTCGATATACCGTCACCCGTCGATGAGGATTGCATAGTTTAGCAGAGTTTGCATCATTGACCTTAATATGCACTTCTCCGACAGGCAAATTCTTTCTTGCTCCCCAAGGTCTTCAGATTCTTGTCAATTCGTAGCCTATTAAGTGCCGGTAAGACCATCCCTTAAACTGTCAAGAGTCTTTAGAAGGACCCAATATTGAAGAGCTATGTAGAATGCTAGTGCCGTAGGTCGATTGTGGTTGATGAAGACCATGGAGCCGCTTGGCTGCTAAAGGATGCCTTGGAGCCGCCCTTGGTTACTTGCTGCTCCTTAGGAGCTGAGTCGCATTACTTAAGAGTAGAAGCTCTTTAGTTGTAGATGGTCGTTGTAGGTTCCGTGGAGGGGGAGCTCGTTGGAGGAGACTGCTACAATGACACTACATGTGCAGTCGCGGGTGGTTGTGGTCCATCGGTGATTGCTTGTAGTTATTGCTAATGTGATGCTTGGAGGCCGGCTACTCATGCAGCAGTAGCTCTCTGTGGAGGAGTCGACTTAGTTGAAGTCAATCTTGGACGAGAAGGTTGAACCTTAGTCTCTTAGATATGAGAAATCTCGAGCTGAATTGAACCACACAATCACTCAAGAAACTGTATCTCAAGCTCTAGGAATTGGATTCCTGGGCTTTCTAAAGCAAATCAAAGGTGGACAAGAGCTCTACGATGAGAGCTAAAGATGGAATGAAGATGCCTCAAATGGAGGGCTTGTGCATTGATGGAAGCAAGGGCTTTTTCTCTCTCTCATGAAAATCTCTCTCAATGGAAGATGCCTCAAGGAAGGAGGGCTTGGCACTCATGAAGGGAGTGGGAGCACCTAGTGCTCTGATACCATGATAGCAGATGTGAGAGAGGGAGAGAGAGAGGACTGCATATGATATAGCTCACTGTACACTAAGTGTATTGACAATGAACATGAAAATAAACATGTGAAGCCCTTAGGGTTAGGGTTTTCCCTATACCCTATGTGGATAGTGCAATTTACACTATCTTTAACAAATCGGTCAAAAATGACCAATGTTATAATGAGTAATGTGAATGTGAGCAAATATAGAAATATAGGGCTATATAGGGCCCACGGTTGAGGTCGCAAGATTAAATTTGGGAACCTAGAGCTTGGGATGAAAAACCCCAAAAAAGTGAAACTACAACCCAAAACCCAAGTCAATTGAACCTTGATGTGGGAACAAGTGAACCAAAATCCCAAAATAGGTGTTCAAAAACCAAAATTCAGCCCACATGAACGCAAAACCCAAATAAGAGAACTAGGGACTCTAAAAAACTAAAATTGAAATTTGGAACTTGAAATTGGAGCACGCAATGCCTAGAGGCAGGAACCTAGAACCACAAACTTGAGGAAGTAAATGCATAACTCTAAACCCAAAACATAGAACTTAAAACCTTGAACCTAGAACACAAAACTTGGAACCCTGAGCATAGAACATGGAACCCAAAACCTAAAACATAGAGCTGCCCTTACAACTTTCGGCTGAAGCAGTGAATACAACTATTTACTGCATAAACAGGTCGCCTTCAAGTTCTTTTGATGGTGGCATTCCAGAAGAGGCATGGACAAGTAAAAAGGTTAACTACTCTTTTTTGAAGGTCTTTAGTTGTGAAGCATTTGTCCATGTTGATAAGGATTTGAGAACAAAGCTTGAGGAAAAATCTAAGAAGTGCATCTTTATTGGATATAGAGGCAGTGAGTTTGGTTATCATCTATGGGATTATAAAAGTAACAAAATCATCAGAAGCAGAGATGTTGTATTCAATGAGACTGTTATGTATAAAGATCACTTGTAGAAAAGGAAGAAACAAAATGCAGACACAGAATACACAACCTTGATGAAATCACAGGAGATGAAATTTCAAAGGTGGTAGAAAATTAGAATGTGGAGCAGCAGCAGAGCAAGAACCTCAAATTGCTCCAAGTGCACTTAGAAGGTCTGCGAGGATAAGTAGACCACCTGAGCAATTTTATCCTTCTTCAATTATGTTTTATTGATTGATTCTAGTGAACCAGAAACGTATGAAGAAGCAATGTAGGTAGAATCCAAAAAGGAGTGGGAGCAAGGCATGGAAGAGGAAATGGACTCTTTGCCTACAAAACTAGACTTGGGATTTGTTTCACTTGCTTATGGGAAAAATAGCATTGCAAAATAAATGGGTTTACAGGGTGAAGGAAGACGAAGGAGGAAAAAGGAGGTACAAGGCAAGGCTTTTTGTAAAGGGGTTTGCACAAAAGAAAGGTATAGACTTTGATGAAATATTCTCTCTTGTTATTAAAATGACTTCAATTAGAACTATTCTAAGTCTTGTGGCTGTAGAAGACTTGCATCTTGCACAATTAGAAGTGAAGATATATTTTCTTCATGGGGATCTAGAGGAAGAGATTTATATGCAACATCCACAACGATATGAGGTCAAAGGAAAGGAGGAATTGGTACGCAGGTGGAAGAAAAGCTTGTATGGTTTAAAGCAAGCTCCAAGGCAGTGATATTTGAAGTTTGACAGGTTTATGGTAGAACAGGGCTTTAGTAGATGTCATTCACACCACTATGTTTATTCTCAGAAACTAGACAATGGCAAATGCGTGATCTTGTTATCGTATGTCGATGACATGCTTATTGCAAGCTCTAACATGCAGGATATAAATGTGCTCAAGAGGAAGTTGGAAAATAATTTTGCAATGAAGGATTTGGGTGCTACAAAGCAAAGCCTTGGCATGATAATAACAAGAGGTAGGAAAAACCGCAAGTTGGCATTGTCTCAGAGTGAGTACATTAACAAGGTATTGGAAAGTTTGAAATGCAAAGTGTGAAATGTGAAACTTGTTTCTACACCTTTGGCAAATCATTTTAGATTATGCAAGGATATGTGTCCCATGACATAGGAGGAGATTGACTGTATCTCAAGGGTTCCATATGCATCAGCAATTGGTAGCTTGATGTATGCGATGGTATGCACAAGGCCAAATATTGCACATGCAATGGGAGTTGTGAACAAATTTATGAATAATCTAGATAAAGAACATTGGATGGCTATAAAGTGGATTCTCAAATATTTGAGAGGTATGACTGCTCATGCATTATGTTTTAAGGTTCAAACATTTCTCTACAAGGATATGTTGATTCAGATATAGCATTGTGATAAAGATGGAAGAAGGAGCACCACTGGGTATGTTTTCACTGTAGGTGAAACAGCAGTAAGCTGGGTTTCAAAGTTGCAAAAGGTTGTTGCACTTTCTACAACAGAAGCAGAATATGTTGCAGTTACAAAGGCTAGTAAAGAGATGATTTGGTTGCAGATGTTTATGGAAGAGCTTGGGAAGAAGCAAGAAAATTGCTGCTTGTATAGTAATAGCCAGAGTCATATTCATCTCGCAAATAATTTAGCCTTCCATTCAAGAACCAAACATATATAGCTCAGATATCATTTCAAACCGATTTGTTTTGGAGGATGTATAGTTGAAGCTGGAAAAGATTCTCACTAGCCAAAATCTTGCAGATATGTTGACTAAGCTGGTAACCAAGGAGAAGTTGAGCTCTTGCTCAATGTCAATTGGTCTTCAAGAATGAGGAACAATATGAGGGACAATCAAATCCAAAGAATTTCAATGAGTGTAGTAACAGTGGAGTTACTATGATCAGTCTCCAAGTGGGAGATTGTTGTATGTAGAGCCTACTCTTTTTTTTTAAGGGATTGTTTTTTTGTCGTGCTTTGGATCCAGACATGCTTATACCCATTCCATGAAGGGGGGGTTCCAAAGAGGGCCGACGACATGCATTAGACCCCCCCTTAGCGAGGGTTCGAGGGCAGCGTCCTCAAAGCCAAAAATACATGAAAATTAGGGAATGAGTTGCTTATGAATTGTGTGGTCAAAATTGTAAGATAAGGGGTGTGGCTCACATAGCAAGAAAGTAGTGGATATACTACTTGTATCTTGTATCTTCTCGCTCGCTAGAGAAGAAAGACACAGGACTAGCTGTTTCTCCATGGACATAGCCCACACTGGGTGAGGTGAACCACATCTATTGGTGTCTCTTTGTCTCTTCCATTCTGTGTGCACTACGTGTTATCATATCCATTTTCAATACAACCTTTAAAAAACAGCCTATTAAGGAAACCACCAGGGATACCATGTACGACTTCAATCTTGTTTACAATCGTTCTTGAAATAAAGGGGAATATTTAAAATGAGGTAGCATTATTTTTGTTGTAGTCTCAATTCAGCACAATGCATGCTCTCGAAGGAAACATCGTCACAAAGGATACATTACTTTAGTGGGAAAGTATATTATTTATTAAATAAATATATGATTATGTGCAAGGATGACATCTTATCCACAACTTGTGTTTTTCATCATCTTTTAATTATATTATTAAAAGTGCTTATATTTCTCCTTTACCCTCTTTTCATTGCACCATTAAGAAAAAGTAAAGGCTTATTTTATTGGCTTTATTCACCTTCAAAAGGTCTCACATTCACAAATTTAGTTACCATGCTAGAAGAGTTTAATTTTAAAATGAAGAGGCCTACGGGGTCACTAAATAATATATAAGATATCAGTAAGTATGTAAGATAACATTTGCAACCAATAGAGGGGGTTTTATAGTTTAATAGAGTACATAGAACATACATATATAAGGGGTTTTTTAATTCAAAAAGTGTAAATTTTCATACATAAGGGACACTTTTATCATCTCAAAATTTACAAAAGGGGTGTATATAGGTATAAAATCTAGGGTTTTCTTAATACCCCTCAGTCGCACTTGCTATATGGGGTTTTAACATAGTGGCCCCACGGGATGAAGAGTTGATGACATGTCATTCAAAGGTTTTGATATTGTTTGTCTTTTATTGGACAAAAAGAAATCGCTCTATTTGTGTGTATCTTAGATATGTGGCTTACTGGTCCCAACTTGGAACGGAAACATGGATTGCATCATTAGGATGTTGCATGATCGTTACACTTATTGACATTATTAGCTGATCCATTCTTATTGACTAATCCATTCTAAGATAAATTGCTATTTGGTCTCAACTTGGAAGAGGAACATGGATTATATCATTAGGATGTCACATGATTATTACACTTCTTGATGGTATCTACTAATCCATGAATCTTAGAAATAGATAGTTTGGAAAGCCAATGGGATCTGGCCCTACAATGAGAGAATGGATTCAAAATTTGGCCATATAATGAGAGAATGGGATTCCATAGTGGGCCCTATAATGAGAGAAGTTTGGAAATGCAAACGTGAGAATGTGAGAACCTATTTTGTAACATTTTGAATTACATCGCTATTGTCATTGCCCACTTTATTCTATTCAAAGGATGTTCATGGGTGCTAACAATATGACGAATTTATTCCTATTGCCAATGCCGACTTTATTATATTCGAAGGATGTGTGTTTGGTGCCACAATATGACAAACTTACGACATCATGACTAGTTCATTGCTTGTTAGCTTAGCTGCTGCTACCACTATATGGTGCATTCATATTGCATGTTTTGTCCATTATTGCATTGGTTTCCCCATTTTTAATTCTTTTCACTCACTGCATGAGAGTGATTTGTTTAGAGAATGCAATGGGAAAATGTGTTGAAAAAGGGTGATATTTCTACACTGAATCCAAAGATCATCAAAGTTTTTGCACCAAACCACCCCCCACATGTTCCTAAGAAAAAGCAACGAAGGCATCATGACTAAGTTTTCCTGGTGCATGTTTGACCTTCCTCAAACAATATATTTTTTAAAAGAAACGCTTTTATTGTGATGTGCTAGTGTGATTCTTGTGAACCTTTTTTGTAAAACCCAATCTCTTAGACAATCCCACCTCTTAGAAGAGAGTTTCTCCATAATTTTATGCCTCTCTCTGTTTGCATTGTCTTCTTGCCTATCTTTCTGATTCACAATTTTTTCTTTTGAGGTTGTAGCTTAGCCAAGAAAAAACATAGGGGTAAATATTAGCCCAATGGCAAATCTAGAGCCTTCTTCAAGTTGCCTAGGCTAATATTTACTCTTTCAAATTGATATATTTGCCCAAAAAATAACATAAATGTCTCATAGAAGCTCCAAATTTAGCCCTCAAATTATTCAAATCAATTGGCACAAGTCATTTGAACCCAGAAATAAGGGTAGATTTTTCAAATTCCAAATGGGGAAACTTTTGCCCAATGACATGCACTTTTATAGATGTGTTCTTAAAAACTTTGCCTAGGAACATAGTTAAGTCATTCTCTTTTTTTGCCCTGAGCTTAGCCTTAGAGCCTCACCACCAAAATAAAAAGGTACAAGTTCGGAAGAAGGCCAACTACACAGAGGAAATATTTTGCACCTACTCAGGTAATAGGGTTCCACTTTTTACATGGTCGGAATCTTAGCTTTGTGTGGATGCTAAAGGGGGGACTAGTGGGATCTACTTTGTACCTACTTAGGTGTCACTTTCTACATGGTTGGAATCTTAATCCTTTGTGGATGACAGTAGAACTCTATAGAAGATTTCCAAGATGGAGCGTGATACAATTTGAAGATAAGGACCTCATGTCCATGAGTGCGGATGAGAAGCATGTGCGCGCACGCGCGCGCGTGTGTGTGTGTGTGTGTGTTAAAAAGTCCCATCAATAATTGAGCCATACAATCGATTCAGTCATAGAATAACATAACAACAATAACCAGAAATAATTCAGATATGTAGAATAAATACTTGAAGAGCTCTTAAGTTTAATTTCAAATGTATCATTACAACCAAACCCCGATAGGTTTACAAAAAATGAGTAAATACGTGTCGAATCCATCAAAAAGTCCAAGGTTAGGGTCCACCACTTACCTACCACCATCCAAATAAACCATATGTTAGAACAATAAAGCTTAATTTGGGTAGACAGGTAATGCCTGTTTCCCCTGGCTTGTTATCGCTTTATCTAGGAACAAGAACATCTCTCCATATTCTAATGTATAAAAGTGTAATGATTTCACAAAGGAAAGGGCTAATAAATAATGCATTCACTCAATTTTAAAGGAAATGTACCAATAGACTAAAGTTGCATTTAAAGGAGTAAATTAATTAAAGAAGAAATTAACTAAAGAAAAAATTAATTAAAAAAGTTTTTTTTTTGGTGTGTGTGTGTGTGTGTGTTCGTTTTTACTGATCAAAATGTGTGTGTGTGTGTGTGTGTGTGTGTGTGTATGTGTGTGTGTGTGTGTGTGTGTGTGAGAGAGAGAGAGAGAGAGCGCTAATCCATATGCGAAGAGAGAGAGAGAGAGAGAGAGAGAGAGAGAGAGAGAGCTAATCCATATGCGAAGAAAGGTGGACTTTGAATTAAAATATCTTATCATCTAGTTGAAGAAAAAGCTAAATGAGAATTTAATAGTCTTTTCACCTATTTCTAAGGGTGGCTAACCACTAATAATGCAAAGAAAGCAAGACTTTGAATTGAAATATCTTATCATCTCGTTTTGGAGGAAAAGCAAAATAAGAATTTGATAGCCTTTCCACCTATTTCTAAGGATGGCTAACCACTAAGCCATAATGATCCCAAAGGTTAGCTACTCTGTAACTACTTGGCAAAGATGGATTTTCTTTCCACGAGGCCATAGATTATGATAGTCATAGGCGAAGTATGCTCTTACCGAGACCATGCTTAGAATGAGACTTTAGGACAATGAATGAAATGCACCCTAAGCAAAGACTTTGTGTATGTAAATAGAAAACTATCCTCTGAAAGATTGTCGTGAACTGGACGAACTAGGATGCTTTAGGGCCCAATGGAAAACCACCGTAAGAGTCTAACACAAAGTCACTAATTCAGGAGTGAAGATAAGAATGCTCGAGGTGGCTAGCTTGATTAATGATCTTCCTTCCCTTAGGCCCTCACCTTATATTAATCCTCCCCCAGGTGGCTATCTTGATTAATGATCTTCCTTCCCTTAGGCCCTCACCTTATATTAATCCTCCCCGCATCTTTCCATATCTCTTACTCTCTTGCAACTAAGCAATAGGAGTTTCAATTTTTTATTTTTGGCATGTATCTTTGTGGTAAACATAGATTTTATTATGAGGGCATAGCCTCTAGGTTGCAAGGAAAAGCATGTGAGGCACCGTCACCATCTAACTTATGGTCACTATCTAACTTATGGTGAGAGCTAATTTTGAGAAAAAGAATCCCACAAGAGGCCACGTGTAAAGATCAAGGTGGGCGCAGAGGGAGGTCCAGGTGGCGGGAAGGGATGGGCCACGTAGGACGGGGACCCAGGGGTAAAAGAAGCCACGTGTAAGGATCTAAAGGGGGGAGGAGGAGGCCAGAGGGCGAAGGAGAGGAGGACAAGTGGAATGATCGTGAGGGCGGGGAAGGAAGATCGGACGGTGGAGATTGAAAGAAGGAAAGGGAAGGTGCTCAAGGTACACGCAAAACGTCTGTTTTTTCATTTTCAATCGTCGTTTTCGTCGTCGTCTTCTTCTCCGTCTCTTTTCTTCTTCTGCTTCTTCTGATTTTTCTGCTTCTTCTTCTGATTTTGAGCTTCTCTTTGATTAGCTTCTTCTCCTTCTTTAGATCCCCTCTCTCTCTCTTTTTCTTCTTCTTCTTCTTCCCCTTCTCCTTCTCCAAAATTTCGCCGCAACTTCCTTTCCAGTCGCCCCCGTAGCAGTACCAATGGAACGACCGCGATGACCATGGGGAGGAGTATTGCAAGAATTTGAAGCGTATCCTTCGCACCAACCCCTCACACGCATTGACTTCCCTCGCCATTGTCACGGAACTCGCGCCGCTGCCTTTCGCTTCAGAAATTTCTGCTTCTTCTTCTGCTTCGTCTTCAATTTTGTCCAAAACTGTCGCAAATTCCGTTCGAGAGGCAGGAGGCAGTGTATAAATGGAAAGGGGGAGATGAGGAGCAAGAGGGACAGGGCAACGGAAGCTCAAGGAAAGGTTGGAAAATACTGAGGTCAGGACTCAAGGGAATGGTTTGCGAGAGGGAAGAGGACGGAGAAGAAGCAGAAGCTTCTCGTACGCCTTAGCCATCGCTGAACCCAGATTTCTTCGTCCGTAGCGGGATACTTCATTCCCGAAACACGTCTCGTCATACTTTCCCATCGACAATAAAATCCGTCAATCAAGAATGTCCTTGTCGTTAGCCGCTCTTTTTGCGAGATCGTTCGGCTCAAGGACGCTGGAGCAAGGCGTTGGCCAAGAATTATCGCATTTGCGGAAGTGTGCCTTGTCTGTGCCGGGAACTCTCCGCCTGTAGCCGCAGAGGAGCTCGAGCTTCAAATTTGCGTCTGCAGACGATCACCGCGCGGAGCTGCTAGCCTGGTATTCAAATTTGCAAATTGAAAGCCATCATCTCCTTCCTCGTTTCTCATTTTTTGCCCGTTATGACGCAATTTCCAAGGCTCATGCCGAGGAACACTCGAATTGTTCAATCGAATCTAATCGTCGAAACTTGCATCACGGTTCTTCCCCATGATCCACCCGTTACCGCCGGCGACCAAAATGCCTTTTTGACTTTTTGGGCGACTTGAGAACAACGTGTTTAATCCTCACGTTGTGGTGTCGACGATCCCTATGAATTCGAGTATGTTGTACATTTATCTCTTTACAGTCGGTTTCAACCCTTTCTGTTGAAATCTTGTGAACAGGACAATGCTTCGAGTACATCTCAAAAAGACATCGCTTCTCTGTCTCTCGTGAAGATAAACTGCATTTACGCTTCCTCGTCAGGCCGATCGTAGTGAGAGCGGGGAAATCAGACGAATGCGGTATTTGTGTAAAGTCTTCGGGGACCATACGCTTTCTTTATCACTACTGAAGTGTGTTAACACAACCTGAAGCTGCCGATGCATTACTCGAGAACAGGATTTCAAGGCTGTGAAAAGCAGTCGCTTTATGCTCTTTTATTGCCCGTAGCAACATCTCTATGTATACAATGAAGGGGATCGGTTTCGCATACGCAGCAGCTGCTGCAGTAGGTAACAGCTGTATAGATGGCAGCCGGAAATGGGCATCTCAAAGATTCACCACTACCGAATTGATTGGCCTTGTTGGCCTGCTCGATGCAGTCTTTCTGGCTGTTGGTGTTTTTGGATCCGGCAGGTTTGGATCCTTTAATACAATTTTCCAGGATACAGACTTGAATTTTCTCCGGATTGTCGTTATCAGTGCAGGGATAAAGGTAATTGCTGGGTTTTTGTACCAACGGGCTTTGCAAATATCCCCGTTGTCTGTTACCGTTCCATATCTGGCATTTACACCAGTGCTTCTTGTTTTCACAAGTTTTGCCCTCATGCATGAGATGCCAAGTTCTCAAGGGTTACTTGGAGTGGTTGTGGTCACTGTCGGGGGATATCTGCTTGCTATCGAGCAGCCAGGAGAAACAGAAATCAAAAGAGAGAGATCAAGGCCAAAGTTATGGAGCAGCTTTATGGCCTCTACGCTTACGCGGGTATCTAGCTGGTTGAATGTTTTGTTCCGAGGGAAAGAAAGGTCATTCCAGTCAAACGAAGGGAAATGGGAACAGAAAATGGACATTGAAAATGAGAAGTTGGCTGTTTCAGAAGCACGTGGGGAAATGTTAAATGGGCCCGTTACTGCTGTTGTAGTTAAGGGTTTTGGCTGGCCGTCTTTGGATTGGTAAGCATTTTCTCTATATGGGATCCTTTTATAATCAGGGTGCTTAGAACAACCTAGTATTCTAGCATAGTAAACCTCAGCAAAATGTTGATCTGCCAGATGCTCAATGACAGGATCTCATGGGGCAACATTCTGGAACCTGTTTTTGCATTGAGGAGGGAGCAAGGGAGTCTTCTCATGCTTGGAGTAGCTGGCCTACTGAGCATCAGTAACAGGTGCTTTCTGGCTTGCTTCTCTCTTTAAGTTGCTTGATGCTTTGTGCTGAACTTGTGTTACCAACCACCCATATTTAACAAATTAAGGAAATAATTTCCAAGTTTTGGCATTGACATCAATCCTGCTTGCATCCGAGCAACAAAAGCCTGCTAGGCATAATTCAAACCAATGTGTATCTAACGAGAGAGAGACTGAATAGCATCAAAGACCAAGGCTTTAAAGTCAGCATGCTCCAGATAACTATTATTAATCAGCAAAAGCCTTCGGCAAGGCAATCTATCAGTGGGAAATTCATTTAAGGAAAGCCTTAACCAAAGAGGGGCTTGATCCGAATGTGTGAAAGCATGATCAACCCAAATTTGACAAGTAAAGGCATCACAATGCTGTGGATCAACCTGATACCATCTGTCCAAGCGTGCCCGATAAGAAGATTGAGCATTATGCTGAAAGGTATAGCCCGGAAGCATGGGCTGTAATTCCTTCCAGAGATCAACCAGGTGCAACTGAAGCAAAAAATCAGACCATGCCTGTGTTTCAGAAGCCAACATATGAGAGTGGCCTGAGGTGTTGTCACCCGATTGAGGGGCATTATTAAAATCACCACAAATTAAGGCATGTTATCGTCATGGATAAGTATGCATGGCAGTCCAGATCAAAGCTCTATCATGAGAGGATTGGGGGGTGTAAACCGATGCAAAGTCAAAAAAACGATGAGAGACATAGGCAAGAGGGAGAAGCAGAAAGGAGAGGATGAAGGTGGCTGAAAAAGGTGCGACAGGAGCCAGAAGGAAGCAAGGAGCTTGTATCCCATGAGATCTATTCTTGAAATGACTAACAGAGGTTGCTCGTTGGTAAATATGCTCCTCTTTCCATATTCCAAAGAGTAATTGCTAATTTGCCCTTCACTTTGTTTCAACAACTCATCTCATATGGCTATATCTCGTGACTTCTATATCATTCTTTTGTTGTTCAAATAAAACTTGATCACACGTGTCTTTTGTTTGCTGAAAAGCGACGTTGATAGCGTCTTGTACTTTACTTTCGACTTGTTGTTTATTGCTGGTAGCCTTGACTTTTTACTGTTGTCTTGTCATATTAAATCAATTCGGACTTTGAATAAAATATTCCCATTCTGGTAAATTCACCATCTTGATAAAAATCAATTAATGATGCACTTCACCTTGGTTAGTGTCAGTATCAAACTGCTTCTTTTGTTGAAACCTCTTTAATAGAGTGCTGTCAAAAATCTTCCATTTGTTGTCGTTGTTGATTACCATGGTACTTTGATGTCGAGAGAGATTCTATGTAGAGCCTCAAATATCCTCTAAATAGGTTGAAATGATGATGAAGAATCCCGAACTCATCTTAATAATTGCCACCAAAGATGGTTGAAAGAGCACCAAAAGATTTGCGTTCTGTTTATTCTGCCTTAACAGATGAAGGTTGATGTGATCTTTTGAAAAAACATTGCCTCAATAGGCCTTTAAAATTACAATTTGCTATTGTGCCAAAGTGTTTATTGAACAATGCCAAATAACCTCCTTTGTCTTTTGCAGCAATATAAAACTATGATTTCGATCAACACTGAAATTGGCTTTCATATGGGCTCAAACACAATGTTGATATTAAGAAGCCCAAAACAATGCTTGGAAAGTAATACTTCCCAAGTTCTGCAAAATTTGTTGGAAATTCGTTAATGATGTTTTAAAATATGTTTCTTGATAGTGCTCACATGATGCTTGAAGCTGCTTCAGACTGGGCCTCAATTGTCTATAGATCGTGTGATAAAAGGCCATTACTCTTTCAAAGCTAATACAGAGGAAACAAAGAGGCCTTTAAAAAGTGCCACATTGATTCAGGGTCATGAGAAATATAATCTGAAATTGGCTTTCATATGGGCTCAAACACAATGTTGATATTAAGAAGCCCAAAACAATGCTTGGAAAGTAATACTTCCTGAGTTCTGCAAAATTTGTTGGAAATGCGTTAATGATGTTTTAAAATATGTTTCTTGATAGTGCTCACATGATGCTTGAAGCTGCTTCAGACTGGGCCTCAATTGTCTATAGATCGTGTGATAAAAGGCCATTACTCTTTCAAAGCTAATACAGAGGAAACAAAGAGGCCTTTAAAAAGTGCCACATCGATTCAGGGTCATGAGAAATATAATCTGAAATTGGCTTTCATATGGGCTCAAACACAATGTTGATATTAAGAAGCCCAAAACAATGCTTGGAAAGTAATACTTCCTGAGTTCTGCAAAATTTGTTGGAAATGCGTTAATGATGTTTTAAAATATGTTTCTTGATAGTGCTCACATGATGCTTGAAGCTGCTTCAGACTGGGCCTCAATTGTCTATAGATCGTGTGATAAAAGGCCATTACTCTTTCAAAGCTAATACAGAGGAAACAAAGAGGCCTTTAAAAAGTGCCACATCGATTCAGGGTCATGAGAAATATAATCTGAATTTGGAAAGTATATAAGACGCGGGAGATAATACTTTTCAAGAGATGGGAGAAGAGGCCTTGTGTGTCCCCATTGCTTGCCATTCGCCAATGACGATATTGGGTTTGGCATTGTGGCTTGTCTGGACACCATTATTGTGTTACATGCAACCTTTTTAATGATTATGACGAGCAGGATTCATCACCTTGCTGCCATTTAGAGATTTCTTGTGGGTTATAATCCCTTGTCTTTGTTTGTCAACAGCACCGTGTGGAGAACCAAGGCTATATGCATCTTGTGTTGCAGGTCTGCTAATATTGCACTGTTCAGGCGACTGTTTGTTGCTCAGCTGCCTTGTGATTATGCCATTCCCATGTGTTGCATTGGCAATTGCACATATGCTACCTCTCCCTTTTTAAACATTCCTTGCTGCTATGACTTAATATTTATATATTTAAGGTTATTTATGTCTCTTTTGTGCTGATCTCTGTGTGCCTTGTTTTATATTTCTACTCTATTTCCTTGATTTGGCTTTCCCTCCACTTTCCAAAATAACATTTACCCTTAGTAAACTCTCTGTGATAATTTAAAAAATGCTCTCACTCAAGGGGGTTCAAAACATCCTCTCAATGAACCAAAGAGATCTTTTTTAATTGGGTAATTTAAAAATGAAGTTTTCACTCAAATCGAATGGAGTAATAAATAGCATACTCAAACTGGACTGGGGCAGGCTGATTGAATGGAACAGAATTCTAGAACTTTTTTGGATTGGTACTAATCTATATTGTTTTTCTTAAAGTTTTCTAATAGATAATTCTATTAGGGAAAAAGAGGTTTTGAATTTGGGCTTTGATATCTAATTCCAATTTGTTGGAAAATGAAGACTTAATGTACACACAAGATCCCAATAGGCCTTTTGAACTGTGCAATGCAGCCTTGTGAATGCCACCAACACAAGCTAAGTAGTGGCAGTCAACACTTGGTTGACTGCCACTACTCTAGTGTGGCAAGATCTGGAGTGGGCTGGATGGGTCTGCAGATACTAGAGCTAGAGTGGCTTGGAAGACTTTAATACTCCCGACACATGAGGGTGGATTCAATATCATTGATTCAGATATTCAATGCATTTTCTTTGCAAGATGATTGTTAGGGGATGTATGCTAGGACGGGAGCCATGGAAGGATTTCTTTGTGAGAGGCATTATTTCTTGTATAGCTTTCTCGGGTGATGATTGTATCAGGTGGATTTTCAGTTTCGTAGATATTGAAATGACTTCCTTGCCAATTTGGCAGCCATTGTCAAGGTGTGGCGCAGTTTCGGAGTTTGTTGGTTCAGACTGGTTAGATCACACAAGGTTATTATCTAGGATGCACGGCTTCTTCGAGTGAGAGTTGTGGGATCGGTTGAGAGTGCTTGGTTTGTTTCATCCTGGTATGTTGACCCCAGTCTATAGATGATTCTTTTGGGGAACTGGAAGTATGGATATAGGGGGTGTCCCAATAAAATTATTGACCTGGGACTGTAGTGAGTGGAGCTGGTTGGTTAGCAATGCATGGAAGTTTCAGATTCAGGATAAGGGCTGGCGACCATCCAAAGCAGTCCATTGGAAGAGCTTTCAAATTAGCCGGGATTTCATATTTGTTTCTAGGGGAGGCTTTTGTTTTGCCTTTCTTTGCATGTTGGGATTGTAATATACAACTGGAGGGAGATTTTTGGTACTGATCCTTCATGTCCACAGTGTAGGCATGTTATTGAGTCTACTGAGCCTTGTGTTTGGGAATATAGACATGTCAAAATCATTAGAGTGCTGGGCTTGTGGGAAGGTTCATCCTCTCCTTGTTTCTTACTTCTGGCTGAGTAGCTTGGCTCTCTTTGACTGGACCTTAGGTCTTTTATGAAATCCATGCCTCCTCATCATGCTCTTTCAGGGTGAGACTCTTTTATGTTAGGTATGTAGCTTCCTCTCTCTCAATACAGCTCTGCACATGCTTCTGTGGACACAAGCTGGGAGATCATTGCTAGTATCACTACATGGAACATCTGGAGGGCCAGATGTATGAAGGCAATCAACAAGGTAAGGTGCACCCAGCTACGACATTGGCCAGCATTCGGACAGACATTGTGCACCATTCTAAGGTCCATATGTCTAGGTTGCAGGAATGTCTCGTTGAGGCGAAAGAGCCCCTGCTTCTTTGAGTCGTCCTCTGGCATGGTTAGCCACTTTCAGCCACAGTCTTGGCTTTTTCAGCTTCTGCATACTTATTTGATCCCACAGTTCTTTCATGCTCTGCATGATGTACTTCAACATTGGGTTTAGTACTCTTGATGTTTTCTCTCATACTTAATAGAAATCTATTTCTTGGGAAAAAATTAAAATGTACACACAATCATGAAGAGCAATTTCTATTCACAAAACATCTCCATGATGGAAGGTTTCTCACCTTTCCATTTTACACTCGTCGAGTTTTGACTTGACTCATTTCCTAAGATACGTCATGGCAGCATTCCTCATTCCACCACTCAACCTGTCACTAGTTAAAATTATCATGCTGAAGATGGATCTTAACATTGTATGTTTTCACACATGCCCATATATCTAATGCATTTCGTGTTTATGTCATACTGTATCAATATTTCATTTATTAACTAATCTTTTTGGTTTGTACAATGCATTAATGCAGTTTGGATAAAATGGGATCACACTTGGCACCATCACCGGTCGTCTTCGCAGCTATCCAGAAAGTGATCATGGCTATTCCAGTGGTAGTGTTTCTTGGTTTGACAAGGTTAGGCATATATGTCTATTGCAGCATACTTTAGATGGGGATATTGTTTGCATATGGAATAGGCTTGCCTTATGTGTGGGGTGATTGCATCCTGGGATCTGTACTTGTTGGCACATGTGTCACATGTTGGGCCATCTGTTACAGCTGTGTCTAGCAGCTGTACAGGATTTGATCGTGCAAGCAGAAGTTGTTTATTGAACAAGGTTCCTTCTGATGTATAGATGTTAACTATTTTTTCTCACTTTACTGCAGCCCAGGATCGTTTAGGCATCTCTTTGGCAAGTTCCCTTCTCTTGTTGCCATCTCGCTCTGTGAGATTGTGGCCTTTATCTGTTATTTGAAAAGTTTGGAAACATTGTTGGTTGCATACTCCATTGCTGTGAGTCATTTCTTTACCAAACTTTACTATCGCTTTATTTCCTTCACTCTGTTCACCCACAGTAGAAGCTTGAGTAAGATTGTGAGCTGTGCACTTTTGTTGTGTATGTTCTTCAAATGTTTTTTTACTACCAATGTTGGGTTTTGTCTTGATTCTGTTGCAGTTGCTTCTGTTTCTGTTTTCCATTCTGTCAAAGAATTGGAGTCTATTGAAACTTAGCCATAACCTTAACTTTGTCAAGTGTTATTTTGCACCTTTTTCTTTCAAGTCTTAGTTTTATGTTGCAGTTGGACTACTGGTTGAAAAACTTATGGTTTTGCAAAGAAAACACTGCTAACATAGTTTAGGAATAATGGCATTTTTAACATCCTCCCACAAGAGGTCCTTGAATCTGGTTCCCATACAATCAGGGCTCCACCTGTTATCTCACCCTCGATACTGTTGCTTTTGTATAAGCCCTAGAAGTCATTGGAGGATGGAGGTATGGCAGTAATGTTTAAGTAGTATGGCAACCTCATTGGCATGGCCAATAGGATAAGGTACAGTGATAGATACATGTGGGCCAAGTGGTCCATGCACATGGTCATGCTTCGCACAGTTAGGTGCAGTCCTATTCAACTCCACAAGTCACACACAATATATGCTCTCCCAAAAGCAACATATGAAGAAGATGGATTTGGATAGCCTTAAATAATCAGCCACATGTCTCTCAGGATTAGGAGAAGACATGGAAACAGCAACTACAAGCAAAAGTAGAGGGCTGGAAAAAATAGCGTGCTGGACTGCAGTGGCACCATGGCTCTCACAAGCATGCCTAGCACAAAGAAAAGGGGAATAAGCAGCACGAGGACCAACAGGCTAGGCTGCAGCAGGAGCTAACACTGTACAAGATAAACACGGTGCCTTCCTTCCACCCATGCATGTGGCAGGCTTGTTATTGATGTAGCATCGGCTATAGAAGAATGATGCGTGAGCAGAGAAGGATACACATATACAGATAATTCCTCTCAAATTAGCCTCTCTTGTATCATTCCCATGCTAATAGGTGCCCCCTTTCTTTACACTATAAGCTTTCCACTCTTCCCTCATACTCTTATTCTCTCCCCTTCTTGCTGCAACAATGCTTCATCCCTCCTCCCTTGTGTCGTGCTCTGGCCCGGCTAGAGAGATAGTGCTTCGAGGCACACTTCCAGGACCCACCGACGAAGGGCTGGCTCTACAACACACTTGTGCGACCGACTGACACACTTCTGGGGATGTGATCTACGGAAGACCAAGTGTAGGAAATTCGAGTGGCTACAGGTGATTATGGGGTCCAAGAAATTTTATGTGATTGTAATGGCTGAATACCTTTGATTTGGGTGCAACACACTGCATTTTTTTTAATTACATATTTTTCCCCAGAGGTTTACGCACGGGTGAAATTTCAATTATGGAAAGGTTTGAGGTACTGCTTGTCGTAAGTTTTCCTCCCACATGATTCTTGAATTTCTTGAACAATGACCAACCATTACCCTGTTTCTCTATCACTTCATACGGTTCAGTCCATATTGGCAAGAAGATTTTGTCTAGCTGATGATCAAGGCAGCTGTCAAGTCAAGACAAGATCACCCTCTTTGAAGGGCTGTTGCCATTGTCATCTGACATGAGCATTAAGGAGTGCAACCATTGGAGTTCATCCAACTTTTCCAGCTGCATCAATTGGGCTTCTGTTTCTTCATCCTCTACCAACTAATGTTTGATGCAGGACACAATGTTCATATCTCTATCTCCATGTGCAGTACAGCTTCATATACCATATACTAATTCGAACAGATTATGGCTCGTAGAGGTTTTGTGCATGATGTTGTAGGCCTAGATTTGCCTTAGGCACTGGCTTCAATGTCCTACGACCACTTTTGCAATGGACTTACATAAGATCCAGTGGTTCTCTCGACTCATCCATGTACTATCAGGCAGGTAGTACATGCTTGAGGTGTAGTGCTTAGCTTACACTCGTTTCATCAATGGCTCAATAGCATCATTGATGAAATGTGATCCATTATCTGAGAATTTACATGGGAACCCCAAACCTGGTGTAAATTCTTTCAAAGATGAAGTTGCAAACCACCTACTATTGGCTGCTGTTTGGACAGACATGTCTTCAGCCCAGTTTGTGGCATACTGGGTAGCCACCAGTACATATTTCGTCTTCCAAACAGTCACTGAAGAGGAATGAAAAAATCCACCTCCCACTTTTGAAAGGGGGTGTAGAGTGACAGGATGATGCTTCCCTCGGTGAAGACCTTTCTTGCCAAAGAAAGAACAGCCATGTCTTCAGCCCAGTTTGTTATGCTCTAGCCGAGGTAGCATGACCTCGGAAGAATCAGTCGACATTTCCCTTAAAGGATCTATCTCTGTAATATATGTGTTGGCGCTTCATGTAAATGATCGGGAGGGATTTAATGTCAAGGTCCTAGGTGAGGGCTGATAGCACTAGACTAGATAGATCTAAGACCAAGGGCCTAGTGCTGAGATATTGCCTAGGGGCAAGGAATTAAATGCATCCCAAGAGAGGGGTGAAATGTTGCATTAGGAAGGCCCTATATAGATGACATGTGGCATCTAGATCTATCTAGGGATTTGGGGTTTGCTAAGGCTAGAGAGAGAAGAGAAGAAAATGATTCATGTGATTTCAACGTAGATCTCTGTCTGGCTCGTGAGCCTTAGCAAGAATTGGCTGGGAGGGGAAACATGGTGCTGCTTCCGTGATCTGCAGTAGAGGCTATAGCTAGAGAGTTTAACAATTGGTATCAGAGCAGGTTACGAAGGGGAAAGGTGTGGAGCGTTGGTGGCGAATCACCCGACGGTGACGACGAACAGCGAGAAGGGATCTGTGGGTTTGGACGAGAAGTCCAACGTGAGCGTGGAGCTGGAGATAAAAACAGTTCGCTTCTTGATTCACTGTCATGAAGGAGCTCGTGATGCAGGCCTGTGGCAGAGGAAGCCGTTAACGAGGAAGAAGAGGAGACTGGGAGGAAATTCCGTCAAGCATGAACGAAAGCGTGAAGGTGAGGAACACTCTTGACGGGACTGCAGTCGTGAAGCGTGCTGACGACGAACGGTTGGCGTGGAGAAGAGAGGGGATTCGTGGTCTACGATCAAACGGAAGACCTGAAGAGCAGACGGCGAATTCGTACGTGACGGGTCTCTGATCTTTGGCAGCGGCTAGCAGGCGTGGAGCGCGGGAACGTGACGTGATACGTGGACTGCTCGTTTGACATCGGTCTACGCAATAAAAACAGTTGACCTCCAGGTTCTGAGTCGTTGCTGGAACGAGGGATCCCGTAAGAGCCCGAGCAAATGACTGAGTCTTTCTTGGAAAATTTGTAATATGAGTGACCAATCATGAATACTTGTAACATTGTTATTTTTGTATATCATCCAAGTCTGGATCCACTCCAACAGTTGTCGACTGCTTCCCTGGCGCATATGTAATCAGAGATTACGGATGACTATGAGGCTAGGTGACAGGTTGACGATCGAGATCTGAGAGCAGGCCGTACGTGCAGGCTGCAAGCTGTGGGGAGTTTCCAGGGAGCACTTTATCTATTTTCCCCTTTGGTTTTCGTTATTCCTGTTTTGAAGAAGCAGTTAGACTTTTGTGGTTTTAGCAGAGGTCGCAGTTTATGATGCTATAGCAAGGACAGATTATGCTTGAGGATATGCCTGTATACTTCAGTCTGAGTTAATTTGCAGGAATTTCCCTAATATAGGGAAAAGCGCCATCTGTGATATATGCGTGCATTAAATGCTTGATTAGTGTGAATGTGGGATTGCAGGAATTCCCTAGTATAGGGAATTGTGCCAGAGTGTCAGTACACTGAATTGTGTCAGCTTATGAATACAGTGTTCTAGAGGTGTTTATAAAAAAAAAAAAAAAACCCCAAAACAAAACACCTATTGAACTGAATGGAAGCAGAAGAAGGGGCTTCCAGGAGGGACCCTGGTGAATCAGGAGTCCGGCCGACCCAGCAGGGATCGCGCCCAGTAGCTCACACTTTATCTGGCAGGATTGCATTGCTGGAGGATGCCTTGCAACAGTTGTTAGCGCAGCAATTACAAGCCAACGCAGGGCAATCTGAACTTAGGAGAGCGTTACAGAGTATGTCTGCCAGACCTTCTCGAGAGGAGAAGGGAAAGGCTCCAATGGAACTGGAGTCTAGTGTCCATACGGTCGAGCCTAGAAAGGCTAAAGTGCCAAATATTGCGAATTACAGACCGGAAAAGTATTCTGGTCGGATGAACGACCGTAGCTCCGATGTCATTGAGACCTGGTTACACAAATGGGACGAGGCGTTCGCCATTTGTGAGATCAGAAATGACATCAAAAAGATCCGCGAGGCCACCCACATGTTTAGTGAGGCAGCGGATCGGTGGTGGATTAAACAACAAAAAGATGGCATAGCATCCACTACCTGGGAGGGGTTAAAAAGAGAGTTCAGGAAACACTTCTTACCTCCTGACGAGGCATCCCGAGCTTGGGATCAATATAGGAACCTTCGTCAGAGAAATTTATCAGTGGCAGAATACAGTGATAAGTTTCGAGAGAGTGTAATGAAGGTTGACGAATCCCTGCCTCAATCAATCCAAGTGAAAGATTTCATATTTGGATTGAATGATCGAATAAAAATGGAAGTTCGGGCTAAGTACGCGAACACGCTAGATGATGCAATAGCTATAGCCCTGAACTACGAGGATGCCAAGGGCAGCAAGCCAAGTGGGTTTGCACAGGTCGGAACCCAGTATGGGTATCTGAAGAAATCTGGGTTTAAGAAGAAGTGGGCTAGTAGAGGGAGTGGCTCGCAGCCAAGTGGTCAAGCCAAGCAGGCGAGACCGGCTGAAACTCCTAAACCAAGTACCACCATTGGAGTAAAGAGGAAAGTAACCCCAATGGCAGCTCGGGCTTGGTCTAAATCTCCCTTGAACCCAGAACAGTGGGAAAAAGCGAGGAGAGAAGGCTTATGCTTTGGTTGCCTTCAACCTCATCAGTGGAGAGATTGTCCATGTAATAAAGATCATCGGATGGCTGAGATGGTGATCTCAGAGTGCGACGTGGAGATGCAGGGAAGTCCCAGAGCGGAAGAGATGCAAATTCAGCTAGCGGGATCTTCTCAGAGGTTAGTACCTTATTTGTTTTGTGTGTCTCTTGCTAAGTTAGTGACGAGTGCACCTGATAACATCCTATCTAAGCCCGCAGCAACGGGGTATACAGCCTTCAATGATACGGAGTTAATTAAAATGAAAGGGCAAGTGGCCAGTCATGATGTCATTGTGTTGTTTGACTCAGCGTCAACTCACAATAATGTGATTAACTCCAAGCTCGTGAAGAGGCTGAAACTAAAGACAAGTCCATCTGACTATGCGTACACAGTCAGGATGGCAGATGGAAGTTCAACTGAAGTATGGGACCAAAGGGTTACCCAGTTGGAGCTTCGGATTCAGGACTATGCTGAGAAGCTTGATTTTGAAATGACCAAGCTTGCTCATGCGGATATAGCCCTGGGAATGGCGTGGCATTCTAGGAAGAATCCAGCCATTGATTGGAAAAAGCACGTATATCGATTCAAGATGAATGGTGTGCTTTATGTCTTGCGAGGTGAAAAAGATATACCTCAGGGACCGTTGGTTTCCGTGATGGAAATCAGAAAGGCTCAAGTAGAGTTTTTGTACCTTTGCACAGCATCGGTAGAGTCGGTGAATGATTCTTCGACTAGCACTGATGTTACGCAAAGTGGTGAGATGGCCAAGTTGGCTAATCTTATAACAGAGGAGTTCTCTGAATGTTTTAGGGATGAACTACCTTATGGGTTACCTCCAGAGCGGAAAGTTCAGCATAAGATTGAACTGATCCCGGGGGCAGAACCTGTAAATAGACCTCCCTATAGAATGAGTTTTACTGAAGAGGCGGAGGTGCGTAGACAATTGGAAGAATACCTCAAGTTGGGGCAGATTCAACCAAGTTTCTCACCTTTTGCTTCGCCAGTGATATTAAAGAGGAAAAAGGATGATACGTTTCGCCTCTGTATAGATTACAGAGCATTGAATAATATCACTGTTAAGCACAGGTATCCGATGGCTCGGATTGATGATTTGCTAGATGCATTACATGGAGCCGTGATTTTCAGTAAGATAGATCTTAAGTGCGGCTATCATCAAATCCGGATTAGAGCCGAGGATGTGCATAAAACCGCTTTCAGGAGCAGGTTTGGTCATTATGAGTTTTTGGTAATGCCCTTCGGACTTACCAATGCTCCAGCAACCTTCGTCATGCTTATGAATGATTTACTACGTCCGTATATTGGAAAGTTCGTAGTACATTTTATTGACGATATCCTAATATTCAGTAAAAGTGTTACTGAGCATCATGAACACTTAAGGATAGTGTTCAGTACTTTGAGGAAAGCCAATCTTTATGTGAATAAAAAGAAAACTATACTGTGTATGGTTAGGCTTGAGTATTTAGGGTTCATAATTACTCCACAGGGGGTAGAAATGGATCCGAAGAAAGTGGCTGCGATACTAACTTGACCAATCCCTCAGAGTCTGACCGCGTTGCGATCATTCTTGGGATTTGTCCAGTTTTATAGAAGGCATATCAAAGGATATTCCGGAATAGTATCGCCATTGAGTGATCTGACCTCCGATAAAGTACCTTTTGTTTGGGGACAGAATCAACAGGAAAGTTTTAACACCATAAAACAAGCTGTGGTCTCAGGACCGGTGTTAAAAATAGTTGATCCCCAGAAACCGTTGTTCCTAGAAACCGATGCAAGTGGCATTGCGGTAGGAGCAGTCCTCCTTCAAGAGGGAAGGCCAGTAGCCTTTGAAAGCAAGAAGCTTTCTCCCTCTCAAAGGAATTGGCCAACTCATGAATTGGAGTTGTATGCAGTTATCCATGCTTTAAAAACATGGAGGCATTATCTGTATGGTTTAGAGTTTTATGTGGATGTAGATCATGATACTCTGAAACATTTTTGTAAACAGCCTGACTTGAGGGGCCGCCAAGCTAGGTGGGCAGAGCTCATGCAGGAGTTTAATCTAACGATTCGGTACCGAAGAGGAAAAGACAATAAGGTTGCTGATGCGTTGTCTCGCATTATGCACAACCTGAGTTTCACGGTATTAGAGAGTGCTCTAATGATCGAGATCAGAGAAACTCAAAAGGTGGACGAGTTTGTCCAGAGCTTATGGCCTAAGGTTCATGTGTTAAAACCCGGGGAAAATGAAAAGGATGACCTGGCATCCAGAAAAGGCCAAACTTATGCAAGATATACCATAAGAGATAGTATGCTAGTTAGAAATAGCAAGGTTGTAGTACCTGGTCAGAATGATCTCAGGCAGAGAGTCATTCGACAATGCCATGATAGCCCGTGTGCGGGACATCCAGGAGTCGAGAAGACATATGATCTCGTGAAGCGAGATTTCTTTTGGCCAAAGATGAAAAAGCATATTCATGAGTATGTGACACGGTGTTTCTCGTGTCAGGTAAGTAAGGCCGAGCGGGTGAAGCCACCCGGACTTTTACAGCCCTTGGAAATACCACTAAATAAGTGGGAGAGCATTTCCATGGATTTTATTATAGGGCTACCTGCAACACAAGGGGGATATAATTCTATCCTTGTGGTGGTTGATCGTCTAACCAAGATGGCTCACTTCATTCCGACTAGAGAGTCTGTTAGTGCCCCGCAAGTGGCGGATTTGTTCATTAGACATATATTTCGTCTGCATGGATTGCCTAGATCCATAGTGTCAGACAGAGATGTTAGATTTACCGGTCATTTTTGGACAGCGGTATTTGAGACACTAAGGACTGAGTTGGGAATGAGTAGTGGGGATCATCCTGAGACGGATGGTCAGACGGAGAGAGTCAACCAGACTTTAGAGGATATGCTGAGGGCATATGTGTCATTGAGGCAACATACATGGGACAAGTGGTTGCCATTGTTGGAGTTTGCCTACAATGATAGGAAGCATTCATCTACTGGGTTCAGTCCGTTTGAGCTGAACTATGGTTATAGACCAGCCAATCCGACTATAGTTGGAGTACCTCAGAAAGTGCCTAGTGCCGCGAACTTTGTAGTTCAGATGCGGGAGATGCTAGCACTTGCGAGAGCTAATATCCGCCAGGCTATGGATAGAGCCAAGGTGTATGCAGATGAAAATCGGTCTATAAGAGTATTTGAAGAAGGAGAAAAAGTTTTTCTCAGAATTCCTTCGCACTCGAAGTCGTTGACTTCAGGAGAGTGTGCTAAGTTATCACCTCGATACTGTGGGCCGTGGTTGATTCTAAAGAGAATAGGCAGTGTAGCCTATAAATTAGAATTGCCACAGGGGTGTAAGGTGCACCCGGTTTTTCATGTTTCACGTTTAAAGAAATTTTTACGTACAGGTGACTCACTAATCGAAGGTGTGGTTTTGTTTCAGGAGATAGAGGATATTGCAAGGCGCAAACCAACAAGAATCCTGGACCGAGGAACAATGCAAATACGAAATCGAAAGATACCCACGGTGTTGGTTGCATGGCATGGTCAGCCTCTATCCGAAGCTACCTGGGAATCCGTATATCAGTTACGGAGAGTGTTCCCAGACTTTATTATCGAGGACGCTGATGTCTGAAGAGGGAAGGAATGTTACGCTCTAGCCGAGGTAGCATGACCTCGGAAGAATCAGTCGACATTTCCCTTAAAGGATCTATCTCTGTAATATATGTGTTGGCGCTTCATGTAAATGATCGGGAGGGATTTAATGTCAAGGTCCTAGGTGAGGGCTGATAGCACCAGACTAGATAGATCTAAGACCAAGGGCCTAGTGCTGAGATATTGCCTAGGGGCAAGGAATTAAATGCATCCCAAGAGAGGGGTGAAATGTTGCATTAGGAAGGCCCTATATAGATGACATGTGGCATCTAGATCTATCTAGGGATTTGGGGTTTGCTAAGGCTAGAGAGAGAAGAGAAGAAAATGATTCATGTGATTTCAACGTAGATCTCTGTCTGGCTCGTGAGCCTTAGCAAGAATTGGCTGGGAGGGGAAACATGGTGCTGCTCCCGTGATCTGCAGTAGAGGCTAGAATAGCTAGAGAGTTTAACACAGTTTGTGACATATTGGGTACCCACTAGTAAATATTTCTTCTTCCAAACAGTCACTGAAGAGGAATGACAAACTCCACCTCCCACTTTTGAAACGGGGGTGTAGAGTGACAGGATGATGCTTCCCTCGGCAAAGACATTTCTTGCCAAATAAGTAACAAGCTCCTTATGCTTTATAGTTAGTAGTTATATCTGAAGGCACATGGTAGGAGGAACGGAATGGAAAAGAAATGGAAGAACTAGAAAGCAATGAAAGGAAGTGGAAAGTACAAAGCAATGATAACCAAAATACTCACATGATAGAAAAGCTTGATGTAGACCACTCTGATGTGACACTAGACAAGTACAACACTATATAGTGTGACACTAGACTCTAGAAAGCCAAAGTTTGTATGGGATCACTCCCAATATGACACGTGGCATGTCTAGGACTCACTAAACGATAAAAACATACCTAGAACACCTAGAACGCTCACTTTGACTTCATGTTCCAACACCCCGCCATGAAGGAAATGTGAGGGACTACTGGAATGAAACCAAAAACAGAACATGACAATGATGGAGTCTACTGCTCTGTGCACCCCAAGTAGCTCAGAGGCTCAAATGAAGCATGGCTACCTGACCAACACATCGGTCTAGGGAATGCACCAACATTCTAAGGAATACCCTTTGAAAAAAGTACAGTAGCGTCAGGAGTATTGGTATACCTCTGTTCATGGTCAAGTAGCATGGCCACCATGCCATGGAAGTCCATCTTTGCTTCCCGTAGTGCTGGAATGACCTCCCGGTACTTTGGAATATCTTCAATGCTTGAGAGGAGGACAACAACTTGATCATCTACCCCTACAGGGGCCTTCAAAGCAGCAAGTTGTGTGATGAGGGACTCCATGTCATTCAGATGCTGTTGAAGAGAGTCTTCATGCTTCATGGTGAGCTTGAAGAACTCATGGTGAAGAAATTGATGAGTTGGTTGCCAAACAAGAGCTCTAACCTGCTCTACAACTCATTGGCGGTGAGCTCAAAATCAAGGTGATGAATGACAGTATCAGCAAGAGCCAAACCAATAAAAGAGACTGCCTTGTCATTTTGAGCTTGCCATTGGAGAAGCTATTCTTCGGCTCCCTTGATTTCCCATTCACAATCAGCCATAGATTATCTCGCATAAAGTAGAGGCCGCATTTTGGCTTGCCATTTTGCAAAGTTGCAGAACTTCTCAATGGTAACACTTGACTTGGAAGACTCCATAGCTGAAAAATGGAAAGTACCAGTGTAAGGCCAGCAAGTTGAAGAGTTCAAACTCGTAGTGGAATAACTCGGGCCTTGGAGTAGCAACTTCAGTTGTCGAGGAGCAGGTTGGGGCAGAGAATGGTGGGGGAATTTGAGGCAGATGGCAGGCAAAGAAAAGGCAGCAGGCAGAGAAGGATTCCAGCAATGCAAGATATTGATGATACATGATATTCACTCGATATCAAATGGGCTGCAGCAACATCTGAGAACTGGAATAGAACTTCTTCAAAAGATACGTCACTTATAATAGCAACAGGCAACAGAAATTCCATCACGAACTCAAATTTTGTTAGAACTTGAGGAAGCCATAACTTTTGATTGAAATTTTGGATTAAGTCAATGTTAAAGGCAAAAATATAGAGTTCAAAGTCCTCTACAACTTTGCTGAAGACTTCAAGTACAGTGGCATATAGGTCAGCAAGAATATTGTAAGAGAGCACAGTGAAGGCAGCTACAGAACTGTTTGTCTTCTGTAAGGCAAAAGTTAACTATTTCCTCTTGGAGCACCAAAATCTGGTATTCCTTCCGGTTTTGAAAACTCCTATGGTAGTGGTAGAAACTGGTTTTCAGTTCAGACTTTACTTTCCTAAAGAGGGATGGACACATGAAATTGTTGAGGATCCCTGGCAACAATCTTTGCTTCATGGGATCTGCTACTGGTATGCAAAGCTTGTAATATCTCAATCGACAAGCTATCCTCCTCTGAGTACAACTTTGATAGTTGAGGTTAGTTTTGAATGTGTCATAGCAATTAGTAGTGTTTGCTCTTCCCCATTTCTCCCACACAAACATGCATCTCCTGTTCTAAAGAGGAATCTGAAGTTTAATGTGAGATTGCCTTGAGCTCTATCTTATGCAAAAACCTAGGTATCTCAACACTCATATAAGACGTGCGCAGTGGATTACTTTTTCCAGTGGGAGTAAATGTGTCTAGGGCCTACAGCCAAAGACTTGAGAAGTCTTCAACGATTTCGATTCTTAATTTATGTTTAAATGTCATCATAAGGTCAACCAATAATATTAGAACCTTTTGTGATAGGCTCTATTGTGAATTAATATGTATCAATCTTAGAGGCCCCTTTAAAAAAACTTAGAGCCTAGCCAAGGGACTAGTGGAACAATTTCTGACAGATAAAATTTAAGAGAAGGTTCCACACAAACTTGTAGATGCAAATTACCTCTTGCTCACTACTTTCTTTTCCCCCATAAAGGATGGGCTTGTTGCTTGTCATTTCCAAAAGGAGGACCCATTGGTTCCAGAGGAGATTGTTGGGTATTGGTACAGAGGTCAAGTAGCATCCACAATGTTATCATGTGGATGCTATCTCTTCTTTTGCTCCTCTCTACCATAAAGGAGCGGCCTACAAACGTATCTAACTGAGTGGATAGAATAACATGAAACTTGATCACTGACATTGCTTGTTTCCTATATGCTCCCACATTTGGCATAAAGTAAGATCCTATATCATTGTATCTCCAATTGCACTTCATTCTTTCGCTCTCATAGACTCATTGGGTACCTAGAAAAGTCAAACAATCCATATGTATGTGCATTCGTGTGTTTATGCAGCCATATGTGTGCTTTTGTCAATATTTTACCTTTTATACTCTAGGAACACATGTTGAGGCTCCCTTGCTCTTTAAATTCTATTTCTCATTTGATGCTGGTTTTTCATCCAGGCAAAACGCAGCAACGTGTTGATCTCAGTCATTATTGGTAGGCTACTTTTTAAGGTGAGCTCTTTTTTTGATTTTCTCTTTTAGAAGAAATAGAGAGGAAAAGCAAGTATTACCTTTTCATTTGAAGAGAGAGAGAGAGAGAGAGAGAGAGAGAGAGAGAGAGATTTATTAAACAGCTCAAAGGCCTTAAAGGTCTATGAGACCAAAGTTTGAGATACATCAAGCTCATATACCCCGTGTAGCAGAACTAGAGTTCTCTAGCACACCTCTACGATATTAAAATAAACATTGAAAAATGAACACAAAATCCTTGGAAAAATACATAGGCTGGTATGTCTAGCAATAGGACCTCATAAATATGGTGAAGATTTGATTCTAACACCTTGCAACGTGCTCAATGGGTCTGTGGTACCAAAAAAGAGAATGAAAGAAAGAGAGAGAATTTATTAAAGTCTTCAAAAGACCAAAGGGTCTATGAGAGCGAAGACCACCAAATACAATAAAAAGCTAGAGGGTGGAGCTACTACAGAAGGAATCCACACCCAAGGCGCATGTCTGAAATGACAATAACCTATAACCTATATATATATATAGATAGATAGATAGATAGATAGATAGAGAGAGAGAGAGAGAGAGATTATTAATGTCTACAAAAGATCGAATAGTCTATGAGACTGAAAAAAAAACCAGATACAATGAAAGCTAAGGGTGGGTCACTAAATGGGCACCCATACCCAAGGCTGATGTCTATAGCGAGAAAAAAATGCGTTGTCGCTATGAGAGATGGAAATCCTAAAAGGGAGAGACATCGAGGGGAGCCCCTGGTCATTTGCCAATTGGTTAGATGTCAATTTGAGTGATTGGACCTATGTATGCTATCTGTGGGACCAAATCCTCCAAATGATTGAGGGGACACAAGAGGATCTTGTTTGACAGTGGTTGTAGATCTGGTGAGGAGTGGCATCAAGAAAGAAAACCAATGATGGATTGTTGTTGATGCTCAGCCTGTCTAGGCCCATCCCTCCCTCTTGTCGTCTCCATGCCTAGCAAGTACTATCGTCACTCAAGTGTTTTTCTCCCCGCATGAAAATAAGAGGATGTGTATGCAGTTCTCATGTGAGTGTCCACCAAGGATTGGCCTGTCGAGTCGAGCACTCTAGCTCTCTGCTACATCTAGTCCTCTGTTGTCCCTGGCTCGGGTCACCGAAGAAAAAATATGTGATCATGCTTTGATTGGGCTCTGCCGGTCCCTTCTGCACTCCCCTTTGTGCTCGTATGAGCTGATCTCTCTACCTGTGGGCCTCAAGAAGGAAAGTGGCTACATGCTGCTGATCAAGATGTGCCTATAACTCTCTGAGTGGGCCAAACCCACTATTGAATAGACAACGATATTATCCATAAAGTATATCGGTGTGTGCCTCAATTTTTTGGATGATATTTCGGCAACCGCCAAACAACATGTGAAGGATGTGAGGAATGCTCTCCATGTATTGGAAGATAATCAGCTCTATCTTAATGCAAAGAAAAGCAAATTTGGATTGTTTGAAATCAAATATTTGGGATACATCATCAATGCAAAAGGCATTTGCTTGGATCATGACAAGGTTCAGGCCATTATGCTTTGGGCCATTCTCCCGACTACCTAGGAGATCCAATCCTTTGTTGGTCTTTGCTAGGCCTATAGTGCACATATGGACGGTTTCTCCACAATTGCAGCACCTCTCATAGATTTACTTAAGGGGGTGAGGACCCACCGGCAAAAGATCTCTGTTACTAGCAAAGCTTGATAAGCCTTTCATGATTTACAACGTTTTGCTTCGACAACTCCATTTTTAAGCTAGTGTCTTGGGATGATATGTTTTTTATCATCATTGATGCAGACAATATAGCCATTGGTGCAGTTCTGGTTCAAGAATATCAACCAGTGGCCTACTATGGCACGCAAGTTAAATGCCACCAAGGAGAAGTCCTCGGTATATGACAGGGAGTTGCTTGGTGTGATTGAGGCATTAAAGCATTGGAATCCCTTCCTTTATGGTCGGACCTTCACATATCACCAAGTTAAGCCCTTAAGTGGCTTCAGACCATGCCTAGTTCTCAGTGGAGCGATCAGCAAAGTGGAGACAGATTTTCCAGCAATTTGATGGCATGATCGAGTATGTCCCTGGCAATAATAATCTAGTAGTCAATGCTTTTAGCCACAAGACCTCCATCTAGACCATTAAAGGTTCTAATGTGCTTGAGATTCAATGGAAGGATCTTGACAGTATGAAGGCACAATACTCGGACTCTGTGGAGGTAGGCACCCGATTTTAGTTGGCCTCCAGTCTAGATTCTGGCTAATATTCAATGCAGGATGGTTGGTTATTTTATAAGCACAAATTTGTGTGTATGCTCAAGGATGAAAGACATGCACTTCTTCATAATGGTCACGACTCCTTATAGGTAAAAATAGGGGCATCAATAAAACTTTGGAGAAGCTAGAGCACCTATTTTATTGGCCAAAGATGCAGAATGATATGTACCACCATGTCCAAAGTTTCAAAAGGTTAAGGTCTTCCACAAGAAATTGACCAGCTTATTCAAGCCTCTGCCCATTCCAACAAACCCTTTCAGAATATTTCCATGGACTTCGTGGGACCCCTTCCAGCAATTATAGGTACATGTAACATGCACTGCATGACTATTGTTGATCATTTCAGTAAGTTTTGTATGCTTGTACCTTGCAAACAGAGGGCCACCGCAGAGGATTTGCTTGCCTGTTCATTCGGTACCGGTACCTATTGGAGGTTTACCTTGCACTTTTACCTCATACAAGTTTACTTCACACTTTTTGGAGGGCCTTGTTGATAATTTTGGCACGAGCTATAGCTCTCTAGTGCATTCCAATCGTAGATAGACAGACAGACCAAAAGCTATGATCAATTGGCATTTGATGTTCTCAAAGCATATTGTCATGATACACAATCAAAGTGGGAACCATACCTTCGACTGGTGCAGGCCATCTCAATGACGTGCATTCATCGAGTATTGGTTTTACATCGTATGAGGATGCTTTCGGCCACAGGTTCTCATCCCTTTTAACTCAAATGGTTTCTCCCGTCTCTTGAAACCAACAAGACCATTGAGACTGTAGCGGAGATCACTGAGTCGCAGCCTATTTATAGTCAGACCTGGCTGCCTAGGGTCAGCCACTATCAGCCCTTTACTTCAGCCCCCCATTTCACCATTCTGTTTCTGGCCTTGACTCCTCCTGTTCCAGCCTTTCCACACCAATTTCAGCCCATCCTACCTTGCCAGGGCTGTATCAGCAGTTTCTCTCTCAGATTCTCAGTGCATTCTCTCTCAGCACATTCTCGATCAGTTCACTCATTGAGTATTGTGAGAGGAGCCTAGACTACCTCTATTTGCCGAGTCTCTTGTTCCCCCCCTTACTAATCTATATGATGAATCAGGCTTGGATTTTTTTCCCCATGTATGGATTAAATGCTCCTCAACATGCTTGTGATCTGGTTGGACTTACCTTCCATTCCTGAGGAAGGTATTTTTTAATATTGTTGGCTTGTCAAGGCCTTTCGGCCAGTCAGCCAACAGTCAGGCTAATCATGCATGACTAATTCAGGTTTAGAGGTAAGTGTTGTAAGATAATGGTGTATGCGAAATTATGGTTATGCACAGGGACACTTAAGTGGTGTAGAGCTCCAAGGAGATGAAAGCTGGAAGAAGCTATTTTTTCTTGGTGGGGACAGCAAGGCTCACACAATGGAGCACCAAGAGTCGCAAGGTTATCCAAAATATTATTTTGGCATATTTTTGCTGCTGTACAATTTGTATCGGTGTATCTCAAGTTATGAAGTGCAACACCTTGCTGTGCACATCTGTCCACAAGTATGTGTCACTGTTTTTACTATCTCTGAATGTCAATTCTGCATAAAGTCATGGAGAAAAGATGAGCTGGCTTGTGAAGGGTTCTTCATCGGTAAGATGCAATATGGACTATATTACAGGACCACTTGCTTACATTATTGTATATGGGACTAAAGTCTCCAAAATGCGCGTGGCAACTAGCGCAGACCCCCTGCTTTACACTAACTCATATTAAAATTTAAGCCATTTCCATGCGCAAGTGAGGGGTGAAGGCCAGCACTTCCAACATCATGAGTAGCAACAGGGCATAACAAGCTAGTGGTACTCCTTCCTCATTATTTCTATTTGGTGCTTCCGAATTGTTGTGGCTAGTAGCCAAAATTTGCAAGGAGAGGAGAGAGAATTATTTGACTCCTATGTTTCCATTACAGATTATTTTGGGACTCTGTTGATAGTGCCTTTATTATGGCCCAGCTAACCAAGTTTGGACCTGTTGAAACAGTCCACCAGTACGCTCAGTAACTGCATCATGACCCATTCCTTCTATTGTGTCAAAGGCCTTCTCAAAATCTACAAACCAGCAATAACGAGCATGTCCGTTACTTTTACCTCTTGTTACATAACCCTCAGAGTCACCAAATAGTCTATTGTGAATTGTATTGGTCAGAACCATGCTTGTGAGTGTGACCTTACATCTATTTACTCTGCCCATTTGCTGATTTCTTTGTCTATTACAAAGTAATTAGGATATAACTAGTTGGGTCCTGCTATTCAGACCCGTACATATTTGGGCTTGTCAATTGCCTATCCCCTTTTAAACCTGAACAGAATTAAACTCCTTTTAAACTTCTATTGAGCCTGTGAATGAAAAAGTGAAAATATGAAAAAACAAGCCTGACATTCAAAATAAAATTGAATTCTGTGGAATCTATTTAAAATGGCAATGCATTTTTGGGTATGCATTAACAATACTTGGTCTTTCTTTATTGTCTCAGGAGAGAATCTTAAGAAGACTGCCTTTTATCTTACTCATGGTTGGAGGGATGACATTGATTGTCTTATCATAAGGGCCTTATGGAGAATTCAACTCCAGGAGCATATTGCTGTGCATCAGTGGAAGTATTAAGTTGAACTATTCTCATCAAAGCCAAATACCTTGCTTGTGGGCCATTGAACAGCAATCGTGAAGGGATAAGCTTATAGATCCACAAAACCTGTCTTAATTGACGGCTGATTGCAGTTGCAGTTATGGCTCAATCAAGTGTTCATGAGGTATGATTATCTGGCAAAAAAGGTGATGGAACTAAGAATATGCATGAGGCGGGGATGTCAATACACATTGTGGAAGTGTCTAATACCTCTAGTCAAGTAAAAGACCTTCCCGAAGTTTGATGCCTGCAAGTTACATGCTCGATAAGTTAACTTGATCGCATGTTATGAGGTTGATCAAGCGGCAAACTACATATGTTCTTGCATATTTGAGGATTGACAATATATGGATTTGTCCCATGTGGTCATGGGCCTTTGTTCGTCACCGCTAATTTTATATGTTCTAGAATCATGCAATATCCTGTCAAAATACAAGTGATTATCATGCCATACTTCTAGTCTTAATAACATAGCCCGATTACAAGAAGTCCAAAAACATTATGTTGTTCCATAGTCAGGTCCCATCAATGGGCAGTGTTGTCCTCTCCTTGTCCAATACTAGGCTCCACGTGCCAAACCCCAAACGGCTGCAGTAACTTGCAAATTAAGGAGGGAAGCGTGTCGGCTCACCTGGCACCATTCCACCAAACAAGTATCGCAGTACACAGCATGTTAGGTGAGCTAGGCAGGCTTCCTAGCCGATACATAATTGTTATCTAGGTTGTTCTTGCCAAGGATGCAATAACCAGAGACGTTAATCAGTGGGAACATTATATCCTCTATTGAGTACTTCATCACCATATTAAACCAATATTATCCTTCCTCTCCCGCGAGCCATCAAGGTTACGTATTCATTCCATTCAGCACACAGAAATGCCGATAAGAAACAGGCTCATACAATCCTTTGTACACATACTCTCTCAGCCCCTAAGGTAAATGGAGGTCTCAGCCTTGATTCTCTCTAAATCAAGTATGACAAATTATGTATGAAATGGATTTCAAAACTCCATACCTATCAGCATTGGGATATATTGGCTAGATAATGGATATCAATCTACAATGTTGCATCTAATTCCTCTTAAGATAAGGTACTAGCAATATATCTAACAACTCTTTAGCTCACCATCTTGAATAATGAAGGAAATAGTACTTTTACCTTCAATAGGGTATTTTGCATTGCTTCCGACTATCAAATTGATGGGCTTTTTAATAGGCTTCAAAGAGAAATACCATGTCCTTTTTTGGGGGGAGCAGAAAATATGTTATATTGAATCATTACATTTCCACAGTTCACTTCCCTCCAAAGAAATGAAACAGTAAAAACACCACGCATGAAGTTTTTACGACAGAAAAATTGCTAAAATATAACATCATCTAGATATGGGTCACAAGGAAAAGGCACAAATAAGATACCAAGCCTTCCCATTGCCAACCTTACCTACTTGCCAAGTCAAATGTCATCAATGCCTAGCATGGATCAAAACATTGAAGGGAAAGTGTATCCAAATAGAGATATGGAGAAGGCAAGATACCAAGTCCTACTATGATGGGTGGAACACGTGGAAATACAATTTTAGCAAACAAGAGAGAAATAAATGCAAGAAAGCTAATGCAACCATGCATTTACATAGTCAAAATTCCACTTAACCAAAAGTAATGGAACCCCAATGTACTACATCATTGATATAATCGAAACTCCACTCAACCAACAAGCAATAGAACCCATTATACCTCATCAACAATTGAAAGGAGCAACATTAGCCTATTTGATTAGCCACCACTGGCTATAATTTCTATTGGAAACTTACTAAGAAATTGTCCCTAAAGTAGGAAGAAACCATCAATATTAAGAAAAGTAGATGACATGTCAATAAATTTTGTGACAAGGATGACATCGAGAATGTCACTATGCCCATCCAACATAAATCATTTTTTATCACTCTCAGTTATTTTGGATGTTGGGATAAGAGCAAGCATCCTATCCAAAGACCTTTTATGTTGTAGTACAAATGAAGCAATTTCTATTTCAAGATGACTTGACCATTCTCAAAAGAAATTACTAGAAATTTTTAGACTTCTCAAAGCATCAAAATGCAACTAACTCATGTGCATATACTATGCATCCATATGAGCAAATCTGGACTAAAATAAAATGCTGAATGCAATGGCAAAACAATGGCAATCCTAATGCCAATAAGTGCCAAAATGCCTCAAGCATGAATGTTGTCCATGAGCATATGCATCAATAAAATCTCATCCAAGAGATCGTAGCACAACTTGTGCATCCACTGCAATATGTCAAAGCTGTCCCTCAGCATAAAATAGCATTTGTGCGCTAAATGTCCATCAATAAAGCATCCCACAAGGCAATCTAGGCCTATCAACACATCCAACAAGGATCGCAATGCATCCAAATGGCCTGTAAAGCATCCGTTACAACCCAATGCAAACCACAAATGAGCGCACACGGCTCAGACTACAACTAGAGTGATCTGCATAAGGTATATCCAAAAAAACCACAGCCCCAAGGCAATGACCGCTAGTGAAAAGAGATCCTGGGATGCCTCAAAACATGGGGTTAGTGCATAATTGGACTCAGCAAGAAAATTTGCAAATATCTCTCTTCTGGCACAACTTCAAAATCTCATCCAAGGATGGAGTAAGAACCAGTCAACCCTTGCATTTAAACTTAGGAAACTTAACCTTAGCCAAAATGCCACATGGCACTTGTGTAGAAATTTCAAGAAACCTACAACAATAGAGAAGAAGAACATCGACTCAGAGAATCATAGCTCGAAGAATAATTCACCAAGTCGCACAAGAATTTGCAAATAACAATTCGGGCCCATCCCCGATCTGTGTTTTATGTTCACTTGAGTGAGCTCTTTGTCTTTTTTTCTTGCCCTCTATGTTTTCAAGTGCTTGTATTGTTTCTTTTCTATGCACGGCCTTTGGCATTGTGCTTCTATGTCTTGTTATGTGTTAGGATGAAAGAATGATTAGGTTTTAAAAATACTAGAACGAAATACAAAACAAGCTGCATGCTTATTATAGACTTAAATAAAAAATAAGTTGCTTAAGCTGTGGATTCCATGCATTAGCTTAAAGATTAAGGTAGTACATGGACTCTTTAATCAATGAAATTATACTTCATTAGAGAATGCAACAAAATGGCTATACCCAATCATGATTTAGCTTATTGTTTTGTTACAGTTTGTGCTATGTGAAGGTTATGTTTTTCCTTTATGTAGCTTCTTGCAAGATGTGGAAATATCATCATCTTCATCATGTCATACAACCAAGTGGTCCAATGGGAGTGATAATTGCTATGTGAACAGCTTTGTAGCTTCAATGGTGAATACTTCTTTGATTTCACTATGTAACCTATTGTATTCAAACCCTTTCACAAGAGCCCAAGTTAAAGCCTCTTGTAAAAGTCTTTTGCAACACCCATTTGATGCATTTCCCTTGGAATAAAATCCTCCAATGGAGCCAATAGTGATTCTCCTTCTTTGGTTTTTGACCTATGTGGCAACTTACCCATCCACCAATGCATGCGAGTAGTCATGAGATCATGCTCTACTACCATTATTTGGTCTTGGCTACCATGGGCATAGAAATATAGTTACAGAGGGCATGACTTGCCCTTAGAATTTAAGAAGTTCCCATTGAGCCCTTTTTGTGATAAGCTTATGGACAGAAAGATTTTTAGGCCTACCATTACGATCTCCAAAAAAAAAAGATCAATCTGGAGTGTTCTATATATTCTAGTGTGGACCAAGGCTTCTCCGACACTCAATGCATCAGAGGAGTGCTATGAATATGTACAGATAGTTTTCCTTTTGCATTCTCCACTATCAGAGAATGAAGAAGAAAGTCCCACTCTAGAAAATTTTGGAAAGGTGCTTTAACATGATACACATGAATCAATTTGTTGGAACTCGATTAGTGCTTCACATCCAATTTTATTTCATCCCTTCAAGAAGTATAGCCTAGATGGATAAGTCTAAGGCCATTTCCTATTACCAAAAGGCATTCAAAACTAGGACAACAGTCATCCTCAATAGTCGTGAGCAAGCAAATGGGATGACAACTGAAAGCTACTATATACTCTCCCTATCCAATTCTCTCTATCTCTCAAACAATGTCCAATTCTTGCACAAACATTGTCCAATTCGTAGCATGGAAGGCCTTAGACTCCAATTTATGGAGGTAGGTTGGTGAGTGGAAGCATCTTGACTAGTATGATAGGTTGTTCATGGCTTTTCCTATAAAGTCAATCAAAGCACAAAAGGGTGTAGGCTTAAATTAATAAATTTTATGGGGAGTGATGCCTCCTTTCTCAAAAAAATACAATTTAAATCAAAAATTGGTTGTGTGGTAGCACAATTTGTAGCTTGGTCTATAGGCTTTAATAAAGATTATGGAGAGTTCTTGCCATAAATACAATTTAAAATAAAAATTTCTCTAGCCACCTCATAATCTTGAGTATGTATACACCACAATGAAATTTATAAGCTGTAAATTCTCACTTGGAAGGCTATAATAAAGCGTGAAATTTATAAGTTCGAAATTCTCATTTCGAAGCGTGAAATTTATAAGTTCGAAATTCTCATTTCGAAGCGTGAAATTTATAAGTCCAAAATCCTGGCTATACTTCCGTTTATCAAGTATCAAGATGTAATAAGCGTTAATTTGAGAGAATAAGTAGCAGAATTTTGTGTATGATTTAGTAGAGCATCCCGGGTTTGAGCTATTAAAGTGTTTTTTGCGTTAATTGGTATGAATGTTGCAATAGCACGCAGTATAGTCGACGTATGATAACAATACTCCAAAGCTTTAGCGCCTAAGGTATCCTGCAAGACAAGTAATCGAAACTCGTTATAATGGGCAAACCGGATAACGTCTCTCACAATTTGCAGTAAGAAAATGCATCAGCTTACGGCATTTTAAAGAAATATAGCAATGCCCGAGTCGCTACATTGTTCCACGAGAAGATAATTATACGAATGCAAATACTGCTGAGATGAAATGGTAAGGGGCAGGAAAGGTACGTGGAGCAGGTCATGTTGGCGGCGATGGAGAAGTTTAGCTTGATATTACAGTGTTGTGGCAAGCTAGCGGCAGCGGTTGCGTCGGGAGTATAGATCCTGGCATCGTCCCTGAGGCATCTGCAGATAGCCTGCCGAGCTTCAGTGGTGTTTGCACGTTTATACAAAGCCTGGGCTCCTCTGCAACAACGGCGGGAAGGATAAGGCTCTCCACCCTCGAGGAACAAAAGGCAGCCGGCAATTCTAGCAGTTACACTAGCGCAGGAGATCTGGGCATTGGATGGGCGCAAGTTTGCGGCCAGAATAAGCCCAATTAGAGTCCATACGAGGAGGAAAAGCTTGATGAATTTCATATTTGTGACTGCGCAAGAAGACTACAGCTTCGCTTTTCTTAGATTTTCCACGACTATTCAAATGGCTCGCCCTCGCCCTGCCTGTAAGGTTTCTTCAGGCAATTTATAGATTCGACGTCGTTCTCCCGGGGGGAAGGTTCACGAGGAAAGTATTGCAGCTACCCTAGCGAGATTTTGCGAAGCTCGATGTGGGTTGCTCACATTTGCTCACACCAACTTCCCGCGGAACGAGATGCATTGCGATTGTTGTGATCGATGCACGCTCGAAGCCGCATGACAAGGATGTTGCCATAGCTTGATGGTTGCTCAATGCTCATACTTTGCTTCGGATGAACTTGGAGACCTCATGTCAATGATGTTGCCCATAGAAAGTGGTGGCTCTCCTTTCTTGCCTTTTTTTTTGGGGGGTTCGGGGGCAAAAAGATAGGGAAAACTCCCAGGTTTGAGTTCGGATGCCATCCTCCCAAAAGATGGCCCTCGTCGTGTTCACACGAAGATGCTCACAAATCTGCCATACATGCTGTGTGATTGGTAGCGGATCATTCCCAGCGTTCTCCGTTCCACACCTAGCAAACTTCACTCCCACAAACATTTTTGATTTGTGGAAGGATGCTTGGATGGGTCATGCTTGGGCACGGGATGGTGCCTAACGAGAATCTACCTACCAGTGGACGTCTTTCTCGCCTCACAAAGTGCAACAAGTCAGATGATGCACTTTTTGCATCCTTGGCCACTGCCTGGTTTGAACCCAACCTTATGTTGGGGCAGCCAGTGGCATTCAAGATACTATATCCAATGAATTTCCAAAAAATCCTTCCCAAGGATAATGTATCATGTTTGCTCTTCGTGGATCTCGGAGATTTTAAACTACAAAGTTGGCTACATACTAATGAAATGTTTTTGGGCACTATGTGATCTTGGGCTCTACTAGAGTTACTTTACATGATTTTAATTTCTATTTTATGGTAGAATATTACCGCAATGTAAAGCATCTTGATGGCACTGCTATAATTTTGGCTAGTAGTGAGGCAAGTAGTCAAACATGACAAAACGTGTTCCAAAGGAAGTTAGGCATGCACGAAAGGAGTCTATGGTGCTCATGTACTCTATTGATGATTGGCACACAAAGAAGTAAGAGAGTTCACATAAGTTGATGTGATTGCATTTCAAGTCTCTACCAACTAATCTTTTTCTAGAAATTTCAATCTCTTGGTTTAAATAATGCAAATGGGAACACGACAAAAGCTAATTTGTCTTTAATTTTGAGAAGAATGTTCTCATTAAAAAAAGCCTATATTAATTCCATTATTGGGCCTTTAAAAAAAATTGAGGCCAACTTATGAGGGCACTCTTGAGCCAATTTGTAGATCATTCATAGAAAGAACATGGAAAAGAAAATTAAAAAGAGCATGTGAAGGAAGGTCTTAACAAACAAAGATTAATGAATCTTTCAAATATGTAGGGTGCAAATGTGGTCCCTTAGAGACAGAGCTATGTTATAGTTGATGATTTTTGTATGATTAGAATTTGAGAAGATATAATTATTTGTGTTTTCTTTGGGATTTTTGAGTGATTTCTATGTTTTCTTGCTTCCTTGGCTTCTCACTAAAAGAGTTCTAGGTCACTTGGGTCAATGCATGATTGAGTGTAGCCCATCACAAAACTATTTGGCGACAGTTTTGGGGCCACGATGTGACATGTTGGTGGGTGAGATTTTGTGATTTTTGAGGAGAGAGAGAGAGAGAGAGAGAGAGAGAGAGAGAGAGAGAGAGAGAGAGATGATTTGTTAGGAGCTTTCAATGTTGAAGTATCCTTGTATGGGGTTATCAAATGTATTTTGTCCATTTCTTAGGTCTTGAGAGTGATTTGAAAGAGAGATTGAGAGAAATAGTGAGAAACTGAGTCACATTCAATTTTCAGAGAAACTTAATAAAGGGTGTGTGTATGTAGTTTGGTTCTACAATTGGCGACCAGTAAGTCAAGTTATATATTTATTTGACAAGTACATATAAAGGAGTCAAGAAAATAAAACAAATGCTCCATTTTATTGAATTATCTCCCAAGGGAAAGTACTTATATTTTTATCATAGATCTATCATTTGGCTTTAACCTATGTTAAAATCACTTATTACCTGCCATATACCTTGTCTTGCCCTACATGTGTATGGAGCATGTAGGGTAACTATTGTTAACCTAATTGTATTAAGTTGCAAGTCTAAGTCAATCCAATAGGTCTCCACATCCCCACTTCCCTATTTGTGACATGCTACAAAGTAGGCAATAATGCCCATAGCAATACCACCCCACATGCTCCATTTGGACAAGGTATATGGCCATACCCTCACTAGCTTGGAAAAAATTAGATAGTTATGTAACCGCCCCCCTAAAGCACTTAGATTTCAGTTATGTTTGAATGTCCATCAGTCTTGAATGCATAGCATCATCATACAATGTGGACCATTGGTGAGAACTTGTACTTAAAGGCCGGAATTGCCCATTGTAAAGGTTACTAGTTGTTTTAATCTAAACATTCCCTAGCTTAGTTGTATCCGACATTAAATAGAGAACTCTGCAGATCCCAACTCCATTATTGTATTCTCCTCCTCTCCAGCTTCATTTGTATATACCCCATCATCGTGCCTTTTACTTTGCAACATTTTAGGGGGCTACGTACTTCCTTCCTAGCTCGGTATCCTGAAGAGAAGACTATAATGCGCACTTCAGTGATGGTATCAAGTTGAAAAGGAGCGAACCCACACTCAAACAGTTGTGGCACCAATTGTTGCTCCCCATGTGAATACACGAATGAGTTGTCCACTTACAATGTTGCCTTGTTTCTAGCCATTATAAGGGCTATGAAAGCTCTATCAGGTCTAGTGTTGCTAGATAAGCATTCCGTCTAGAATGATCTAATGTCGATTGAATTGGCAAGTGTGAGAAAAAATTCTTGTGCAAGTGACAGAGTGGGTCCAAGCAAGGCAGCCTCCAATTGTCCCAGTAACACATCCTAAATACATAGAAGATAAAGAAAACCAAAGCTTGATAATGCAATTGTACTCCCCCAGGTAAGTGTGCCATAAGATGTGGCAGTAAACCTCAGTTCGTGGGGGGAGACATCTTTCGGATCTAATTACAACTTGTGGGAAGCATTGAAGGACTTGTAGATGATCATGTTGGTTTTGCAACTAGTGTATCTAATTCCAACCTTTTGCCAATAACTATGCATGAGGATTCATAGTCCAAAGGAGTTGGCGACACCAATCCCAAAGGATCTAGCTCCAACTAGTGCAATGCTGACTATCTGCGATGTAAAGCCAACGAGTGTTAGTCTGCGATTATTTGCGTACTTTTCCATTTGAAGGACTGTTTTATGATGAGAATGTTGTGGTGAGCACAATAACTCTATGTTGCAAACTTAGCAGGCTGCTGTGCCCAACCAACATTTCCAGAAATGCAGCCCCGTGAAGGTTTGATGGTCTTCTTTAATGCAGCTTAATGCAGGTTGCAGGCTGTCAAAGTCAATCCCATAGCCAGTAAACTTTTTGGGCCAATGAGGAGCTTTGGGCTTTGCAAGGCCGAGCCAAAATCCTGAAATTTCAGGATGTTGAGATAGAGATGCAATGCCAGCCTAGCATTCTCACCCAGCCCTAGCCCTCCATGGGTCTGTGAGACGTGCCTGCTAGTGGGGCTAAGATAGCCACACTAGCATGCGTGAGGAAGTGCTTTAAGCACTCTCGTCTGGTAGCAGCTCGTATTCAGGCTGGCCTGCGATGGATGGAGCTTAGCGGTCAACCCACCAAATTCTTCTCTGACTGGATCAGGGAGAAACGAGCACGTGAGTCCATCTCTGTCATGCTTGACTCATATGGCAAGGAGATCACGAGTGATTTGAATACTACAAATCTTATGCGGCAACACTTGTCAAGCATTGTAGGTTCCGAGCCTCCTCCACGCCTTGACTTTGAGGAGTGCCTTAACAAAATTTTTCTCCAATACATCCTATTGTATGGGGGCATCAAAAGCTTTATCGGCCTTTTGCAAAGCCTGAATTGCATTATGTGGTTTCTTCTATGGCTAAGGACAAGGAGGCTAGGCCCTGACGGCATCCCGATCGACTTTTATCAGTGATATTGAAGTGTGTGTGGACAAGATCTCACCAGATTACTTAATCACTCTTGTACCATGGGTTCTTTGATTATTTCTATGAATGTAGGTATTATTGCACTTGTTCCTAAGACTAATAATAGATTTTTACCCTCAGACTGGCACCCCTTAACTATGCTTAACGGGGCCTACAAAATAATGGCCAAAGCTCTTGCTCTACGTAGCAAATCCATCTTATCTTATTGTTTACACTCTCATCAGTTTGGATTTTTGCACGGTCAAAATATCCACGAAGCCATTCTTAATGTCCTACTTGCAATCTACTACTCTCTTACCCAGAATCGACCATTTGTGCTTCTTAACATGGATCCAGAAAAAGCCTATGATCCAATCAGTTGGAATTTCATGATCTAGGTCATGCAAAAGTTAGGTTTCATCGATGGGTTTTGTCATATGACACAGGCCTGTATTATTTGTGAATGCTTTAGCTCAAATTTCAATCAATGGTTATCACGGCGTTCTGTGAGGCAAGGGTGCCCTCTCGCACAGCTACTATTTGCAATTGTTACTGAGCCACTACTTCGCCACCTTGATTATCATTTAAATGTCTTCAGGGTCTCTGCTTGGATTAACTCTTCCGGACCGGAATTTATTTTCTTTGCTGAATGAAAATGCGAACTTTCTTCAAGCTGAACAACAGAACATCAACCACTTCCTCAACATTTATGCTGAATTTGCGGCATTGTTTGATTCAAAAGTCAATGTTTCTAAAACTACACTTCTTCTAAAACTACACTTCTTTGGGAACCTGTTCCCACCTAGGTCTCTAACTTGTGCTTCTCAATTGTGCAATGGGGATCAGTGCTCAGGTACCCTTTTTTTTTGTGCGCACAAAAAGAAGCTATTTGTATTAAAATGAAAGAAAACAAAAGTTACATCTTCACTCGAAGAGCATGAAGCGCAAACCAAATCTCAGAGAGACTAACAGAATAATATTGCAGCAGATGAACAACTTCAATATGCAACAAATGCCTAAGATCAGGGGGAATCGACAAATGTCCAAAGACAATAGGGTTCCTCAGTCTTCAAATAAACTGAATCAATGCAGCTCTCATTAGGTTCCAAAGGCGATACTGAGAATCCGTTAAACAATTCTTATCACCAAGAATTGCAACTTTCCACTTGAGAGGGAGAATAATCTGGGCCTTGATCAACCACGAATGCAAAAACTTCCATAAGTAGCGTGAGACAATGCAATCCCAGAAAAGATGATGATGGGATTCAAGTCCAACTCTGCACAATGGACAAATTGGAGATATTTGAGTCCACTTGGCTTATCTTTCTTTGGTAGAATACTTGCAGACAATCACATGTCATAAGCCAAAATTCAATCTAAGTGAGGGTGTGGCATCCCAAACGCGTATCAAACGACAATACCAAACATCACCTACATCAAAAGGTGCATATTTTTTCCATTCTAGATGGGCCTCATAAGACAAGGATTTGGGATCACTGTTATTGAAATCGCGCAATGAAAGGTGATGTGTTGGGGCTAACCAACTCCAGTCTGCCAGCCCAAGAGATTATGAGGAATAGTGAGGAAGGAGCTCATCGGCCACTCTAGACATAACCGAGAAAATATTGAATGAACAAATCGAGCCTCCCGAGGTGATAGATTAAAGTGAGTCGTCAACATAGGGAGATAAACCCAACATTGTCTACGTGAATTCCACACATCTTGCCATGAATTCATGCCTCGATCGCAGAGTTGAAGCGACATCCTAGGGCTAATTTGAGCCGGCACAACATAATTCTGGAATGGGAAACCATGAATCCAGTAGGGCCCCCAGTTTGAATTTGCATGTTCAATTAATCTGTTTCGGCGGGCGGAGTGCGCAATGTTTAATTAAGGTAAGGTGGATCCAATGTTTCGATTAATTAAGGTGCAAGGGGGAGGCGAAGGCTTCTTCCAGAAGTGTCATTGCAGATGGTCAATGGCGTAGGCTTATTCCATAAGCCTCTGCATCCAAAAGCTTCTGTAAATACATAAAAGGAGGAGGGGGGTGATAGATTGCAGGTAGAGAGAAGGGGGGCTGTGAAAGCCTCCCAAGAAGGAGAAGGGGAGGAAGGGGGAGAGATGGAAGGTAGGGGGAAGGGAGCAGTGACAGAGAGGAGGGGTAAGGGGAGGAGCCAAGGGAGAGGGAGAGGGGAGGGCGGAGAGGAAGAGCCCGAAGAGATGAGTGAGAGCATAGAGGGGAGGGTGAGGGTGGAGAAGGGAGTAGAAGAGTCAAGCGGAGTAGAAGGGTGGAGAGGGGGATGTGGAGGGTGGAGAGGGGAGTAGAAGGGTGGAGAGGGGAGTAGAAGAGCGTAGAGGGGAGGGTGGAGGGTGGAGTGGAGAGGGGAGGGTGGAGGGAGCAGAGAGATAGGAGCAGAGGGAGCAGAGCGACATAGCATGGAGAGGCAACATAAATTAACGTAGTATAGATAGATAGTTTAATTGCAAAAGGGCTTAAGGGCGGCACGCGAGTTTGTTTAATTACTTAATTGAAAGAATAGGTGAATAGGGTCCCCCAGCGAGGAAAAGTCTTGTATTAATTAATTTGTGTATGTTTGGGGGCTCGCAATGGTAGATTAAGGAAAGCTTGTGGTGACCAATTAATCGTAGGAGACTCATGATGTCAATTTATCACACCAAGCTCGTGGGTTCTTCGAGAAGCCTTCGATTCCAGAATGTTCCTCCTATTGCTATTAAAGGAGGAGGGGGGCAGTCGGCTACACGACGCAGGGGGGCCTGTGAAGGCCTCTCCAATGCAAGGAGGTAGAGAAGCGGAGGAAGGGGGAGAGAGGAGTGGGAAGGAGGAAGGGAGGGGGAGGGAGAGGGGAGGGTTGAGTGGAGGGGAGGTGTGAGAAGAGGAAGAGGGAGAGTGAAGCGCTGAGTGGAGACGGGCTGAGCAGCGAGGGAGTGGGGGTAGAGATTGATTAATGGAAATTACGCCTTAGGTTAATCGGATCAAAGGCAAGATATTTAATAGGTTTTCAGCAGGGAAGCAAATAGGGGGGCTATGAGAGAAAAAAATTAAGTAGCCCATGGGGAGGAGGTGAAGGGGGATATGGGAAGGGGGGAGAGGGGTAAATTGGGGGGGTGCCATGCATCCCTGCTCCATAATTCTCTGAGCCCTCCAAGCACTGCCCCCCGTCTCCTCCCTTGCTGTCTCATTGCCTCATTCTCCGTCAGTAGCAGCATCAACTTTACCAAACTGGTGGTCACGAAAGGGATCAGAAAGTGAGTGAGGTGTTGTGGGAAGGAAGGGAGAGAGGATTGTGGTGGCGGAGGGGGAAACTTAGAAGGGAATGAAATTGAGGCGAGCATTGTGGATCGTGATTGTAGCAGTGGAGACATTGGTCGATCGATGGTTCGATGAAAATTGGGAGGGCGAACACGAAAATGCCATTCTTGTTATCCTTCCACCCTGTGTGATCGCGCGAGCAGGAGGAGGGTGACCTATTGAGCTCTGTTGCGTGAGTTGGGGTGGTTGACGGAGGAGGAGGCAGTGAAGAAGTTGGAGGCGAAGGACTAGAGGAGACACATCGAGAGACGGAAGAGGAGGTTGGAGCTGCACGTTGCAAGAGGGGGTTCTTCTGAGCGATGCACAGTGCGATGGATGAGCAATACGAGGCGGAGGGGAGGGAGCATGGTGGGAGGCGAGACAAAGGGGTAGTGTGGGTTGAGCAAAGGAAGGAGAGTTAGATTAACTAGGGGGGAGGGAGAGTTAGACTGGGGGGTTAGTTAGATTAGATTAAGGGGTTTAATGAGATTAGAATAGGGGGTTAGATCATCAAATAAAAATTTCAATGAATCTTTCAAATTTTAAAGTTTTGTTAATATAATGCAGGTTTTGAATGCATACACTAATGAAACACAAAATTACAAACGTAATGGAACAAATGCAGTGGAAATGGGATGCATGAATGTGAAGATCAAGAATTGTTTAGATTAGGAGACCAATTACTGAGAATTACATGAAGGACGCAGGAGCCATTTGGAGCACAACCTATCACATCTGTCTTTGAACGATTCAAAGCCAAGCCCACCGGCTCCCTTCTTGTGAGTACGGTATGGAATGCCACTGATCCCTCCACAGCATTTCCTTGGATAGCTTATCCAACTTTGCCATCCCATTCTCAGAGACATAGACTAATGCAGGAGAGACAAGCTATCCAACTTTGCCATCCCATTCTCAGAGACATAGACTAATGCAGGAGAGACTACGCAAGAAAGATAGATTTTTTTCTCTCCATTTGTGGAACTTGCTCGATCTTTGAGAGAAACATTAAAACCAAGAGGCACCCAAGGTAGCGAAAAAAAATCTTGGCTCAATGGTATTAAAACCAAAGGAGATCAACCAATCTGGAGTAGGTCCCCAATCAAGAAGATGGACAGTTTTCTTAGAGACATTTGTTCTGGAGTCTGATACAGCCGCGAACTGATCATACAGATCCAAGAGCGATTGTACATTTTGTAGATCTGCCACTAGAAGATTGGTGTTATCATCAGCATAAAACTGAGAAGCAAAATGTGAACCATCAGGTAGACTAATGCCTCGGATTGATCAGGTAGACTAATGCCTCGTATTGAGCCCCTTTGCAGATGCCAGTCTACGTCCTGTCTGCCGTCACCATCGGGAAAAGCAAAGGAGCCAATGGGCACCCCTGACGCACCGAACGCTGAAGTAGAAAATGATGGAAATGATACCCGTTGATCGAAATAGCAGCTGTGGCGTTAGAAAAGAGCAATTCCGTCATCTTGCAAAAGCCTCGACCCAATCCAAGTTTCGCCATCACTTGAAGCATCAATGCCAGCTTAACCTATCGTATGCCTTTTCGAGGTCCAAGTTAAGCATAAGAAATCTTTGACTTTGCGTAGCAGCAAAATCTATAGACAGAATTAAATTGAGAATGCATCATGTATGCTACGGCCCTGGATAAAGCCATACTGGCGGCTATGAAGTAACGGAGCAAGAAGGCACTTAATTCGAAGTGACGTTGTCTTAGCTAAAATCTTATAAGCTCCATTAAGCATTGTAAGAGGCCGCCAAGCGCTGGGAGACAGACGATCTGGAGACTTAGGAATCAATTTGATCACTCCTGCATTGACAGAGGGAGGCAAGCTACCAATCGAGCAGCAATAATTCAGCAAAGCAGTGAGATCTGTACCAAATATATGCCAATAATGCCGGTAAAAGTCGACGGGAATATCATCAGGACCCGGTGCCTTTTCAGAAGCCATTTTGGATACCACAAACTTTAGCTCACTCTCAGAAAATGGGCGCTAGCGGTGCATGTTGCACTGTTCCTGTCGGCATGGGCTCTAAAAAATGCGCAAGCCTGTTCTCATAATCAGATTACGCTTACAGCCCTCAATAGCTGAGAAGTGTCGTTGCATCACACAGGCAATCGCATCATCTCCTGTTACGACATGGCCCCTTTCAGCATGCAGAATGCTCAATTGCTCTCCAGCGATTTCAGAAGTGGGGGGAGGTTATATGGATCATCGGGCTGCAACTCGAGCACCATCAAAAGAGAGGAGCGCCAGTGTCATTAATCCGAAAACGGTACATCAGCTGCAACGATGGCCATCCCTCACGTACCTGGTGAAGAACAGACCGCAAAAAAACAAGTTCACGGCCTGAGAGCTCGCGCTTCAACCGATTCTCCCATCCTTCGCTGGGAACGCTGCCTAGTACAGAAGATTACAGAGATCGTAAAGGCTTTTGGCAGGCAGCAAGCAAGAGCAAAGCGATTAAAAGCAGCATAACTCCATCCCAAGCAGGTCACCTCCTTCTCTCTGTTGCATTTTGAGTGATCCTTTGCTAGGCGTGATGGTCTCCTCATATGGTCCTTCAGACTGAAGCGTGTATGGGAGTTACCGCTTAAACTTCATCTTATGGCGGCTTCTGGTGTCGAAATTCCCGACAAGACATCGCCTGGCTACTTGCCACGTTCACTTCTTCGTGAGTTGTTTGTTGATCCGTCCGGTATGGCGATTTCTCAGTGCTCACAGCATGCGGTTGGCAAGCAGAGGCCACATTTACATTGATTGCAGGTGGAAGACTGCCTTGCTAGGTGACCCTGGCAGGCTTACGGAGCCACAGCTTATGATTTGGAGTCTTTTACGTGCCATTACAGTTCATAAAACTTGGTTAGCTACTAGGAATTCAGTTGTTTTCAGGAGTAACAACGTGCTCTCTACGCTCAGTTTCGAAATTAGGCATGACTTTTTGAGAGTTAAATTTAGTACATCAAAGTAGGAAGTCTATGGAATTTGCAGTTTTAGTGCATGAAAGTAGGAAGTCTATGGAATTTGCAACTGCCTATGCAGCGGTGTTTAGCACTGTGTAATTACTTATTTTCCCTTTTTAATATAACTTTACATTTCTTGAGCGCACTATGAAAAAAAAAGAAGAATGACTCAAAAAATGCTGCCTTTCCACTACAGATCATTGGTGGCAGCGGCCAATTGGTAAGCCTCACCAAGAAACCTTCCACACAATCCTATTTCTTCAAGATGTGTGTCTGAATTGTGGGGGGAGCTAGCGTTGAAGGTAGCTTTGGGAGTTGCGCACCTTGAGTTTCTCTGAGTACCCATTGTTGCTCAAGAATCCTTGCAGCCATGGCAAAAAGGTGCCATAACTCAGACTGCATGGAAGCAATCCAAAGTATTGAGATATCCCTAAGCATAGTCCCCCTATTCCATTTGTAACCTTTTTGCTAAATAATTCTTCAAAGGCCAATTTTAAGAAGAAAAGACAATGGATGGCTTGATCATTATAACTATTACCAAGACACCTCTTATAGATGATGTAGGTCTAGTGACCTTGTTGAAAATTGAGAAAATAACCACCAAGGGAGTGATGATTAACCACAATTTGTGTGAATCATATCTTGAAAGATTTGACACAAAACAAGTCCTCACCCTTTTGATGAGTGCAAAGGGAAAATTAGCACCCTATAAAGGCAACAGGAATGCTAGGGCATATGCATTAACCTTGGTTGTACTTACTAGTAAATGATTAGTTTGATTATCCCCTACTATTAGGTAGAATTCGTTTAAAAATCTAGAGCAGTGAGTGATTGGGGTATCACGATAATGATAGCCCACATCGAGGGCAACAAAATCTAGGCTCCTGCTAGCCCTCATCGAGTGCCAAGGGTCATAGACCCAAGAGTTAAAGTCGAAATATTAGTTTCCCCAATACATTTAGAGACGACTAATTGAGATGAATAACATTCCAGCCGACGAGATTGATTTTTTGTAAGTACTAATCAATCTAAAGGAGGTCTAATGGACCGAGAAAATAGCAAAGCAACATGATAGCTTTGTAACTAGCTTTATGAAAGACCAAGATGAGGAAGGCATAGTGAGGGAGGAATTGTGCACCAAACTATATCAACTTGGCAGCTCAAATAACCCCCTATCAGCTTGCCATCTCAAGTAACCCAATTCTAAACCAATTCTCAAATCAGCCTATTTTCAAACAAATATAGGAGCTGAACTTGGGAACTAAGAAGCAACCTTGCATTTTGAAGGTAATCCAAACATTGAATTCAAAGTCTAAAATGCAAGTTTGCAATTAATTTGTGGGATATTGATATGTTACGCTCAAGTCGAGGTAACATGACCTCGGAAGGGTCAGTCGACATTTTCCTTTAAAGGATCAATGTTTGTATTATAATTGTTTGGGCTTCATGTAAATGATCAAAAAGGAACCAATGGTCAAGGTCCTTGGTGAGGGTGACATGGCACTAGACTAGGTGGATCTAAGGCTAAGGGACCTAAATGCATGAAATGTGCCAAGGGGCAAATGGTTTTAATGATATCCCAAGAGAGGGGTAAATGATGCATTAACGAGGGACCCTAAAATGAAGACATGTGGCATACTAGATCCATCTAGCAAATTTTGGGGCTTGGTGGAAATTAAGTAAGCAAGAGCTTCAATGTAACGAGGGAAAAAAAAGAAGAGAGAGCTTACTACTACCACTGAGATCGGTGGGGAGGTGATTTTGTGTGCCTGTGCCGTGATTCGATGTAAAGCTAGGAGTAAACAAGTTTGCATTTAATATTTGGTATCAGAGCGGTCGTGATTGGGTTGGATCGAGGACTCATCAGAGTGACGCAGTGAAAGCGAGGAATCCTGTCTTACAAAATTTGAGTGAAAAAAAAACTAGAGACTGACACACATGTTAGTTTTACAAGTGGTACTTTCAGGATTCTGTAACAACATGTGGTGTGCTATGGTGCATCGTATTAGAAGTCACTGAAGAGCAGCGTGTAGAGGCTATTGCCCATTGTGTTGCTCGCAAGGTCGCCTGTTAGCAGATGTTATCGCAGGTTTACAATTTGGTATCTTCAGGGCCCTTTGGCATCACGAGGGGAAGGAAGACGAAAATAGTATAGCAGAGAATGTTGTGTCGTTTAGTTCATTAGTTTGGGTAAAAGGACTGTGCGATGTCTGAATCTGACGACGGACAATATGGAATACAAGTCGCTCTGGTTTCAGCAATAGTTCATCAACATTGGAGCTGCGTGAAACATCAAGGTGGTGCATGCGTTGGTCATGGTTTATTGACCTCTGGCTTCTTGGCATCACGAAGCAGCAGTTATTGCACACAGCCTGATTAGTTGGCGTGGTGATGAGCTGTTGGAACTTTGGTTAACACCAAAGGCTGGAGCGGAACATCATTGAATTGGGCTGGCTGCTGCCTTCATGTGTAGGGTTCTCTTCATTTGAAGGTGAGGTTACTGGAGTTACGACTACCTGCAGAGAGCTACTGGGTGATCACGAGACTTACTTGTGACATTTCGTTATTTGGAGATTTCGGTTATCAACAAGTACTATGCATCTGAAATATGACCAGGGAGCTCTCTATGCCTTCTAAATTTCGTTGGAATATGTACTCGTTTAATTGCCTCCATGTTTGTACTTCGGATTGCAGGAGTTTCCCTAGTATAGGGAAAAGTGGGGTTTGGTTACAGTGTTATATATGCCTAGTTAGTTGTAAATTTGGAAGGTGGACTTTCGAATTGTAAATATAGTTTCAAGCAGTGTTTTATTATTTATTCCAAAAATAAAAACACCCATCGACCTAAATGGAAGTAGAAGAAGAAGCTTCTAGGGTGGATCCCGTAGAGTCGGGAGTCCGACCGACCCTGCAGGTGTTGCGTCCAGCAGGGAATGATATGAAAAAAATCCGCGAGGCCACCCATATGTTTAATGAGGCAGCGGATAGGTGGTGGATAAAACAGCAGATGCCATTGACTGATTTGACCTCAGATAAAGTACCTTTTATATGGGGATAGAATCAACAGGAAAGTTTTAACACCATAAAACAAGCTATGGTCTCAGGACCGGTGTTAAAAATAGTTGAACCCCAGAAACCATTTTTCCTTGAAACTGATGCAAGTGGCATTGTGATAGGAGCAGTTCGCCTCCAAGAGGGAAGACCAGTAGTCTTTGAAAGCAAGAAGCTTTCTCCCTCTCAACGAAATTGGCCAACTCATGAATTAGAGTTATATGCTATTGTCCATGCTTTGAAAACATGGAGACATTATTTGTATGGGTCAGAGTTTTATGTTGATGTTGATCACGATACTCTGAAACATTTTTGTAAACAACCTGACTTGAGAGGTCGCCAAGCTAGGTGGGTAGAACTCATGCAAGAGTTTAACTTGACGATTCGGTACCGAAGAGGGAAGGATAATAAAGTTGCTGATGTGTTGTCACACATTATGCATAATATGAGTTTCACGGTATTAGAGAGTGCACTATTGACCGAGATTAGAGAAACTCAAAAAGTGGACGAGTTTGTCCAGAGCCTTTGGCCTAAGGCTCATGTATTCAAACCCGGGGAGAAGGATGACCTGGCATCCAGAAAAGGCCAAACTTATGCAAGATATGCCATAAGGGATGGTATGCTGAAAAGAAATGGCAAGATAGTAGTACCTAATTAGAATGATCTCAGGCAGCAAGTCATTCAACAATGCCATGATAGCCCATGTGCGGGACATCCAGGAGTCGAGAAAACATATGATCTCGTGAAGCGAGATTTCTTTTGGCCAAAGATGAAAAAGCATATTCATGAATATGTGACACGTTGTTTTTCGTGTCAGGTAAGTAAGGCAGAGTGGGTGAAGCCACCCGGACTTTTACAGCCCTTGGAGATACCACTGCGTAGGTGGGAGAGCATTTCCATGGACTTTATTGTAGGTCTGCCTACGACACAAGGTGGATATGATTCTATTGTTGTGGTAATTGATCGTCTTACCAAGATGGCTCACTTCATTCCAACTAGAGAGTCTGTTAGTGCCCCGCAAGTGGTGGATTTGTTTATTAGACATATATTTCGTTTGCATGGATTACCCAAATCCATAGTGTCAGACAGAGATGTCAAATTTACCGATCATTTTTGGACTGCGGTGTTTGATACACTAAGGGCTGAGTTGGGAATGAGTAATGGGGATCATCCAGAAACGGATGGTCAGACGGAAAGAATCAACCAAATTTTAAAGGATATGCTTAGAGCATATGTGTCATTGAGGCTACATACATGGGACAAGTGGTTGCCATTGTTAGAATTTGCCTATAATGATAGAAAACATTCCTCTATAGGGTTCAATCTGTTTAAGCTGAACTATGGTTATAGACCAGCGAATCCAACTACAGTTGGAGTACCTCAGAAAGTGCCTAGTGCTGCGAACTTTGTGGTTCAGATGTGGAAGATGCTAGCACTTGCGAGAGCTAACATCCGCCAAGCTATGAATAGAGCTAAGGCGTATGCGGATGAAAACCGATCCACTAGAGAATTTAAGGAAGGAGAAAAAGTTTTTCTTAGAGTTCCTTCGCACTCTAAGTCTTTGACTGCAGGAGAGTGTGCTAAGCTATCACCTCGATATTGTGGACCATGGTTAATTCTAAAAAGAAAAGGCAAGGTAGCCTATAAATTAGAATTGCCACAGGGTTGTAAGGTGCACCCAGGGTTTCATGTTTCTCGTTTAAAGAAATTTTTACATACAGGGGACTCACTAATCGAGGGTGTTCTTTTGTTTCAGGAGATAGAGGATAATGCAAGACGCAAACTAGCAAGAATCCTAGGCCGAGGAACAATGCAAGTACGCAATCGGAAGATACCCACGATGTTTGTTGCATGGCATGGTTTATCTCTATCAAAAGCTACCTGGGAATCCGTATAGCAGTCATGGAGAGTGTTCCCAAACTTCATCATCGAGGATGCTGATGCTTGAAGAGGGAAGGAATGTTACGCTCAAGTCGAGGTAACATGACCTCGGAAGGGTCAGTCGACATTTTCCTTTAAAAGATCAATGTTTATATTATAATTGTTTGGGCTTCATGTAAAAGAATCAATGGTCAAGGTCCTTGGTGAGGGTGACATGGCACTAGACTAGGTGGATGTAAGGCTAAGGGACCTAAATGCATGAAATGTGCCAAGGGGCAAATGGTTTTAATGATATCCCAAGAGAGGGGTAAATGATGCATTAAGGAGGGACCCTAAAATGAAGACATGTGGCATACTAGATCCATCTAGGGAATTTTGGGGCTTGGTGGAAATTAAGTAAGCAAGAAGGTGATTTTGTGTGCCTGTGCCCGTGATTCGATGTAAAGCTAGGAGTAAACAAGTTTGCATTTAATAATTTGATATATACATATTTTGCATGGGATTGCATAGGGCTACCATTTTACTTCTTCCTTTGTGTGTGTGTGAGTGTGTAGAGGCCCATCAATGCAAATTTTTGAATAATCCTTTGGCTTTCCTCAATCTGTTTCCTCTCTGTATTTCTTACAAAGGTTAATATTGCTCTTTTTTTTGCAGATTTTTCTATATATGTTGCTATTTTCCATGTTTCTTCAGCATCTTTGCATTCCATGACATACAATCATTGCATGGCATTCCCTTGCCTCTCCTTTGGCCATTTTTAAAAAGTAAATAAGAGCTATCTCTTCCACCATCCTTGTCATTAGCTATTGATTATTGCATAGTTAACTTTGCATTCACATAAGCTCATGGTTTCCTCTATTAATGGCCAATATGCATGAGATTTGGCATAATCCATCTTTAGCCGTGCAGTGACTTGGCCTTTCATTGTCTCATTTCGTGGTTATTCATTCATTTCATAGTATCTTCCTTTTGGATGGGTTTAAATAAGTAGCTTCATTTTTTTCACAATCCTTCACAATTGACTAGCAGTGCAACTTGTAGATGTAACAGCTGGAAAGACGAATATTTCAGCAGTCTCATTCAACAGCAACTAAGCTATGATCTTGCAACATAGGACTTGAGTCCAGAGTTTTTCCCATGCAGCTCTTCCACATACCCTGCTTTTGGTTATCCAGTTTTAAAATCTGCCAAGGACCAACATTTAACAAACGAGTGTACATTCTTACATGCGGCACTGCAAAACACAGGTATGTAGAGGCTGCCATAAACCCTGCAATTGGCAAGCTTATGAACCCTCATAATTTATGAATAATCAAATGTAGATGTCTATTCTCGGTAATACAATTGAATAAATTGCAAAACAATTCCCTCTGACCAACATTTTTATCAGTGTGGAAGATGGTCATATTGAGCAAGGAAATTCTGTAATCTTTTAGCTACCTTGTCAAGATTCTCAATGCTTCCAATCATTGCAGAAGACGGTCATATTGAGCAAGGAGATTCCGTAATCTTTTAGCTTCCTTATCAAGATTCTCAATGCTTCCGACTTCACCAATCCGCCAGGCCCAATTTCCAAACTAAAACCATACCACAAACAGAATAGACTGTAGTCAGTTGAGAAATACAATAAACCATCCAAATTAAGAATACATTGGCTGCCAGATAAAGATTTACTTCAGATCTCCTTTTTACATCCTGCATATAATATTCCACTCGCAATAAACATTCAAAAATAAAAAAAGTAAATCCATCTGGCTTCACATGTTCACACAGTCCTTTGCACATCAGCTACCTAGCCAGGTCGGTCCCTTAACACCAGTTTCATATCTGACAAGTATACATGCACAAATGTTGGTTAAACAACGTGGAGGTCCATTCACAATCCATCTTTATAGCTGACCTCGGACTTCAAGTTTTTATAAATGCTCTAGAAATCGAACCAGAAAGAAAATACCATAAATCTGAAGAGCATCTAAAGTCATCTGATCTTAAATCTTACACGGTCCCATTTGGAGTTGTGATTGGTAGGAGCTTGCAAAGTCCTAAATGAACCTAGCACATTTTTTTGCTCCAAATCATCAAGTGTTTGTATATCTGCCTTGGCTTTCTCATCTTGGCCTTCCAGAATTCTCTGTAACTCTTTGTAAATAGAATGTTCTTAATGGTGAGCTCCCACGTATGCTAGTTAGACCAATCCAGCTTTTGATTGCCTGACACTGGGCTCAAACTAGAGGACACCCTAAAACCTTACCAATGCTCTTGCAGGCCTCGTATTTGCTTCCCAAAACTTTTGCCCAAATGTGCCATTGCATTGCTGACATCTAACATATCTTGATATGTTTGATATGTTTTTAGCAAAACATAATGCTGATGCTATCCATACCACAGTTTGAATGTTGAAATGTGTGCAAGATGGTCACATATCCAGTAGCCACCTGTGTTTTCTCCTCAAGTTATGCTGTCTCCCAATCACAGTAAATGGGCTTCAAGGGTCTCGCCAATGAGCCAAAACCTCAATAGCCACATTTCTTCGTTCTAATTCTCTGTGTAGCTTTGAGTAATGCAATCTCAAAATCCAAGTCTGTAGTCAATTTGAAAGGGAGCACTAACTAAACCTTCCTTTACTTTTTTTAACTTTTCCAAAAAAAAAGTACCTTCTATATGCTGCTGCCTCCACATCCTGTAAGATCAGCTATCCGCCAGAGTGGTAGAAAGAACAAGGGACCGACTGCTTTGCAAACTGCTTCTAAGGGTTCCAACTCATTTCCTAATGTAACTCCAGAGCAGGCATTGTGGTGGTACAAAGTACCTGCATGCCAATCGCTGCAAAAACGCTCGTGATGCTTGGAGGCCTTCCTAGAGCCCTCGTTTACTTGCGCCCAAATCAAGCAAAAGGTGTAAATAATATCTAGCCATACTTCTACTATAGTGGCCGCAGGTGGAGTCTAATAGAATGGGCAATCCTTGAGGATAAGATTGACCTGCGTGATCTGGTGCACCACTGCTTACTGAATAAGCTGAGGATTCTGCCTGAATAGCCATCCCTCCCTCTGTGAGCCAAGCTACCATCCCCAAGTGAGCACTCCACGTGTGCCGCAGTTGCAAAAGTAATCATGAGTGTGCCCCTCTAGATGTCCTAGGCACTCGGGTGGCACCATACATAGTGTTTGGCTCATCTCTTGGACTCCCAGCTGTGACAAATTCTTCTAGGGCTTTAAGCTTGAGAAGCTGCCAAAAAGGTCACTGCTCTACATCTTTCAATACCCAGTCCCTCCTTAGACTTGGGGAGAATCACTACCTCTAAGCCATCCGGGCCAGCATGCTGTGAGTGCCATTTGATCTGGCCCAAAGAAAGTTATGGACCAATCGTCGAAGACACTTTGTCTCTATGAAGAAGCCAACTGACTTATCCCAAATGATTTGGGCAACAGATGCCAGGTGGTGTTGATCCAAGAGGATTTGACCCTCTCAAGGCAAGCCAACGATCCTCCACAAAACCTGTTGTATTGTTTGCATGCTAGACACGTTCATTGATAGCAGCTCCTCCTGAGGGATTAGGAGGAAAATCCTGCCCCCTTTGACATAAAAATATCAGAAGACCTCCACTACGAAGAGGAACAAACCGGGAGCTAGGGGATACAAAGAAACCCTCCACTATCTAGCCTCTAGTAAGCAGCTAACTCGAGCTACCAGCATAAGGTGCTGCTGAAATACCTCTAAGCCATGTTGCTGGGAAGACAATTAGAGTAGGTATCATATCTCTGAATAAGCAAGAGAGAGTATGTCCTCTCAAGCATTTCTTCCCGAGGCCTTTAGGGAATGAGCATCTTGTTATCAATGAACTGGACCTCCAAGGGGTCTATCATCTTTGGGAAGTCCAACCAAACCTCCTCTCGAGCTGCCTTCACTTGAGGAGAAAGGACCTCTACCTCAAACAATTGGCTGTAAAAATAGGTAGTTAGATCAAGGATCTCCTGTGAGTCAGTGTGTGTCTATCCCTCATTGTGTCTTGAATGATGAAACTGTGTTTCTGCTAACCTAGGGCCCATAACCTGAAGAAATTGCCTGTCATCATGTTCTACATGTGTGTCCATGGTATTTGTGAAGATTGAATACAACTCTAGTTTGGCCTCCACCACAGGCAACTGCAAGACGCCCAGCCCTCTTGGCAAGTTTTCCTCTACAGTCAAATCTCATTGATGAGCTATCCAACCTCCTCCTCTTGATAGAGGCATCTAGCAGCCTAAGTCCTCCCTCCAATAGTCTCAGTCATGGCTGCTTCAAGATAAGGCAAGTCGGTAGTGGTTTGATATCATGGTCTCTAACAAAACCCCAGTTGAGCCTCCTCTCTGCATGGTCAAATCGCCAGCAAAGAAAAGGACCAAGCCCTCTAGGAGAAAGAAAGAAAGAAAAGAAAGAAAGTTTATTCATGTCTAGAAAGTCCAAAGGGTCTATGAGACTGAAAGAAAACCAGATGCAATGAAAGCTAGGGTGGGGCCGGTAAACAGGCACCCATACCCAAGGGCCGATGTTTGAGACGAGAAAAAATTAAACACATCCCCTGTCGCTGCTGCTGCGAGTGGGAAAACCCAAAAGGGGAACATGAAGGAGGAGTCTCTTGTCATCTACCGATTGGTCAACTATTCATCCAAGTGACTAGACCTATGTATGATGTTTGTGGAGCCAGCTCCACCAAACGACTAATAAGAGACCAGAGGAGCTCGTCTTACTGTGGCTCTAGATCCAGTGAGGGCTGGCATCTAGGAAGAAAATGAGTAACGGATCACTGCCGATGCTCGACCTGTCTAGGTCCATCCCTCCTCCTAGTATCTAACCTCCAAACCTAGCAAAGCTTTAACTTCACCATCTAAAAATGGTCAAGACTTCTCATGTTTCTTGCAAACTAGTGCCTCAGCGTACGAAGGAGTCTCCTTAGACTTCTCGTCCTGTTTATTCAGAGCGTTCCCATCACAATTTTCATCAACACAACCCTCATCCTTCTTCACACACTCCACCTGTTGTTTGGCACAATGAGCTATGTTGGAAGGGGCTAACAAGAAGGAAAGCATACCAACAAAAGTGTATTTCCTTGTGCAACCACCATGCTAGTTCTATTTTAGTATGGGTTGTAAGAAAAATGTATTCTCTTGCAAGCAGAACGCTTAATTCTAAAACCAAGAAAAATGCCACAATTGCTTGTGCAATGACTGCAACCAGCAACGGTTACAATAATAGTATTATTTATATTAAATTTCAAAAGAGATTACACCCGACAAGTATAACAACTCAGCTATTGCTGAGAGCAAAAGTTGAACAAAGAGATTACATTGACTGTAAGGTAGCCCGCCTTCTAACCAGTGCGATCGTCGCTCCAATGGTCTATCTTCCCACGTAGAAAAAAGACGCGCTTCCTGACATAATGATAATGAATTTCAATGTTTTTCGTACGAGCATGAACCACAGGATTCCGTGCCACTGCAATAGCACTCTAACTATTAGTGAGAATTGGAGTAGGCTCCTCCAACGATGCATGAAGATCACCCAACAAATGCCTTAGCCAAATACACTCGACTGTGGTTGTGAAGGCTGCCCTGTACTCAACCTCACATGAAGAGGTAGCCACTGTAGACTGCTTCTTGCTCAACCAAGAAATGCACGAGTGCCCAAGAAAGAAACAGTTACCACTAGTGGACTGTCGAGTGTCAAAATCACCAACCCAATCTGAATCACTATAAGCATGTAAGTGAAAGTCACCCCCCTTGGGAAAGAGCAAACCAAGAGTTCGAGTGCCCTACAAATAATGGAACGCACGTTTCACAACTTGCCAATGTGAAGTCTTTGGACTGTGCATAAATCTACTCAACTGGGACACTGCATATTGAATGTCACGACGTGTGTTGTATAAATAAATAAGGCATCCCACAGCCTGGCTGTAAACAAAGGCATCAAAAGGTTCACTCGCATCATGAACGGACAGCTTAAGCCCCGGCTCCATAGAAGTAGAGATGGGCTTGCAATTCTGAAATCTGAACTGTTCCAGGAGCTTACCAATATACTTGGACTGCAACAGTCCAATAACTCTATCATCTTGTATAAATTGGATGCCCAAATAGTAGTGAAGCAACCCCAAATTTGACCTCTTAAACATCTGCCGTAATTCAGCCTTGAAATCTGCAATTTTTGCAGCATTAGTACCAGTGAGCAGCATGTCATCGACATAGAGAACAATGATGAGCAAATCCCCCCCTTCCTTCCTGACATAAAAGGTACTCTCATGCGGACTGTTCTACATTCCTTGGCTAGTCAAAAAGGCATCTATCTTTGCATACCAAGATCGTGGAGCTTGCTTCAAACCATACAAGGCCTTTCTCAACTTGCATACTTTGTCTTCCTTGCCAAGTTCCACAAATCCAACGGGCTGAGAAACATAGACCTCCTTTTGAAGGTCCCCATTCAAGAATGCAGTTTTAATGTCCAACTGATGGATCTTCCATCCATGAAATGCGGCCAATGCAACCACACACCTAACAGTGGTCCATACAAGAAGTGGGAGCAAGGGTTTCATCATAATCTATGCCTTTTTGTTGTGTATAGCCCTTTGCTACAAGGTGAGCTTTGTACCTGTCAATGGACCCATCTGATTTTCTTTTGAGCTTATACGCCCACTTCGTGCCAATTGCCTTCTTGCCAGCATGCAAGTCCACCAACTCCCAAATGTGGTTTTTCTTAATAGAGTCAATCTCCTCTTGCATTGCTTGCATCTAATGCATATTGTCTTGTACATCATCAAAACTACCAGGCTCATCTTCCTCAAGTATGCTATTGATCCAAGCAGACTCACAAAAATAGGTATCCTCAGCGTCTCTAGTGCCACTCCGTATACAGCTAGGAAGTGGTGCTGAAAGTTTGCTGTCCTTAAGAGTGTGGAACAGCCAACGAGGTACTGATCTTGCTTCCTATGCTGCTATACTTTCACGTGCTACGGCATCATCAATCTCTTCTTGAGAAATAGGCTTAGCCATAGGCTGAACTGAGGCATCAACCACTAAAGTCTTCCTGCAAATTCTGATTTTCCACTGGCATATTAGGTGCAGCATCAAAGAAAATGGGCAGCGTCCCATCAGAGGGTTCAGCAGGACCCTGATTTCTGTCAGAACTTGCAAAGGACAGATCTGCATTTTCAGCAAAGATAACATCCCGACTAGTGATAACCTTCTTGGTCACAGGATTATAAAGTCTATACCCCTTGCTTTCACTGCTGTAGCCAATAAAGATGCACTTCTATGCCTTGTCATCAAGTTTGCCACGCAACTCTTGAGGCACATGTGCATATGCTAACAACCAAATGCACGGAAATACCCTAGATCGGGCTTACAACCAAACCATGCTTAATAAGGTGTAATGACCTAAAGATCCTTCGTGGGACACCTATTTAAAATATGATATGAGCACATGATGGCTTCCATCCAATTTGTGTGACAACTCTTTTGCTTTTAGCATACATCTCCTTATCTCCAAAAGTGACCGATTTTTTATTTCACCCTTTCCATTCTGTTAAGTAGTATACCCCACCGTAAACTGGAGTGTAATGCCCTTCTCGGCAAAAAAATGTTGCAATGCCTTAAACATATATCCCCCCCCTCAATCTAAACAGAGAGTATGCAACTAGCATTCAAATTGATTTTCAACCAAGGCAACAAAGTGTTTGACCACATTGCAAACTTCAAACTTCTGCTTAAGAGCAAAGACCAAGGTAAAACATGTGAAGTCATCTATGAATGTGATATAATAAAGATGACCTCCAAGAGACGGAGTGTGCACGGGTCCACAAACATCAGTATGAACGAGCTGTAGTTTTCATGTAGCCTGGACTGTACCATACTTGGGAAAGGAAAAACGATGCATTTTACCCAAAATACAGCCCTCACATATTTTGTTTGGAGGAGTCTAAAAATGAGGCAAGGAATCAACCATATTATGCTTCTACAATAACATAAGGCTGCCATAATTTACACGCCCAAACCTTGTATGCCATAACTTTGCATCTTGCATGGCAAAAGTAGAAGCCACAAAGCTGAATATGCTCTTTTCTCATAGGCATCAAGTTGAAATAACCCGTGACATAATGTACCAATGAAAACCAAGGTATAGTTTCTCTCCCTTACGGACTGTACATTTGTCATCCTCAAAGATTACTTGGTAACCTCTTCGAGAAAGAAAGAAAGAGATAGAAAGTAAGTTCTTCTTAATCCTAGGGACATACAAAACATCCTGGATGCAAAGACCACGGTTTTGAGTGAAATTTCCCCAATCCCTTTAGCTCAATAAGGAGATTCATTGGCATAAGAAACTGTTTTGCTAATCGGTGCACATGATGACTTATCGAAGAAAGATTTATGTGAGGTGATATGGCGGGAAGCACCGCTATCAAAGTACTATGTCTTAGCCGTCTCATTCACGCTGAAAATATGTGACTCCCAAGAAGCATCATAATTGCAAATAAAGAAGTCCCAATCATGCTCAACAAATGAGCAGAAGTATCCTTAGAACCTTGCATGATGAGATGAGCCTGAAACTGTCATACCAGACTCTTTCTTCTCTTTTGCAAACCTCTTGAGGCATTCACTGATGTGATGAACAAGCTTTTTGCAATAATGGCACTTGCCTTTCTTGAAAGGCTTTGAGGCATCCTTTTTATCTTCACTTGCATGTTCACCCAGAACCACTGATAGAGGCATGACTTGGCTGAACTTCTTTTTGCCCTTATCCTTCGCTCAAAAAGCATGCTCCCCACTACGAGAATGTGAAGCCATGTTCTTTCGTATATGTTCCTCTTGCAACAAGAGTGCTACCAACTCTTGAAAAGTAAGGCGATTTTGATTCCCTTGCATCAAAAAGTTGAGAGACGTATGAAAAGAAAGATAAAGACTCGGGCAAGGAGTTCAAAGTAATGGTAACAAACTGTGACTCTAATGACCTCATTAATGTTCAAGAGTTTCTCTCAAAAATCTTGACTCCGGATGACATGTTCTTGCATAGAGTCACCCTCATCCATGTGCACATTATCAAGCACTTTGCGCAAATATGAGACTCTTGCTTCATTACGAGCTTGATACATATGTTTCAAAATATCCCAAGCTTCTTTACCAGTCCGGCAGGACCTAATTTGAGGGACAATAAACCTCTTGATATTCAGTGAAATCAAAGACAAGACTTGAGCATTACGAGCATCCCACCTCCTTTGCTCAAAAGTAATACCTGCAGGTGCTTGCCCAACACGACTTGCACCACTACCACGACCCCCCCTTGCTGTGGAGAAGTACTACCTGGTGCTATAGGACCGGGACGGGCCTCATCACCTCTAACATAATCCCAGATGCCCTTGGCAACTAGTAGATTGCGAATCAAAAAACTCCAAAGAGGGTAGTTGGTGTCATCCAACCGATCCTCCTGATAAGCAACTAAAAGACATAATTCGTATTTTGTTGTGCCATTTGAGCAAATAAAAAGAGGCAAATAATCTCAACAAAGTTCTTGAGGATGCTCCTCAAATACACCAGAAAGATCCCGTGCTGGGATATGTGCTGCAATCTCAAAGTTCCCCCTAAAAAACTAGCAGCTCAACGAGGCATAAACCCACCTGCAAAGGCAAACCCCAGTGACACGAGGGCCAACAAATGCAAGTAATTGAGAGGGAAAAGAGCTCCCAATGCAAGCAGTAACAGAACTGAAAGTTTACCAAACTAAAACCCAACCAAATGGGCTACAAAATGCCTCCCAAAAGAGCTCCAAGATGAACTGAAAATGATCTCCCACGAACTATATGTGCTTTTCTTCAAAATTGCTTGCCTTTGCAAGCAATATATGACTGGTTTTTGTCTCTATTTTGAAAAAAACAGCAAGTCCCCAACTGTACGGACTGAAAATACACCTGGAGGTGCAAAATATGAGCTGTCCTTGCACAATACTGCCTGAGACAATCAAAACAGCAAGGAGAAGTTTCTAGAAGCTCCAAAACAGTCCCGAGAGTGGTAGAAAAGCTTCGAAACAGTCCTGAAAAACACGTCGAAAAGCATATCCAGCCCTAAAAAACACCTCAAAAAGTGTGTCCACCCCCCTAGAAATAGCCGCCCAGGCTAAGAACGATTGCTGCGTTCGAAAAACAGCAACATATCCCGAAAAAAACAGGTTCAACTGGCTGTTTTTGTCAAAAACGTGTCCAAAATGAGGTCGCCCATCCCAGAATAAGCTCCTAAAGTGCTTAAAAAGAGGTGCCCAGCCTTGGATTTGCAGTAGAAGGCGGTGGCTGGTCCAAACCAGCTCCAAATCAGGAAAAAAACCTCCAAAAACTAGTCCCCCACGTCCAGAACATTGCTAGAACTTCTCCAAAAGTGGCGCCCAAGCAAGAGGACCCTGTAAGAGGTGGATGCTAGCAAAAACGAACTGTTTTGGCCAAGTTCTTCGCAACAAAAGTGAAGTTTTTCGCGATACAATCAAAGCTAGAGGGAATGGGAGGTGCGGGGAAAGGTGTGGGAGCAAAGGGCTGCTCTGATACCAAATGTTGGAAATGGAAGCGAGAGAATACGAGAGAATGGAGCTGAAGCAAGATGGAATGAAATTGCAGCAGCAGCAGCAATGAACTACAAAGCTAGAGTAGTCATAGAGATAAAACCCTAGAATGAATCCTAACTAGGGTTAAAAGATGTGTGGTGACTAACTCACCCAAAAACTCAACCTCTAATTGAGGTTAGCGGTTAAAAACCTTAGTAAAGGGTAAAAGTGTCCCTAGCCCCTTATTACATAACATTGGCTATTGCCTTAGGAAATATAAATATGTCTAATACCAAGGAAGACAATTGGTAGCAATGTGGGTGCTCATCTTGACTAGTCTGTCGTCTTGGCCCCTCTCTCCCCTATGTAACCTCCGGGAGGTGGCTCATCGTGCTATGTCACTCTAGTGATCTATCTCCCAAGGTCAAATAGTAAAGAGGAGATGTCTGCAATCCTCATGTAAGGGTCCACCCAAGGGCAAGTCTATCATGTCGTACTCTCTCGATCTCTATTATGTCGTGTCCTTGCTGCCCTTAGCTCAAGTCACCATAAAAGACACTTGTGATTGTCCTCTGGTAGGCTTTGATGGGCCCTCATGGTCTATGTCACTTGGTCTCGAGAAGGAAAGTCGCCAGCATGATTGATTTGGTGTGTGCATCTTAACATAAGGTGCCATTCGAAGCAATCAGGGAGTTTTGGAATGCTACAAATTGTAAGGTGAGCTCGTCACCTGGACGACATCGTCATTGCCCGCAACTCCCCTTGGCATTCGTTCTACTCTCAAGTCTACTAGATCTCTTGACCCTTGGCTTTCTCACAACTCTATCAGCCCTTTGCCTCTCTCAGCCCTTAGTCAACCCTCTCTCAATCCATAGCCCTCAGTCAGCCCTCTCTCAGCGCTTGCCCTTTGGCTGCTCTTTTCATCCGTAAATCCTTCTCAGGCCTCTCTCATCCCCTTTTCCCCTCTATCAACTCTCTCTCAACTCTTGGCCCCCCTTCATTCTCAGCCCTTCCCTCCCATCCCTGTAGGCCATTCTATGGGCTATCCATAGGTGTCACTCATTCCTTGGTATGTGCCTTGTCGGCTAGTTACAGTCAATTAGGTCAGTTGGTATAGTTAGTACATGTACCACTTAGGATAGTTAGGACACTTAGTCTAGTTAGGGCACTTTGCCCTAGGGTTTTGTTATATTGGCTCTCTCTTGAGCCTCCATTCAGTTTTACAGCAATTCATCACAACATCTCGTTTTTTGTCTTCTCTCCTTCATTTTTGAGCTTCCATTGCTTGCCCTAGCCTGCAGTGGTATTAGAGCAGGTTAGGGTTTCATCCTTTAGCCATTGGTAGCCTCCCTGAGCCCTAGTCCTCACATTTGGAGCTGTTTGGCAGCATGTTCGAAGCTCATAGCCTCCACACACGTGCAACTGTACGGCTTCATTGAAGGCGCATTTATTACTGTAGTTGCTATATGAAATTTCGTACGGACTATAGACGACTGCATTTATTATAGATTTAGCGCAGTATGGATAATTTTCAGCAAGTTTTTTACACACTCGTGGTCCGTACACCCTATACGGACTATGTACAGAGCATTTAAAGATGTACGAAGATCTGTACGAATTTGTTTTGGAGCATTTATTGTTGTACAGACCTATCTCAAAGTTTGTGCCAGCATTTGAAGCATTTGTTCCACACATCTCTTCATTTCGAAAAGCGTGATTTGTGTTTGGAGACATTTGGAGCTTACTGCTGCCATCCAGAGATCTCTCCTTGAGCTCATTGCCTCTCATTTGGCTTCCCTTTGTCTCGGGCTGCGAGTTGCTCTCCATTGGATACCCCCACAGATAATTAATCGGCTCAAGCATTGGCCAAGAATCCAATATATCACTCTAGGACAAAGCACATTGATGTCAGAGAGCACTTCATTAGAGAAAGAGTGTTATTTGGTGACATCACACTACAGCATTGTGATAGCAAAGAAAATGTTGCATACATCTTTACCAATCCACTCGGTAAAGAGCTATTCGAGAAACACCGGCTAGCTCTTGGTTTGACCTAGAGGAAGTACATTCCCATTAAAGGGGTGTGATGGAATGTAATGCTCAGTCCCCTAACGCTAACCCTAAATGGGTTTGTATATATTCTATTTTTTCAACTAAATCTAGTGTACAGTTAGTCATTTGTGGTGTGCTCTCTAGCTGTGCCCTCTCTCCTCATCTCCACTCTTCTCCTCTCCCCTCTTCATATTTTTGTTGAGAGTTGTGGTGCCATGAGCACTTGTAGAGCAAAGGTATGAGCAAAGGGTAAGCTGCCACATGGCATGGAGGAGATATCCCACATGTGAGCAAGCAAAATGGATGTAAGTACCCTCACCTATAAAAGGGAGGTTCATTTGAAGGAATATCAATCAAGCACTTTGCACTATCTCAAGATTCTCTTTATGAGTCCAAGCTAATCTGTCTTGGAACCTAATTGACTTGAGATACATGTCATGAGCACTCTCTTCATCATGTTTCCACATAGGTTCCATCCACCTTAGAGCGCTCCATAGATCCTGAGGCACACATGTTTTGTCATGGTATCAGAGCATAGGTTTAGCTCTCCTAGTTTAGCTGATTAGTAGTTCACTATTTTCAAAGTGCTCTCCTCCTCGTGGGAGCACCTTCTCTTGCTGTAACTCTCATTTCCAGCTTTCTCTTGGCATCTGACATTGCCATTTGCTGTCCATTTCACCTCTCCTTCAAGGGTGAACACTTTTGCTCAAATTTGGAGCCTTTTCCTTGCTATCTTTTCGAGCTACATCATTGGGTAAGCATTTGTTCCATTGGTGCTTTTCAATTTCTCCAAATCAGCCCTTTCTTTGCTTCATTTGCATTTTGGAAATGCCTCGTGTTGCCTTGGAAGGCCTCGTGTTGCCTTTTGGGCATTTTTGCAACATGTACACTTTGCAGTGAAAAGCTTTGAAGCTTGAGCATCGTTTTGCCTTTTGATTTTGAGAGGTAGCCTTCTCTTGCCAGTTGGTGCATTTGCCTTGAATTTCAGCACCATGACTAGCAGCAAGGATGATTTATTAGAGATGCTTGGGGCTGAGGACAAGCTTGATGGCACAAATTATCCCATGTGGACATACATAATGGGGCATGTTTTGGTTGCCAAGAATTTGTGGAACATTGTTTCAAGTGCTGAGGTCAATGTAATGCAGCTTATGGTTCTACAACTCCTGCCTCTTGTACTACAGGTACTGCTTCAAGCTCATTTAGTGATGGGTCTAATGCTACTCTTCTGGAGCAGCTGCATCTTCTACTACAGGTACTTTGCCTCCACAGGAGTAGATTCAGTGGGATGGTCGTGATGCCAAAGCACATGCCTTGATTGCTCTTTCTATTAAAAGGGTCATTATCCCTCATATCCGGTCTTGCAAGACAACAAAGCAAGCTTGAATCCTTATATCAGGTGCGGAACTGAGGCGTGGTTGCTTATCTCCGCAAGCAGTCAAAGGATTTGAAGCTTGAAGAGGGTGGTAATATGGATGCCTATCTTACCAGTGTGAAAGATTTGAAAGAGCAGTTGGCTAACATTGATGAGGTGATGCCTAATTCTCAGCTTGTTTCTAATACCTTGATGGGTTGCCTGACTCTTATCAAGGCTTTTCTACTACATTGAGGTTGGTTACAAGTGGCAATGCCAACCATTATTCCTTCGACCAGCTGGTTGCCCTCTTACTTTAAGAGGAACAAAGTTGTGCAAACCGCAATGCTTCTATGGCTAGTGATCAAGCCTTTGCTGCCCAGCATAAAAATAAAGGCAAAGGCAAGGTTTCAGCTGGTAAACCCCCTCATTCACATGTTGGTCACTCCCATGATGCTTCTTCTTCGAGGATAAGAAGAAGAAGAAGAAGAGATGCAACTATTGCAAGAAACCTGTTTTGAATGATGGAAGAAAATTGCATATGAGAAGAAGAAGAAAAAGTCCGGTCTTGCAGTATCCGGTTCTCCTAGTCCAGATGATCAACATTAGTCAGCTAACTTTACACAAGACCAGCATTGGGATTTTCTTGTTACATGTTAGTATCGTCCTGATGTTCATGATATTTATGATGCCTGCAATGATAGTTTCTGATGTATCTGATGCTTGGTTTTTTTTTAGTGGTGCTAGCAAGCACATTACTTCTTACAAGAAGTTATTCAGCTCACGTGAGCATGCATCTAAGGGAGGAATAGTCACATGCGCCAATAATGCATTATATACAATGAGAGGCATTGGGCAAGTTGCTCTTACTGCTGTTTCTGGTGGTCTTGTCACTCCAAAGAATGGGCTTTATGTTCCAGGCATTTGCAAGAACCTCATCTCTATTTCAGCCATAACTACTTGTGGCTATTAGGTTCTCTTTGATGGTGTTCAGTGTTCGGTCTATGATGCTACACATGCCTTTACCATGGTTTTGGTTGGGACATTGTCTAGAGGGCTGTATTGACTGACAGATGCTTGGATGATGCTGGACTTGCAGATGCAGATGCCTTTGCTGTTGATTCCTCTACCATGGCAAATATCCATTTGTGGCATGATAGGTTTGGAAACCTCAACTTTGGGGCTTTGGTAAAGCTACATAAGGTTGTTCATCTTCAAAGCATGTTTGTGAACATTATTTGCTTGGTAAGATGCACCGTTCTACATTTCCCAAGGATGGGAGAGTTGGTGCCTCATGCAAGCTTTATTTGGTTCATAGTGATGTTTGTGGACCCATGCGGGTTGCAGCTCTTGGAGGATTCTATTATTTTGTCACATTCATTGATGACTTCACCAGGTATACTTGGATTTTCGCATTGAAATCCAAATCTGAAGTTTCTGCATGCTTCAGGCCTTTTATTGCCTTTGCTAAGAATGAGAGTGGGCTAAAAATTCCTCACATTAATACAGGCAGGGGGGGGTGAATATATGTCCAAGGAGTTTGTTGTTGTTTTTGCCTCACATGGCATTCATCATCAATGCATGGTGCCTTACACTCAACAAAATCCCGTGCCTGAGAGAAAGGATAGATCACTAATGGAGATGGCCAGGTGTATGTTGAAAGAAAAGCACTTGCCTAACAAGTTGTGGTTGGATGTCGTTATGTGTGCTAATTACATTTTGAACTAATGTCTCACAAAGGCATTGAAGACCATCACACGATACGAGGCTTGGACACGTCATAAGCCCATCATTTCTCACTTGAGGACTTTTGGATGCTTAGCATATGCCCATATGCCTTCTCAGACATGCACCAAGTTGGATGATAAAGCTATCAAATGCATTTTTATTGGGCATAGCTCAGAGAGCGAGGGCTATAAGCTCTACCAGCCCCGCACAGGCGAGTGTTTTGTTAGTAGGGATGTTGTATTTCATGAATCCTCCACTATGCCTTTGCTGGACTGTCAAAAACAGCCCGTTGTTGATGCCCCATATCTCTTTGACAGATTGATGCCTTTGTTTCTATCAGATGCTCGTGATGATATCACATCTGAGGTTGCTCCTTCTACATCTGTTGGCCATTTGCAGCCACATGTGCAGCATGATATTCAGCCCCCTTTTCAACCTGATATGCCTCAGCTTGATCGGGATATTGAGCACACGGCTCTTGACTAGGAGAGAGATGAAATACAGGAGCCTAAAAGGGTCCCCTATTGGCTCCTCGACACATTAAAAGTCAGCAAGCAGGACACTCCTCTGCCAGCCCGTACTCGAGCAAGTGTTCGGAAAGAGCATGCTAATTTGGTTGCTACAGCATGCAATGAAGAGCCATTATGCCATAAGGATGCCTTTCAGAATGATTGTTGGTTGAAAGCTATGCAAGTTGAATTGGATTCTATCTATCAAAATAACACTAGGGAGTTATATGACTTGCCTCCTTGCAAGAATGCCATTGGAACTAAGTGGGTTTATTAGATTAAACGGAAAGCTGATGATTTAGTGGACCGTTACAAAGCTTGTCTTGTTGCTAAGGACTATGCTCAACAGCAAGGCATTGACTTTGAGGAGACTTTTTTCCCCACTTCTAAGATCACTACTATAAGTATTGTTATTGCCTTTGCTGCCCACTTTCATTGGGAGGTACATCAACTTGATATCAAGACAGCTTTCCTTCATGGGCATTCGCAAGAAGAGGTCTTTGTTTCCCAACCTCTTGGCTTTGAGGTTGAAGGTTCTGAAAGTAAGATATGCTGCTTAAAGAAAGCCCTCTATGGATTGAAGTAGGAACCCCAGGTTTGGTATTCTAGGATACATGCTCATTTGCTTACACTTGGCTTTCATAACAACCCTACTGAGGCTACTCTTTACATCCACAAGAGTGCGACAGATTTGCTAATTTTAGTGGTCTATGTGGATGACATGCTTGTCACTGGGACACATGCTGAGAAAATTGCAGCTTTTAAGCTTGACTTGCAAAAGACATTTGCTATGTTTGATCTTCGTATTTTGCATTACTATATGGGCATTCAATTTGCTAGCAATGAGGGGGGCATTTTGATGTCACAATCCAAGTATATTGGACAGCTTTGGCAACGTTTTCAGTTTGAGGATTGCAAGCCAATATCCACACCATTAGAGCCTGGTTTTCACTTCTCTTCTAAGGATGGCAGCGGTGCATGTAATGTCACTCTCTATAGCAAGCAGTTCGTTGTTTGATTTACTTATGCCATACCAGACTTGATCTTCAGTATGCTGTCTCACAGTTGAGCAGATATATGCACAATCCCTCTACGCACCATTGGCAGGCCGTGAAGCATGTCTTCACGTATCTCAAAGGCACTCAGCATTTGGGCCTCCATTATGAGGTTGATTCTTTACTTGTTATGCATGGATTCACTGAGCTGGCTGTTCGGACACCCATGTGTCACATAGTGACAACTATTTCATGCTTGGTACTTCATGCAAGAAACAGACTACAGTTGCTACTTCTAGCTGCGAAGCTGAGTACATAGCAGCTTTTACAGCTACCGTGGAGACTGTTTGACTCTGGAAGTTACTTGCATATCTTTATGCATGTCAGACAGCTCCTACCGTCATCTTCATTGATAGTCAGAGTGCTTTGGCTGTTGCACAAAATCTAGTTTTCCATGCTCACACAAAGCATATTGAGGTTCAGTATCACTATGTCAGAGAGAGATTATCAGTAGGCGATATTTAGTTGTCTTATGTTCCCATTGAAGACAACTTGGCAGATCTTTTTATAAAGGCTCTTCCTCGATCTAATTTTAAAGCTTTTTGGCAAGCTTTAAACTTAGTACCTTTTGTGACTTGATCTGTTGTACTCTGTACAGTTATAGGTTGCTATATCCCTATAGGATGAACATGTGCAACCATGACATTAGATATTTAGATATTCTGAGCCATGTCCAGGATACTTCAGCCCATACCACGGAGGGGAGTTTGTAGGCCATTCTATGGGCTATCCATAGGTGCCACTCATTCCTTGGTATGTGCCTTGTAGGCCTAGTTACAGTCAGTTAGGTCAGTTGGTACAGTTAGTACATGTACCACTTAGGACAGTTGTCCAGTTAGGGCACTTTGCCCTAGGGTTTTGTTATATTGGCTCTCTCTTTAGCCTCCACTCAGTTTTGTAGCAATTCATTACAGCATCTCAGTTTTTGTCTTATCTCCTTCATTTTTGAGCTTCCATTGCTGGGCTATCCATAGGTGCCACTCATTCCTTGGCATGTGCCTTGTAGGCCTAGTTACAGTCAGTTAGGTCAGTTGGTACAGTTAGTACATGTACCACTTAGGACAGTTATCCAGTTAGGGCACTTTGCCCTAGGGTTTTGTTATATTGGCTCTCTCTTCAGCCTCCACTCAGTTTTGCAGCAATTCATTACAGCATCTCGGTTTTTGTCTTCTCTCCTCCATTTTTGAGCTTCCATTGCTTGCCCTAGCCTACAATTCCTCTCTCAGTCTCCTCCCACACCCTTTGCCTCTCAGCCCTCTCTCAGCCCTCCTTCATTCAGCTGACCCTCCTTCTCAGCGGTCTATGCTCTAACAGTCCCTTTTCCGCTACCCTCTTTCAAGACTTAGCCTCCTTTCATTCTCAGCCCCCCCTCTCGAGTCTCAGCCCCCTCTTATACCCTTTCTCAGCCCCCTCTTCCGTTTCTACATGTCATTCTCTCCCCTTCGTCTTTTCTTTTAACTTTTAAAACATAATTTTTTAGAAGTTCGCATCTTAAAATTTTAGAATAACATTCTTTCGAATCTCGCACCTCCAATGCTATGCACCTAAAGACTTGTACAACCATGGTTGTCACACATCACTAATCGAGATGTGCCACGAAATCTGAGTGAACTAAATCTGCTCCTAAATAGAAAATGGTGCCGCCCATGGATCTCATAGTACACAAGGCATCTGAATGCAAAGTTCTCCTTTGTCTCAACCTCTTGCATATTACATAAAGTGATGATCCGTCTCTTACAGGGGATGCGTCTTTGTTTGTCCTATCTCAATATGTAGTTGGTGAGAGGACACTTGGAACTTCCAAATCGAGATCGCATGTGAGAGATGGATTTGAGTATAGCTAGGAAGATCAAAAAAACCCTCCTTCGAGATCTGTAAACAATGATCTCTATAAAAAACAAAGTTTTATCGAGCGATCATGCGATGCTACCCAGGTGCCACATTTGGAACTATAGGAGGTCCTCTCTGATGACTTGGTTCACCTCACAATAGGTGAGCGAAGATGCAAAAATGATAGCAATCTATCCATATGGAAGAGTGTCTCAGGCCTGCAAACCATTTGCACGATAGAGCGTATCAACTCCTATGCTCCCCCCTGATCTCCATAAGGATCTCAATCGTTGAGTTCCGTGTTTCTTCACACTGACTACATATTGAGATTGGATGGACTGATGGCATAGCTAGAGAGGCCCACATTGCACTCATGTTATCTATAGGAGATTTGAGTCAAAGGAGCACTTTGCATTCAAATTTTCTATGTACTTTGAGATCCGAGGTCATCACCATTGCCTCTTCAGAGATGGATTTGGACCCCCTATCCAGCCTCTTCTTTTTTTTTTTTTTCTTCCCCCCCCCCCCCCCCAAAGAAAGGACTATCCAGCCTCTTGTTCATCAGATCAAAGAGATTTAACGATCTTTGTACAACACAGAGACCAACTGCTCAAGGCACAAAGACAAGGTCGGGAGGCTCAGCTAGACTCCGCACAGAGGGTGATCACCAACTTTTTAAGTTCGGATAACACAAACCAACAGTCCACTTGGAGACGGTGCAGCCAAATCCCAAAGCAAGAGACACGACAAACCCACCAACATGTTGATGCAAACAGTGAGGTTGGCCATACTATTATCATACTCCACCTCAAACATCAGTCCCCGATAGAGCAAAAGAGAGACTGGATAAAAATTAGCATGTGGATACTGCTATACGAGTGAATGAAACATACATATAGGTCAAGACATAAGTGCAAGGATGAGTCAGGCTGAAATGCAGAGTACAATATAAGCAGGGCAAAATGAAAATGCACACTTGTATATGTAAAGAGGGTTTGTGGCCATTGTGTCAATGTGAATCTGCATCTCCATACTTTTGCCAAAATGTGAAATAATATTTACAAAATAATACAACAGGCCTTTTAACACTCAATACATATTTACTGTCGATTGTTAGTCTTAACATGGAACATAGAAAGCTGATTTGCCAGATTTTCACAAAGCAGAATGAAACAAAGAATCTGTATCTCCATACTTTTGCCAAAATGTGAAATAATCTTTTACAAAATAACACAACAGTCCTTTTAACACTCAATACATATTTACTGTTGATTGTTAGTCTTAACACGGAAGATAGAAAGCTGATTTGCCAGATTTTCACAAAGCAGAATGAAACAAAGAATAATGCAGATTTGTGCAAACTGAAGAAGCCTCTTACCTGTGTTGCAGGGGTGTTCATTCGAGCGGAGTTGTCCAGTCCCATAACATCTTGCATAGTGACAATAGCTGTGCGGGCAACTGATGAGATTGCTGCCCGTAAAAAGACCCAAGAAATACCATCTTCGTTTTCGATATGAAAATATTCCCGAACCTGTTGAAAAAATACAACACATAATACCTCTCTTTGATTACATCAACTGGTCATAGTTTATTTTGCATCTTCACAAACTAAAGAAAAACCTGTTCTAGTTGCGTGAAACATATGCAGGAATCAAGACTTACAGTTGCTCTTTCCTCCTCACTTATCCGTTGCCACCAACCAAGAGTCTATTGCAAGAGAAGACCACATCCAAAAATATCTTAGGCAAAAGGAAAACACTAAAAACACATCCACTAAATATGCTAAAGAATCAGTCACACATGAGGTGTTACCTTAAAGCAAGTTCAAAAAGCGTTCTATGAAGCGAATTTAGCAAAGCATTCTAATGGGTGGAAGTACTAGCATAGTTGGTTCCATACTCGCATGGTTGGCTGAACCATATGCATATGAAATAATTATTATGTACATGTATGGTACGGCCAATCATACTTGGCTTTTGTGGGGGGATAAAACGGGGTTCCCAGACCTTTATGAAAATGTTTTTATATCAATTTCTTGACTTTAAAATTACTACAGGTTTGAAGTTTGAAGTTGAAAGTTTTGTTGCTCTCTGTCAATTAAATGTGTGCAATGTATATTCTCGTGTTTTGTTTTTTTGTAAAATTAGGGTCACGTATGATTCAGCCCCAGGGGCTGATCCATATTCCAATCATACTTCGGTACCCGTATGCCGTATGCGTATAGTAACGTATGGAAAAAACTATAAGTACAGTTTTAAGGAGGGGGAGAAGATAGCAACAGGTATGAAATTGGAGGGGGCAGGACAAGTTGACAGAGGAAGATTGGGGACGCTTCGGGATAGGGTGAGAAAGGGAGAGAAAGAAAGGAAGGAAGAAAGAAAGAAAGGTTTATTGATATGTGCGGGAGGCTTAAAAAATCCTATGAGACCAAGAAACTTAAGTCAACATCAAAGTACTCCCCCTCTAGTAGTTTTTGTCATGTTCTAACACGTACCATGAATCAGGTCATTAGTTAGTCGAAGCTCTATCTGGGCTGTCCCATTGAGATTCTTGTTGTCTCTCGAACATGTCTAAGAGTATGCTAGCATGCTCAGCTTCTCTCTGTAAAACGTACTCCGGGGCAGCCCGAGGCTTCCTACCTCCGAGTTAATGCAATGATGGTACCTTGATGGACGGGTACCCAGAAGGCTTGTGTTCAGTCTCATGCTGACCTAGCATGCCTTAAAACCTCTCTCACCTGTGAAGAAGTCTATGATCTCATGTTGCCTAATGACACTGCCCAAATCTGTGTATCCATGGGCAAAAAGACAATGATACCTCCCCCGGGTCTCATAGTATCTAGGACATCACACCAGGACATTCTCCTTTGTCTCCAACTCATGTATGTCACACAAACTATATAGATCCTAAAGTCTCTAGGGTGCTACAATCTCATGCCCGACCTCAATCTAAAACTTGTGGAATGAGGTACTAGCTGCCAATGGTGATCCGTATTGCATGAGAAAGGTGAGTCTATAAGTACCCGCCGTTCTCCTCTTCTATAGTCTATAGGTTGATCCTCTCTCTCCTCCTATGTCGTCTCTTGTTGTTTGGCAAGTGCCACCATCACTCTGGTAGTATATCTCCCCAAGTTGAATAGTAAAGAGGAGCTATATGCAGTCCTCATGTGAGTCAACTCGAGGGCGATTCTATCGTATAATGTTCTTTGGATCCTGACTACGTCATGTCCCTTGCTGCCTTTGGTCCAAATAACCAAGGTGGAAGTAGTTTGTGATCCTCCTTTGGCTGAGCACTGACAAGTCCACTTAGTCTCACCCCAAGATTGGCCAAGAAATCTGAGAATGGTCCAAATCTACTCTTGAATAGACAGTAACACCATTTGGCATATCTCAAAGTATACATGGCATCCCTATATGTCGCAAAGAGTGCAGATCCGTCTCTTACATGGGGTGCCCTCTACTCATCCTGTCTCAATATGTAGCCAGTTAGAGGATACTCAAAATCACCCAATCAAGATCATCAAGGCATGTGGAAGATGGATCCGAGCAAGGGGACACCCTTCAAAATCGTCCTTGCCTGAGTGCACTCCCAAAGGCATAGCTGCACTGACTCAACCGCCGTTAAGTGGCATCGAGGACATGTAGAGTCAGCCCCGAACCTAGATCTCCATAGGTTCACTGCAATCCCTCCATGAATAGTAAGCCAAATGAATAACGTGATTTTCGTATTCCTGAGGGATTTCCAAAGTCTCCTCCAAAAGTTTTTTTGCATCTCTGCAGAAATCTGAAAAGCATCCCAATGAGGAGCTATAGAGAGCCTCCAATCTCTACAACTGAGCTGGAATCTCCTAGCATTTCTGACCGTGTAACGAAAGAAGGGGATGCTCTTCTCTCGGTGCCCTTCATCTATCCACTCCCATTCCCCTAGATCCCACTGCAAGGATCTAATAGGGGAACCTCCATACAACCAAAGCCTCCAAGATCCAAGAGCCAGGAGAACGGGGTCTGGATCAAGATACCACTGTGAGTCTCTACCCATCTCCATGTATCCTGCAATCCTGATAGGCTGAAAAGGAGCCTCCAAGAGAATGTCCTCTGAAGATCTGTGGAGTCTGCCTCCTACATGAACCTGAAAGACAAGGGTATCCTCATGTGCATCCCGCAAGGCTATAACCTGCAGAGGGATACTTGTCCTCGTAAAAGCTCCCAACCAGGTGGACTCCGAGATAGGCAAATGGTATGTATCCATCCACTCCACTGGTATGGCTGCATCTATTCGCTGCATCCTGGCTGCACTTCCTTTGAGGTGACTAATTGAACGAACTCTCTGATCCTCTGGAAGCATCCTGAAAGCTTTCCAAGTACCCACCGTGGATGCAGGGCCCAACTTCCATCTAGACCACTGCATGTAGTGTGACATGCCCAGTGATCTGCCATGCTCATCTAGTATGCAATCACTCCACATGACTGGCTGCCTGTCAATTTCTTCACGAGAGGAGGGTGGAACTCTCCGAAGAGTACTTCTGAAGCTGTCCCAAGCTTTCAGAATGGCAGCCATGAGAGGGGAGGTAGGAGATCTGAGATGGGCTGACGTAAAGATCCCATCTAGGGCTGTCCATCCAATCTCCTCACTGAGAAGGTGTGCATGTCTGTATACTACATAAGAAAAAATCCTTCCAAGGCTCCTAACCAGGCATCAAACCTTTGACCACCATCTTGCAGAGCAAGGCTCTACACTGCAAGTTTGGATCAATAATAGAGACCCCCTTCCTCCCTGGGTAGAATAAGAGTCTCCCAAGCCACCCTGGCTATCACATCTGAAGTGCCGTCTAATCCACTCCACAAAAAATTCCTGATAGGTCTCTTGAGCTGAGTGATATTGCTTGTAGATCGGCACCAACAAGAGCAAACAAACCAGGCTGTAGCCAACAGTACCTGGTTTAGGTGAATGCCACCTTAGAAGGAGAGCCCCTGGAAATAGTCAAGATTTCATGGATAACTGGACACCCGGTCTCTCTAGGGTCTGATGGGAACAAATAGAAATGCTACATAAATGTTTCCTAATAAGGGATTTAGGGGTAGAAAATGAGCAGCATTTACTCCAAAAATGTAGAGCCTACATACACATCAGAGAAGGTTATGGGGACAACATGAATAACTTGAAAAATCTGCCAAAGCAGCCAGCCAGTTTTGGAGCTACTTAAAAGACATTTTGGAACACTGCAACAAGGTACTAGGGCTAGCACATTAGCTAGCTCCAATTCCATTGGATGTAAGGGATCATTATTACTTAATAGTGATCGCCAGTCCCATAGATCTTGAAGGGTCTCACATGGACTTTAATAGAATCATATCATATCATCTCTCTCTCTCTCTCTCTCTCTCAAATAAATAAAGAGGATTCAAGATATGCAAGCACATAGGCTACCAAAGAGAGCATGGGAGGCAAGCAAGAGACCTCAAAGAACAAACAAGAGCAAGATGCTATCATCTGGATGGGGGTATGACATTAAAGGCTGGTTCCAAAGATGGGAAGTTGCTTCTTACCTAGATGCAATGCCAAGGGAAGAGGAGAAAAGGACATTTTCTACAGCCCTTTTAGAAGCACTACACAGTAAATGGCAATCAGCGAAGAAAAGGACCAAATATGAATATTATTGTGAGAATATCAACCCCAACTATTGGACCACATACTCTCAGAAAGAGAACAAAGCACACAAATATATATGCACACCTATCTCTCTCAGGGCAAGAAGAAGCATCGCAATCATCCGATCGATCACACTCCCTAGAAGTGGAGAAAAAAGCATCGGAAGGAGTATCAAGGGAACAAAGACTCTGCCAGCTATGCAATTTAGATGAAGTGGAAAATGAGGCACATGTTCTTTTGACATGTCCGCGATATGAGCATCTAAGAGAAGATTTCAGCAATGTCACGCAGCATCACAACAGTTTGGAGAGCTTGCTTTCCCATCCTCACCTCGCAGCCTTGGGCAATTACATTACCAAGGTCCTTGCATACCGTGACCAATGTATTACATAGGTAGCAACATGCTAGCTGTCCACTCCACCCTTCTTCAAAGAAGGAGACTTTTTGTAACATTCCATTGGGTCCCATGGGTCGATTTCAGGCCCCTAGAGGACGATAATAATAGTCTCTCTCTCTCTCTCTCTCTCTCTCTCTCTCTCTCTCTCTCTCTCTCTCAGCAAAGGCTCTTAGCATGCCTATATTAGGATCTGGGTTATGACCAAGAGATCATTTGGGCTGTCATGGCACTTTATGAGCGAGTTTCAGGAAAAGTCCGGACAGGATCTGGATGGACAGACGAGATCATGAGCACTATCGGGGTCAAACAAGGATGCCCATTATCACCTACCTTGTTTGGCCTCTACATCGACGAGCTCGCGGATAGGCTGCTCTCTCGCGGGCACATTGATCCGGATATTGCTTTATGCAGCTGACGTGGCTCTCTTGTCTTCCTCAGCAGAGGGGCTCCAGAGACACCTTGATGCACTATAGTCCTTTTGTGAGTCTCATGATTTGAAGGTCAACTTGGGTAAAACCAAGGTTATGATCTTCAATACATCTCGAGTCGTCATGCGCGATGAGCATTTCACATTTGATGGGTCCCCTGTCGAGATAGTTTCATCATACACTTATTTGGGGGTCGTCTTTTTTGGACCCACCTTCACCATGAGACCCGCGATGCAGGCACGCCTAAGCAGAGGATATGCTTCATTGGCTAGACTAGAGAGACAGTGCAAGTGTGTTGTTAGTAGGTGTGCTATTAGCACACCTACCATTAGAGCATTTGGTGCTAGATACAGATTTTTATTAGCCCAGCTTATGTTAGTATACATAGTACCATGTCCATTAGCACATCTGCTAGCACATCTATTATTAGCAAGTTTTTTTTCAACACTTATAGCATATTTGTTATTGGCATGTATGCTAATTAGCATATCATTATTAGCATATGTGCTAATTAGCATATACATTATTATCATGTATGTTAATAGCACAAATATATTATTATCATATGTCCTAATCATCATATCTACTATTAGCATATGTGCTAATCATCATATCTATTATTAGCATATGTGCTAATTAGCATATATATTATTGTCAGGTATGTTATTAGCAAATTTGTGCTATTAGTATATTGTTAATAGCACATATATTATTAGCATATGAACCAGATTATTAGCATATCAAGCATTCTATTAGCAACACATATTGCATTAATTTCAGACTTGTCAATGTCCAAATTAATTGTTATAGGTACTTTTGAAGAAGTGAGTGGGATATTCTCTTGAATGCTAAGTGGGTATTAACAGGGGAAGGTACACATGGAAGGATTGTTAAACATGGGTTAGAGGGGAGTGGGTTGGGTGCTTCCGCTCTCATTTTCAGGATCCACAGACCAAAGGGTTGCTTTTTGACCGCTCTGCAAGGATGTATGGCAGCCCATGCTAGGGGCCAGATTTATCGGATACAGAGTGGGCGAGGGTGAAGCGGCTACAAGTTCTCATGTTATCAAGGATGATCCGTGGTAAGCCATCTGTCCCTCACCAGATCATTCGGGCGGAGTTTGGATCACCCCCATTACAGCTAGATGCTGCATTTCAGGTCATTACATATCTGTACCGAGTCAGGGAGTATGGGGATTACACATCCGGGCGTTAGCAGGATACCATGGCTAGCACTGTCCTCTTCTATGGCACTTGCAACAAGGGGAGATCACAGGTGTTGGTATGCACGCATAGAGAGATGGTTTGCAGGACTAGGGCTCCACATGGATAGACTACCTCCTTTCCAGTATAGCATGGATGCTTCTTTCTCTCCCCTCCTATCACACAAGGTCAACCAGGTTATCCGTGAGGATCTACTACAGCTACACACATTCTGGACTTGGTTGGGCCCGAGTGATCTTCCAGTGAAGCTAGGCTTCTATAGAGATCACTTCCTACATATCACAGCGGAGGGTTTCATTGATCCACCAGGATACATGCACCTACCCCACTCGCTGAGGATCTCCCTTGGGTAGTTCCGGGTCTCTTCACACAGACTTCATATCGAGAGCGGCCGAGCAGAGCGGTTACCCAGGGAGAGGCGCATATGCACACTATGTGACATGCAAGAGGTTGAGACAGAGGAGCACTTCATCTTCAGGTGTCCTGTTTACTATGAGATCCGAGGGCGTTTCTATTGTCTCTTCAGAGATAGTTATGGGATGTAGGCCCGTGTCCTCTCCTACCCAGACCACCGATGCTTGGCTGGTTTCATTCATGAGATGATCAGACACCGCGATAGGATACTACGAGCACAGACACAAGAGCAGCCTTCTCCCTCGACTGATACCTCTCAGAGCTCTATCACGGAGTACTTTTAGCCAGATCACATGACCGTGAACCGAAGCCTGTGACCCGATAGCTCAAACAGAGGGTTGACTCACAAATCACACTTGGAGACATCCCCTCCTTGTTTAGGGTCGGAGCCCGACTGATGGGGGTCACAGTGGCCTTGGTTAGACGCAGAGCTACGATCAGGAGACGTACCAGGACTGCACCCTTGAGGGGGGCGACAATGTTCTATTGCTGACCTCATGCCTCCACTTCCACAGCCTCATCCATCCTGATGTCCTGTTGTTGACGATGATGATGATGATGATGATGGTTATGATGATGCCAACAATGATGCTGAGATTGATATATATATAGTCGGGATATGACTATGTTGTACTTAGGACTTAGTACTCTCATTTTGCATTTTTTTGCATTCTACATTGGTGTGGATGCTCGTTTAGTAGCTCCACTACCACAGCTCATTGTATCAGGTTTTTCACTGTCTCATAGACCCATCGGTTTTTCAAAGACTTTAATAAACTTTCTTTTTTTTCTTTCTTTGCCTCAGCCCCTTACGGCCTTCACTGATGGTATCAACTGATGAAGACTTGAAGAAGCACATCAATGGTAGTCACTAGAGATTGCGAGAGTTGCTGTGTTTTTGTAACCCAAATCGTGTGTGCAGAATATGCAGGGAGGGCAAGCAAGCCTGAGATTCATATTACTGGTCTGAAGGAAGTACAGTAAGAAATTGAACTAGTCTGTTCTGATATACGTGAGATGACAGTTTTCAAAAAGGGAAGATAACTTCTGTTGACAAACTTTTTGTATTCTGCTTTTTTTAAAACAGATGTTTTTGAAACTTTCAAGATTTTCAAAGCTATGGCAAAACACCTGACTGAAAAAAAACAATAGCAATTCAGTCTGAAAGGCTGGCCACTGGGGAGTATCGCTCAGAGAATTTAATGCCTATTGTTGAGAGTGCTCACAACGGAAGCAAGAACGGAAGAAGGAGAGAGAGAGAGAGACAGAGAGCCACACAAGTTTGGTGGGTACAGAACCACCCTAATCTTCTTTTTTCATTCATTTATATATGTGTTTGAGTATTGTACATAACCGGGGTAAAGGCACAGTGACCTTTAACCCCCACAACCTCCCACTTAAAAGACAATGTGCTTTTAAGAGAGAACAACCAGTGAGCATACTATCCAATGCCCATCAATACACGACAATACTCAAACCGCAGACTAGGTAGACTCTTCGTCAACATATCTGCAAGGTTATCATCTGTATGAACCTTGACAAGCTCTATGCCCTTGTCCTCAAGTACCTCCCTGATGAAATGGTACCTGACCTCAATGTGTCTGGTCTTCACATGAAAGACCGGATTCCGTGCTAGCTGAATAGCACTCGTGGAATCACTATGCAATGTCGGTACACCTGTATGAATCCCCAAATCTCCCACTAGCCGATCAAGCCATATAGCCTCCTTGCAACCCTCTGTGGCTGCAACATACTCAGCCTCTGTGGTAGACAAAGAAACGCACTTCTGTGCGCGAGACATCCACGACACTGCACCACCTGCAAAGGTGAACACATAACCAGAAGTGGATCTCCTACTATCCACATGCCCTGCATAGTCTGAATCTGTGTACCCAAGTACACGCATGTCTCCTCTACCAAAGTAGATGCACATCTCCTTGGTACCCTTCATGTACCTCATGATGCACTTAACTGCCTCCCAATGCCTCTTTCCTAGATTAGCCATATACCGGCTAATAACTCCCACTGCAAATGCAATGTCTGGTCTAGTAGCTATCGTATGAGTTTTTCTCTTTGGTGTCACTTTGTCCCATAGGCCCGCGAGGCCTTCTGTGGACATTAATCTATCTCTCTCTCTCTCTCTCTCTCTCTCTCTCTCTCTCTGCTACCCCCTCGCTATCCCCTCCGCTACCCCTCGCTGAGTCCCCTCTGCTACCCCCTCGCTGAATCCCCTCTGCTACCCCCTCTGCTACCCCTCCACTACCCCTCCTCTACCCCTCCGCTACCCCCCCCCCCCTCCTGCTACCCCTCGCTCAGCCCCCCCCCCCCTTCCCCTCGCTCAGCTTTTAAAAATTAATTAATTAATTAATTAACCCCTGCTTGCAGCTCTGACCCTTTTTTTTTCCCCCCAACAGCTCTGACCTCCTGCAATCCCTTCTTTGCCCGCTGCTGCCTCCCCCATAATGAAGGGAACATGGGGATGAGGACAGGAGACTAGGCGGGAGACCCTTCGGTCCAAATTTGCATACGCGTGGAGATGGGGAAGGGAAACAGTGACAAGGGGAAAACACAAAAGCAACTCAGTCTGGAGGACTTCAACAAACGCAGCAACCGGAGCGGTTTGCCAGTGGACAACACCGCGGCCCAGAAGAGAGGGGCCCACCCAAAGCCCATACCGCTCACCACATCCTCGACCTCGTGTTGCTAGGATACTTTGCAGTTTTCATAGAACACCCTTCTTCCTGGCCTGGGGATCAATTGCTTGGTTGTCACTCACTGGTCCACAGGCTTTCTTCGAGGGACATGACACGAACACAACTTTCTTTGTTTGACAACACCTTGTGGAGTCATGCTCCCTCCGGGATGTTCCATTTACTCCATTCAGAGCTCCCCTCGCTTCTGTAGATACATCTTGGGAGATTTTGGCGAGTATTACAGCATGGCATATTTGGAGAGCCAGATGTACAGAGGCTTTGAAGGGCACCCAGGTTCACCCTTCTCAGACTATGGCCATTATTTGGGCAGATACTATACACACTTTGATGGCCATTTGGGCAAACATACAGGGAACCTCCAGGACTGCTACTGCTAGGAGAGTTGCTTTTCTGAGAGTCTGGAAGGGTTCTCCTTTCTTCTCTGACTCTCCTTCAGGGATGAGGTGGCATTTTCAGCCGCCACCTGGGATTTTTGTTTGCTCATTCTGAGCTGTTTTTTCTCATGCTTGACATGATGTACTCCCGCACTTGAGCTTGCTCTGCGGTTTTTATTCATACTTAATGAAGTACTTTTCTTGGGAAAAAAAAAAAGGTGACATACATCTCTTTATTACGGTTCCCACTCACCATAATGATATGATATGATTGTATTAAAGTCCACCTGAGACCCTTCAGAATCTATGGGACTGGCAATCACTATTGACTACGAGTAATCCCTTACATCCAATGAAGAGAATAGTAGAAACTTATTACGTAGTGAGTACTTGGTGGGCTAGCTTGTGTGCAAGTCCAAGTACCTTGTTGCAGTATTCCAAGTCCTCTTTTAAGTAGCTTTTTGGCTGGCTGTTCTAGCAGACTTTTCAACTTCTATTTGATGTCCCCATAACCTTCTCTGATGTGTGCGTAGGCTCTACATCTGAGAAATCAGAAATACATGCTGCTCATTTTTTACCTCCCTAGTGGGGCAGATTTTGCAAGCCCTTTCTTCTCTGGGGATCCTAGGTCTTGCCCACCTGCCCCTCTCCACCTCTAGATCATGTGAACGTGTCCTGAGTTCGCAGATTAGATGCCTTTTGAACATTGATGTATCTTCCCCGAGGCATATTTGCATGCCATAGCTGTCCATTGGGTTAAAACTTAATATCCTATTTGTGGAACTGCATTTTTGTCCGCGGGATTTGCCATGACTTCTGTAGCACTAGATAGTTGGAGAAAGAAAGAAAGTCTATTAATGTCCACGGGAGACCATGGTCGAAACAACTCCTACAAATCCAGTTTTGATCAAGGGAAAATGTTTAAAAGTGAGTGAGGAACTTCATTTTACCCTCAGGTGATTACATGCTCAGAACAATAAGACTAAACCTTAGGACCTAGGCAGGTCATCCCGTGACTTTGCAAGTGCCACATTCTTAATGAAATTGAAGAGGTATGAGTACAACGCCTAATCCAATATGGATTACTTTTTCAAGTAAGCAAAAGACTAGTATTCTATATTCAACTATTTAAGTTACAAGCTTGCAAATATTTTGACTTCATGACATCAATTAGATGTCAACTACCACCAACATCAAGCACATGCACTATTGGAGCCTACATGCTTAATTGTCAGTTACTCTGTTATAAAAAGACCTTAGCCAATTCAATAAAGTGACATTCTATTTTAGAATTATATGTGGTTATGAAATAGTTTTAATACTTTGATAGATTCACCTATGTGAATGCTGATATTCGTACAAAAGTTTCTCTATTGATCAACAGTAAAATCATCTGTGTTGTGAAGTAAGCTAAATGACGCATCCTCTAGGTGATGTGGCAATGATTGGAACCTACATGCTTAATTGTCAGTTACTCTGTGATAAAAAGACCTTAGCCAATTCAATAAAGTGACATTCTATTTTAGAATTATATGTGGTTATGAAATAGTTTTAATACTTTGATAGATTCACCTATGTGAATGTTAATAATAGCCGAACCATTTGGAGCATACCAAGTAGTGATGATTTTCGTACAAAAGTTTCTCTATTGATCAACAGTAAAATCATCTGTGAGGTGAAGGACCTAAATGTCCTGGATATCAAATATTTAAATCTCGAGCCCTTCAAACAATAAAGTATCACAATAATCTAGATGGTTTTGCGTGATCTGTATGCTTACAAATGTTAGGAGCATACTTCCGACTGGAGCCTTTATGTGAAGATGTGGCTACTTGAAACTGAAGCCTTAGTCGGAGGATTAGAGCCTCAATACTTTCTGTAAAAAGTCTTTGGACATAAGAGGCTAGAAAAGTAGCATACTGTATTCAAGGAGAATTCACTTCACTAATCCTCTATTGACGATAAGACAGGAAGAGTGCCTCTAAAAGATGAACACCTAGTGAAATGACATAAGGATGTTATTCTATGCTCAGTGAGTCCTTATGGACCAGTTAATTGATTCCTTCCTAAAATTTGTTCATAACGAAAATTAAAAGTATATTTATGACTAACTGACCCTAAAAAGTAGAAATGAAGTCATAAGAAGAGGTCGAAACCTCGATTCCTTAGACACTAAGCCCAAGACTCTCATATGAATGTATTATACAGGTTAGAATGTTATAAACTATAAAAATGAAAAAGTGTAGTCAAGGAATTGAATCCCTGAGTAGATATTCATTGATTCATAAAAATTCAACAATGGAAACCCTAGTCAGTCTGATAAGGGTAAACCCCTATATAGGGAGCCTTTTATAAGACTAATAGACAAAGAAGACACCCCTATAGTCCGCCTTGGTGGTATGGGATGCCAATAATTACTATTGGCAATGTCCCAGCAATGGGCCTTTACTTAGGGCTAAAGCCCTTCCAGATTTGGCCAACCAGATCCACAGACTGGCTCACCAGCCTGTACAGATACCCAACTAGTCTGCACTACTACCGAATGGCCTGCACATGGCAGGCCCCGCCATCTACTGTTGTATTGTCAATTGGGTCTCTGGTCTGTAGGCCAACTGGCACTCTGCTCCAGCCGCCTGGGCCCGAATCCCACTGCAAACCGCCAACTGGCAGAGCCTTCTGCCCACCACTACTAGGCTTGTAAATGAGCCTTTGGCAGCCCTTGTTTCTACTGGCTTTGATGCCCACTATATTGGCCGCCAAGAAGGTTTTCACTTTCCATTTAAGGGTTAGATCTGTGCCTCTAACCCACTTTGTCCTATCATCTACGATATCCATTCCTTTCTTATGTGCTTCATGCAAAATCAACTCAAAATTACTATTGACTCAAATTACATCATTTAGAATTATTAAAAACCTCAACTTTTGTATACTAATCCAAGAGCTAGTGCATTATGGACACACTTTTACACTATAGAGATACAATACATCTGGTCTATACGTCTTGTAACCTCTGAACACAATTTTGCACAAGAATGAGCACACATTTAGTATGCATTCAGTGTGCAATTGTATGTATCGGAGAGCATACTCTTGAATGGCATGAAAGCATGTGGTGTGCATGTGAAAGTACATATTGCATTCTATATAGCTTCCCATTGAGTTCGTTCATGTAATGATGTGTGTGTGCACAATATGTACCTGCATATATGGCGATAATAACTCTTTCATTAAGCACTACAGAGAAATCATTAAGAAAGACTAGAAATAGCAAGAGGACAAGAGAGGAGGGTTGTGGGGGGGTGCAGGGCCAGTTGTTCTTTTAGATGATCAGAGCAAACAAAGATTAGTAAAGAAACATTTATTGGAATAACTTGGTTGCAAAGGGAGAATCATCCATTCAAAAACAGCAGACATCACTTGAAAGCACAGAATTGAGATAGTAAATATGCCAGTGAAAATAAACAACATGAGCAGTGTACATACAGTATCATTGTCATGAGTTCCGGGATAGACTACTTGATCCACCTCATGATTGTGGAGAAGGTATGGATTCTTTGCACCACCTCCGAACGCTGGAAAACAGTATTCTCAAGGATTGAACATAAAATCTGTCGAAGAAAATAATAACCACGACAAAGCCGCACAGCTGTGAAGCAATCCAAGAGAATATACCAAATTGAAGGACAGCCATCCCTGGTGCACCAATAGCTTTACGAAGTTGCACAACATCTGCTGTTATGACACCCTGCCCAGCAACAGATGAACATCCAGAAGTGAACATACATAGTTGCATGGTATTTCAAAAGCTAGCTACATGATGAAACCACAATATAGCAGCCTTTCTGAGCATGTTTCTACCAAATTATATAAGGAGGCATAGCTCCCCGTTTCAGGGGATACAACAAAAAAGAAAAATATAAACAAACCATCCAATAAGCATCTAATGTGTGGCAAAAGATTCAAAGTTACAGATTCCTTCATTGACAAAAAGTGTACACAAAGAGGGACATTTACAGCATCAGATAATGAGAATAACATTTATACCAAGTCTTCTGCAATAATATCAATTTTTCCCACTGCTCTTTTCACAGCATCGAACAGCTCCTCCCGTGGACCCATCTGTAATGGTTAGAATCATATTTAGCATTGGTTCTCCCGATGTTCGCATGATTGTAAACAAAGAAAAAGTCGAGAGGAACGATACAAGCCTTCCAAGTTCCAACCATGGCTGTGTCTGAGTCTGTCCAAAACAAATCACATGAAATTTTCAATACAGCTTATCACAGGCATGATGATAACCAATGCCAACAATAAAATGCCATATTAGAAATCAACCTGCAGATATGGCCCAGTAGCCAGCCAGCCCCCGAAAATGATCTATACGGAATTCATCATATAGATCGAATGCACGTCGCATCCTCGTGATCCACCATGAGTATCCATCTTTAGCCATTGCTTTCCAATCATACAATGGGCTACAAAGAAGTTGTTTCAAAACATTATCGAGTCCATGAAAGGTCCCTCAGCATGAAGATAAATGGTGGACAAGCAGAACTGTAATGACAACTTATGTTCCTGGTGGCAACCAAAAGCCAACGCACCTTCCCCAAAGCTGTCCAGTCTCACTGAAAGCATCAGGGGGCACACCACTGACGAGGAGAGGTTTACCAGTGGTTTTGTCCTATTTCACAATCACGAAGCAGGCAATATATGCCTGATTTATTTAGCTTTGCATTGGTAACATCACTGAAAGAGCACCCAAAGCAATACACATCATTTGTAGCTTGACAACTTAATATACGAACCAGTTCAAATTGGTTTCTATTTGCCCAGACATCTGCACTATGCCCTCCTACATAGATCGGCATGTCTCCTACAATCCGTATGCCTTTTCCATTAGCATACTTGTGAAGGGCTTGCCACTGCTTTTGAAACAGAAACTGCTGGGCAACAAATCCATCAATCTGTCCAAGAAAAGAGAGAAAATTAATTTCCCTGAACTTATAAAAATGTCACACTTCAAAAAGACTAAAATATATCCGCTCGTACAAATTGAGTTTATTTGGAAAAAAAAGGCAAAAAAAGAAAGAACCAGAGAACGAAAGAAAGAAATATACCTTTGTAAGACTAGAATAAGTCCAATCATACAAATTTAAATTTTTTGTTGTTCTAAAGGCCAAAAATCTACACAGAAAATAAAAGGGAAAATGAAAGAGAAGAAAAAAGAGGTAAACAAAAACTTTTATGAAAAACAAAAGGAAGAGATACTTAGGAAGCAAAGCAACACTTATGTCGTCATCAGTGCCCAAGCATAAGCAGCTATACTTGGTTTCTAAAGACCCGCGGAGTCTCTTGGGCAAACCCAGTGCTTACTAAAATACGTCAAATAAACAAAAGAGAAAGAAAACAAGAAATAAAGAAGAAAGGAAGAAGGTGACTAAGCAAAAATATGAAGGAGAGAGAGAATGAGTGAGAGCAAGAGAGATAGAGAGTGTAGGGAGCTTGGAAGCTGAAGACGTAGTTGCAATAGAATAGAATGAAAGAGTACAACACAAAGTGAGAAGGATAAGGTTTTGTCCTAGTGACAAAACCTTAGTAGTCACTAACCATAGTTAGTGAACTAACTGCAGTTAGGGGGAAAAACCTCTAAAAGAGGAAAAAGTGCCCCTAACTAACTTATTATATTACATTGGTCACTGCTGAATTATATCTATAATTCTAACACCCCCCTGCAGTGCCAATGTCATGTACAAGGCTGATCAATCACCAATATAAGTTCAGGGCACTGCGAAATGCCTCAAACTTCTCACGTGGTAGCGCTTTGGTGAAAATATCTGCAACGTTGTCATGTGTGGACACAAAGATCATACTGATCTCTCCTGCATGCAACTTCTCTCTGACGTAGTGATAGTGAACCTCAATGTGCTTCGTGCGAGCATGAAACACTGGATTCTTTGCCACTGCAATGGCACTCTGACTATCAGTGAGAATTGGAGAAGGACCCTCCAAAGACAGATGAAGATCAGCAAATAAACGTCTCAGCCAGACACATTCAACTGTTGCTGTGAAAGCTGCCCTGTACTCAGCTTCACATGATGAGGTAGCCACTGTAGATTGTTTCTTGCTCAACCATGAAATGCAAGATTTTCCCAAAAAGAAACAATTGCCACTAGTGGACTGCCTAGTGTCATAATCACCAGCCCAATCTGAATCACTGTAGGCATGCATCTGCAAGTCACCCCCCCTGGGAAATAGTAAGCCAAAAGACTTGGTGCCCTGCAAATAACGGAAGATGCGCTTAACTGCCTGCCAATGCATAGTTTTGGGGCTGTGCATGTACCTGCTCACCTGAGATACTGCAAACTGAATATCAGGCCTAGTATTGCAGAGATCTATGAGGCATCCAACAGCTTGACTGTAAAGTGTGGCATCAACTGATCCTCCTGCATCATGCATTGTGAGTTTCAGCCCCGGTTCCATAGGAGTAGATATGGGCTTACACTCTTGCATGTTAAATCTGTCCAAGAGTTTCTGAACATACTTGGACTGAGACATAACAGTGCCACGTCTCTCATGAGAGAACTGGATCCCCAAATAAAAGTGAAGCAGCCCCAAATCTGACATATCAAAGTTGGTCTGCAAATCAGCTTTGAAATCTGCAATTTTTTCTTCATTGGACCCTGTGAGGAGTAAGTCATCAACATAAAGAAGGATGACTAAGATTTCCCCCCCATCCATCTTGATGTAGAGGGTGCTCTCAGTAGGACTATTGTGCAGCCCCTTGCTGGTCAAAAAGGCATGTATTTTGGCATACCATGCACGAGGGGCCTGTTTCAGCCCATATAAAGCTTTATTAAGCTTGCAGACTTGAAGTGCATTGGCTGTAATTTCAAAACCCGGAGGTGGTTTGACATACACCTCTTCCAGCAAGTCCCCATTTAAGAAGGCTGTTTTTATGTCCAACTGATGAACATTCCACTCAAAATGTGCAGCCATTGCAATAACTGATCGGATGGTGGTCATCCGGGATGTAGGAGCAAAGGTCTCCTCATAATCTATGCCCTTTTTCTGAGCATAGCCTTTAGCAACCAGCCTGGCTTTATATCTGTCAATGGAGCCATCTAGCTTCCGTTTGACTTTAAATACCCATCGTGTGCCAATAGCATGTTTACCCTGTGGTAAGTCCACAACATCCCAAGTCTGATTTTTTGCAATGGACTGCAACTCATCGTGCATGGCATTCATCCAATGCACATTACCTTTTGCTTCTTCAAATGTGGCAGGCTCCTCCTCATCAAGGAGAGTACCTACATATGCTGATTCCACTGAATTAGCACCTTCCATGTGCCTTGCTGCACTGCGAGTCCTGCCAGGTAACGGAGCATCAAGTTTACTCTCCCGGAGAGTCTGTAACAGCCAGTTTGGGACTGTTTTTGCTGCATGTATGTCTGCAATTTCTTGCTGCACCACTTGTTCCACTGCCTGTGGAGGAGGCATGACATCCTGTGGCGGAACTGAAGCATTTGAAGGTTGCTGTAAATTCTGATTTGGATCAGAAAAATCAGCAGGGGAACCCAAAGCAATGGGTAGCAACCCTTGAAAGACATCTTCTGAAGATGAAGGCATTTGAAAATCAGCCTGAGTGTGAGCTGAATTTTCAGAAAATATCACATCTCTACTTACAATGATTTTGCGTGTAGCAGGATTGTAGAGACGATACCCCTTGCTTTCTGCACTGTATCCAACAAATATGCATTTGATGGCTTTATCTGACAATTTGTGCCTAAATTCAACTGGCACATGTGCATAGGCAAGGCATCCAAAGACTCGGAAGTGATCCACTGAAGGCTTCCTGTCATTCCAGACCTCAAAAGGAGTTTTTGTTTTTAAAGCCTTAGTGGGAGCCCTGTTCAAAATGTAATTGGCACACATCAAACCCTCTAACCAGAATTTATGAGGCATGTGTTTGCTTTTCAGCATACATCTGTCCATCTCCATGAGGGTTCTATTTTTCCTCTCAGCTTTGCCATTTTGCTGAGGGGTCAGCCTGACTGTGAGCTGATGCACAATACCCTTTTGTTTGAGGAAAGCATCAAATTCTGCAGATAGGTATTCCCCACCTCTATCCGTGCGTAATGTCTGTATCTTGAGCCCGGTTTCATTTTCAACCATGGCTGAAAAGTGTTTAAACACTGTGAACACTTCAGATTTCTTTTTCAGCCCATAAACCCAAGTAAAATTGGAGTAGTCATCAATAAATGTGACAAAGTAGAGATGACCACCCAATGACGGAGTCCTCATGGGACCACAGACATCACTGTGTATAAGCTGCAATTTGCGAACAGCTTTAACTGAACCATCCTTCTTGAAGGGAAATCTATGCATTTTACCTAAAATGCACCCTTCACAGGCATGTGGAGGAGGTATCTCAAGAGGTGGCAATGCATCAACCATTGAAAATTTCTGAAGTGTCATTAAGCTGTTGTAATGCATGTGGCCATATCTGGCATGCCATAATTCTGCATTTTGCATGGCAACTGTAGGGGTAGAAATTGCCAAAGCATGAGCTGCTCTTTTCTCAAACATATCAAGCTGAAAAAGCCCACGCAGCAGAGTACCAGATAACATTAAGGCATAGTTAGCTTCCCTGTCTCGGACAGCACATTTGTCATCCTCAAAGATGACCTGAAATCCCCCTCTGTTAAGAGTGGACACTGAAAGGAGATTTTTGGTTATGCCAGGCACATATAAGACATCAGAAAGTCTGAAAATCGAGCCATCAATTGCAGTGAGCTCAACTTCTCCTGTGCCACGTACTGAATATGAGGAGTTGTTGGCACAAGTGACTTTCTTACCAACAGGAGGTGGATGCAAGGAAGTAAAAAGACACTTCCTAGAAGTGATGTGCTTGGATGCACCGCTGTCAAAATACCATGTGTTCAGTGTTTCATCAACACTGAAAGCAGATGCATCTGTAGAAGAGTCAAAGCTGCAAGTCAAAAATGCATATGTATCATCACTGCAAGAGGCTGTACTATCCCGAGCATCTGGAACAGCCAACCTAGAATCAGAAATGCAAGATAAAAAGGCATAATCTTGACCAACAAAGTTGGCTGCAGCATCCCCACTGTCAGATGCACAAGGGACTGAATCTGAAACAGCCATTCCTGAGCTGTTTTTCTTTTCTTTTGCAATCCTTTTCCTGCATTCTGCTATGTGATGACCTCGCTTTTTGCAGTAGTGACAAAAACCCTTCTTTTTGGGCTTACCTGCATCACTTTTAGCCTTGTGTGAAAGCTGTCCTGACCCACTGGAAGGCTGATTTGCTGTTGTCTTTGCCTGTCCCTTTGTTTTTTATTTAAATTTTGAGAGCATGGCTTGTTCACCTGCACGTGAAGCCAAATTTTTCCTGGTCTGCTCTTCCTGAAGCAGAAGTCCTATCAACTCATGAAAAGAGAGAGGATTTGCACCCCCCCTCAATGATAAATTCAGCGAAGTGTGAAAGCTGAGATAAGACTCAGGAAGAGAATTCAGAGTGGTTGTAATCATCTCTGAATCAGGAATAATTTCATCTATGTTTAACAACTGCTCTCTGAGATCCTGTAGCTTAGTGAGGTGGACTGACATGGAGTCACCCTCCTCCATATGTGTATTGCTCAACTCTCTTTTTAAGAAAGATACTCTGGCATCATTCCGTGCTGCATACATGCTTTCCAAAATATCCCACGCTGCCCTGGAGGTCTTACACGACCGGATATGCGGAATGATTGATCTTTTCACTGAAAGAGAGATGCATGACAAGGCTAAGGCATCTCGTGAATCCCATCTCTTCTGTTCTGGAGTATTGACTGTAGCTGCACCAACAACTTGTCCTGCAGCTGCACCCTGTGCACGACCTCTTCCACCTCCTTGCTGAGGAGGGGTAGCAGGTGCAATATCTGCTGGTCGGATTTCATCCCCATTGACATAATCCCATAAATTGCGAGAAATCAGAATATTACGTACCATGAAACTCCAGAGAGAGTAGTTGGTACCATCCAACTTGTCTTCCTGTGAAAGACCACCGAACTGGAACTCATTCTGATTTTGATGGGCCATATCTGAGAAAGAGATTGAAGCAGATACTAAGCTGAATTCCCTTACTGGGAATAATATGCACAACTCCCAAAAACACAGCCAAGCACGGGCTGTATATGCAACTTAGATTTCTGTACTTGAGCTGTCAGAAATCTGTCCAAGCATCAAACACTCTCCAAAATCTGCCAAAAGTGTTCCAAACACTTCAAGAAAGGCAGTATGTACTGAATACTCCAAAAAATGCTCTCCCAACACAAAAGCCCCAATTTGTGGCTAGAAATTGCAGCCGGAAAGGGGTAAAAATGCTAAAAGCCCCAAATCTGCAATTTTAAAACAAAAGCCCCAAATTTCAGACTATATCTCCAATTTTGCTCTTGATATAGCTCCAAACTTGCCCAATGATTGCAATGTCTGCAATCTACAAAATGCCCCAAATTTACTCCTGAAAACTAAGCCAAACAATGGCTTTCTGCAAGATGTGCCTGCCAAAGATAAAAAATGCGAGTTTCTCCTGCAAGAAAGAACTTTTTACGCAGATACAACCAGTTGTACCGTACGTACTGCAGATGTACGGTGAACTGCACGGAATCAAGGCGACCTTGTACGGCAACTGTACGGTAGCACAAGCTGTACGAACCTGTATGGAAGCAGAGATTGTACGGAGGCAATAATGACGACCTGTTGTACGGAAGCAAGACCTGTACGGAAGTCAAGCCTGTACGGAAGCAGGAATGAAGACCTGCTGTACGGAATGCACGCGCAGGTACAGTTGCTACGTACGGCGATGACGCAGGTTGTACGACAGGTACGGCGAACTAATTGCAGGTGTGCTTGTACGTACGGCCAACGTAGACTGTACGGCAATGATTACGCAGAAGGTACAGTAGGTACAAATAGCGATGGCGCAGCAGGTACGGTACGTGCGGTGTCAGCTCAGCGACGCAAGTTCTGGAGTAGCAGATCCGTACGGACCTGTACGGAACGTACGGACCTGTACGGACAGCTTTGTATTACTTCGAGTTGTACGGACGGGTTGTTGAAGCAGGAGCGACAGCAGGAGCAGGAGCAAGAGCTCAACTTGGCTCTGATACCAAATGAAGGAGAGAGAGAATGAGTGAGAGCAAGAGAGATAGAGAGTGTAGGGAGCTTGGAAGCTGAAGACGTAGTTGCAATAGAATAGAATGAAAGAGTACAACACAAAGTGAGAAGGATAAGGTTTTGTCCTAGTGACAAAACCTTAGTAGTCACTAACCATAGTTAGTGAACTAACTGCAGTTAGGGGGAAAAACCTCTAAAAGAGGGAAAAGTGCCCCTAACTAACTTATTATATTACATTGGTCACTGCTGAATTATATCTATAATTCTAACAAAATAAACAAGCAAGTCAAGAAACAAAAAACAAAATCTTCCAAAAAACTGGAATTAACGCTCTCTCTCTCTCTCTCTCTCTCTTATTTAAAACATAAGACGCTAAAAGGACCCTTTACACTTACGTATCGCTTCCTACAAAGAGGCAAAATTACATTCCTAACTTAGAAAGCACAATCATACTCAATCAAACTCTCTTTTGAAACTGAAAGAAAAACGGGCGAAAGAAAGTTTATATAATGAAAGCTAAGGGGTGGGACCACTAAAGCGGGCATCCACACCCAGGCTGGTTTCTAAGATGAGAAAACAAATAAATATACAGTGGAGAGAGAGAGAGAGAGAGAGAGAGAGAGAGAGAGAGAGAGAAAGAAAGAAAGAAAGAAAGTTTATTAAAGTCTTCGGGAGACCATGAAGGTCTATGAGACTAAAGATAACTGATACAATGAGCATAACGCTGGTGGTCTCAAAACGGGCCAGCCAACCGTTTCTACAAAAAAAGAGGTCATGAAGGACGGTGTGTCTAGTCCTGATACAAAAAATATGTGTCTACCTCCAGATGATACAAAAAAGAAGGGGGGGGCACAAAAAATGAGGCAGAGGGGGGAGATACAGTATACATGTGCAGGTGGTGATCGTCAGAGACCAATCATAGAGGGGCCGTTAAATGGGAGGTCGGAAAAAACCCTGCGATAGATGATTGGCCTCTGACGTCACGCAGCCTAGTCGAGCTCGGTCGTCGGGGGCGGTGGGTGGCCCTGTGGATGAGGGCAACGGTAACCCCGGTGGGACGAGCAGAGAGCAGAGACGAGATGTCATGGACCCGGATGTGTGAGTCTGTCCGCTGGCGCAGCTGTCGTGGCTCTGGCTCTCGCTCACGTCCGCGTCGTCGGCTAGACTGAGTAGAGGTATCCTGTGACTGGAAGAAATCAGTGATAGGCCGCTGGGTGTCCTCACGCTGTGTGTGTTACTCGTGTCGCCGTGCTCGGAGAGAGGTATCTCGGTGGTGAGTCATCTCATGTAAGAAAGCGGCTAGGCATCGTGATCCAGGAACCGCAACATGTGTGGGAGGGAGCCGAATCCGTCGCGGAAGAGGCAGTGGTACCGGCCTCGAATGGCATAATAGATAGGACATCTGAAAGCAAAGTGCTCCTCCGACTCGATCTCCTGCAAGTCGCAACTGGAAGTGTTGAAGATCATCACCTTGGTTTTCCCAAGGTTGACCTTCAAGTCATGTGTATCACAGAAGACGTGAAGTCCATCCAGGTGTCGCTGAAGACCAGTAGCAGAAGAGGATAGTAGTACTACATCGTCTGCGTATAGGAGAATCTGGATGACAGCCTCCGCAAGAGAGCAGCCTGTACCTCCGAGTGCCGTGATGGTGGTCTCGAGCCCGTCGATGTAGAGGCCAAATAGAGTCGGTGACAAGGGACATCCTTGTTTGACTCCGATAGTACTCGTGATCTCTGGGGTCCAGCTGGTGCCAATCCTGACCTACCCCGTCACCCGCTCATAGAGAGCTACTACTGCCTAGATAATCACCGAGTCGTAGCCTAACTCTTGCAGGCGTCTGATGAGTCGGGTGCGGGGAACGGTGTCGAATGCCTTGCGGAAATCCACAAAGCAACAATATACTCTGTGTCCCCTGTGTCTGGCCTCCTCAATGATCCCTCTAAGTGTAAAAATGTGATCGTAAGTCCAGTGATCCGCCCTGAAGCCGGCCTGTCCGGATGCCCTGAGCCCCTGTACCTCTGCGCGAGCACTGACCTCGCCATCTAACACTGATGCATAGATCTTGGACATAACATGTCCAATCATGATGGTCCTGTAATTCCCTGGATCCATGGGATCTCCTACTTTGTGGATGGGTGTGATAGTGTTCAGGGTCCAGGCTCTGGGGAACCCGTGGCAGATAGACACACACAGAGAGAGAGAGAGAGAGAGAGAGAGAGAGAGATGACAACTATGCCAATCCTAGATTATCCTTTGTGATTTCCCAGAAGAATATTTTGCAGCTTTCCTGAAAGTCTAATTACATTTTATTTTGATTGGTGCAACAATAGACAACTAGATGCTAAGATATTCCTACACACTCATACATAGGTGCAAGTCTTATAGATGAATATGCCTTTTTAGTGGCTGTACACTAACAGCAACCAACATGCTAAGATGCCTTCCATTTTGATAGACAGAAGGGCAGTTATAATCGCACACTAACTAACATCAATTGTATTCAGTATAACAGAATGCATTTGCAACACTAAGGAACCTCAGCTTCCTAAAACTTAAGTATTTTTTAACAACTCTAAACATCATGCTTTTATATTGTAGTCTAACATCATAAAACAAATTTTGGCATTCTACTCACAAAATCCTTATGCTGTTTGCGGACATCCTCCAAGGCATTTGCATGCCTATCTCTAAGAGGCACAGGCCATTCCCACCAAACTTGTGCATCTGTCACCTGATCAATGGCAGCAAAGAGAGCTGCATCCTCAAGCCATCCTGGCACATTATCATAAACATATCATCAGAACCAAGCTCCACATGTATTTTCAACAATACAACCCAATAAACCCTTTCAGTACAAAGCCACGATCAGAAAGTAGACCTCCAAATCTGACCACACAGCAGGAACAGCAGGGAAAGGCTAAAAATGGTGGCACACTACAGAGTACAACTGTCCAGAAATGGCGACCCATTTGGAGATGACGAGCAACAGAAAACGTGCAGTTTTGATGGGATGCAGGAGGGGAAGGAACCTGGCTCTGATACCACTGTTGAGTGGAGAGCCAGGAGACTGAAACAGCTCGAAGTTATACTGCAGAATAATGATGAATGAAAGTACAAAGTACAACCATAATACCCTATCTTAGGACTAAGTATCTCAATTGTCCAAACCATAGATAGGACACAGTACTAAATGTACTAACTGTCCTAAAAGGACTAAATTTGGCGCACAAGGCTCATACCTGGAAAATGTGGCCACGAGTAGATGGTGTGGCCAACAACCATGTGGCAGTTGGCTGATTATGTGGTAGTGTAACCATGGCAAGTGGCAGCTGATGTGATAGATCGACCACGTCGCGGTAAGGTATGCTGATGTGGCAGGTCGGCATGCTGGTTGATCTTCGGGTCAGTTATCTTCTCCTACTTGTCATCCTATTGCAATGCTAGATTGGCTTGGTCTAGGCCTTGCATTGGCCTATAGAAGGGAAGTTGCATTCCCCTCTCCTCTCATCGCATCTCAAGTTCTTCACTCCATCATAAGAAGAAGAAGAAGAAGAAGAATATATTATCATCCTCTGAAGACCAAAAAATCGGCCTATGGGACCTGAGCAATACAAAATCCTCGTACACAAAGACTTGTGCCCATCAATTGGAGCACAAAGTTTTTCACATGTCCCATCACACGAGGGTGCAAGAAGGCTAGCAAATCAATTGCTAGACCACTTGGACATTTAGCACTATTAGGATTATTTGTCCTAAATGCTAGTCCACTTAGGACAGTTAGCGTTGTTAGGATTATTTGTTTTAACTTGGATCTACTAGTCCTTTATGGTCACTTAAAGCCCGTAACAATGACCACTACATATTTCCTAGTTACCTAATCAAGACCACCCACCCCCTAGAGGTATGTACAAATCTCTTTCTAGCCTACCTCCTCTCAATGCCCATGGATGGTTAGGATGATTGTCAATCTAAGAGCTTGATAATCAGAGTGTTGATAAAGTTTAAGTGTACAACGACAAATTTGGTTATCATTTTGCATTACATGGAAATACTTTCAAGACCCTAGTATTGTTCAGGTGTCTCAAGTAGTTGGTGTGATTGAGTCAAAGAAACCGGACAATTCCACATAAATTTTAGATAGAAAAATCCCTCTCTTTCAATTTACTTCTTCGCTCTGTTATTATTTTTCAATCCTACTTCTTATCTTGCCTTCTTAGCAAATTCATAATTCTCATCATGCTATTAAACCATCATTGCATTTTCAGCCTCTGGATAGGGTGACTAGTCAAGCATATCATCTCCATCAAATTTTTGTCACTTAAGACGCCAAACGCTTTCCCGTAAGTCAAGCGGCAACGCTGCTTGCTCCATGGTGCGGGTGGGCCGAGGAAAAAGCCGTGGCTTTCAAGCCAAGTACAAGAAACACAATCATTGCATTGCTTTCACTTTCACCACTATGAGTGATATTTTGTGTTGAAAATCCTCTTTCCTTTCTTGCCTATCCCTTGATCAACCTCAAATACGCAGATAATTGTGAAGATGATGATGAAATCCCCTTACTTGAGATTGCATAAAACCCTTTACCTTCTTTCATACAAGGGTAACAAAGCCTTTCATAACACTCTTCTTAAGCTATTAAGACCTTTTCACCTCTCTTTTTATAATAAAGTAACATCCAGACGTAAAAATGCCCTCGATAAGCCAATCTTTCATTTCGATGTCAAAAATTTGAGAGCTGACTATTATAAGATTCTTCTTGATAAATACATTCTTCATCATCGTCATCATGAATAAAAAACCAACCAAGAGTTTAAGCCCCCTGCATTCACCTTTCTTAGGCTCAATGCCAAGATTGATGCATCATGATCTTAAAAAACAAAGAAAGGCACAAAGAAAGAGAAAACTAGATAATCCTCCGTGAACAGTTCAAAACCATAACATGATATTGAAAGACATTCTTGATGGATGCCATTAGGATTTCCTACCGTTTGCATTCTCTTTTGTACTTTTCATCCTTGCCCCTTTTGCTTGCTTAAGTCATATTTTGATTATCTATAATAACCGGTTCTAGCTCTTCCTCATCCTCAACATGAACTTTACAATTGCCAATGTCATCCAAATATGAAAATTCTCCATATTCACAAGAAACCAACTGCCTTTAATTAACATCCTTATGTTTGGAAGCGTCCTCCTCACATATTTCCAATCAACCTATTCTACTCCTATATACCTAGATGAATCCAAGAAGATTCCGAAACAACCTATTCTACTCCTAACCCAAACTCAGCTTGTCTTGGCTTCCAGGATTCCAAGGTAGGCATGGAATGGGGTGGCATGATAGGTTTCATCATGCCACTTTCATGTTTCTTACTCTTGCCAACTTAGGTCCAATTTATCTCATCTCTAAGCACTCCACAACATTCCTAGAATCAACCATTGAAGTTTACCCTAGGGACTAATTTCTAGCATTCTTCATGAGTTCATATTTCACTTTAAGCAAGGGTTTCCTATTCATAGGTCTGTCATCTTCTAAATGGCATTGATCAGAACAATCCTAAGCAACATGTCCATGAGCTTTGCACAGAGCACACATTGGCACATACCTTACCACCTGAGGACAAAATCTGTTGACATGTTCCAGCTCATCGCACCGATAACACCTCACATGTCTTCTCCAAAGCACTCCATTGTTTTTTGACACTTGACAATAAATCGCAGCATGGTGTTCCAAATTCATTGGACTTGGTGCCCATACATGTAAAGTCATTTCTCTAGCAATCCTCTTACAAACCGTTCCACTTGATGTTCTTGCACTAGTATGTCATATCTCTTGTTTATAAGCAATTGCACCCTTCGTATATAGTCCTTGAGAGACTCATTCACTCTCATCTTCACATTATCGATAGGATGAAACTCTTCTACAAATGCTCTCTTTAAATCCTTCCTTTTTACGAAATGTTCTATAGGATAACAAGCATACCACACTATGGCTTGACCATCCAAGGTAGCTGGAAAATTCCTCAACGGGTCAGCATTACGATCTTGATTCAGAGCATGAGCTATAGCATTAATCTATAGACAATAACATCAGGAATCATGACCTGAGCCATGGAAAGTATCGTAGGGAATGTTTGGACTTCATTGTTGGACTTGAGGTGTTGTGATAAATGATCGATCGACTAAGGGCTTCATTGATTTTGGTTTCACTTGACCCAAGGGATAGTTGAGGTTCTAGATCAACACTTACATTGATCGATCCCTAGCCATGGATCTTCAAATCCATCCTTTAGGACCCTTTGTTTTTCAGACTTCAACTTTAAATGCATCAAAACCTCATACAAACAGTCATCCAAATCCAAGAGAGAGAACATAATTGTGAACACAAAAACCTTCATCATTTTTCAGCTTTGTTTTTCATAAAAAAAGACTTCTATTAAGTATGAAAAGAGCTCCAAAAGCAAGTGCTCAAGGCAAGATCTTGTACATCATGCATAGTATGAGAAAAACCAAAGAGAGTGAAGCCCTACTCATGGACGAAGCCCAATAAAGATCCAGGGTTGATGAGGCTGAAAACTTGTAGTGAACTCCGAAAAACAAGAGCAGCCTGTCCACTCCCTAAAGAGAGTAGTGCTCCTAGTAGAAGAAGCCCTAGAAGACCCTTGTATACTCAACCAAATGACCATCAAATTGAGTATAATGTCTGTCCAAATACTTGCCAAAGTGTGAGAGAGGTGGACTCGGGAACCATGAAGTGCCTCTGTGCATCTGAACTAGTGTAACCTAGGATTGACAAATCATCATGAAAATGAACCATATGAACATACTGACCCATCCAGATAGGCCCATACCCTTTCAATCCACAAGGCCATCAATCAACTAAGCCAAACCCGAATCAAATCTGATCATGAACATATAATCTCGAACAATGCATGTGTACAACACAGTAAGTGAGCTGAGTGACCAAAAGTGCATGTGAGTGCATTGATAAATACACATATGCATAATGCAAATGGAAAATAAAAAAGAAGAAATAACCCATCCTGCCAAAAGCCATTGCAAGATGCAACTGCGAACTTCTAACACAGGGTAGTGTAAAAACCCATATATTACCTCATTTCCGTCGTCGATCTCTGCTACTACTCCCATCTCTCACATTTCCTCACTCGTTAACAAAATATACTCGACTCCATGACTGCTTACCATTTCTCCGATACCCTGCCCTCTTTCCACTCTTTGGCAAACCTATGCTAAGGCAACCCAGAATAAACACCCACAACACTTGAGCCTTAGTGCACAAACAGATAGAAATAATGTTTTCCCCTACTGGTTCCCTTTGAAAAAAATGAGAACTATGCATGTGCAAGTGCAAATGCTCTCACCAACCCCAATCCATGAGTGCATACTAGTAGCCCTTTCAGGCAGGGCTAAGTTCCTCATGGATTGTGTAATACCGTGCATACATATTATCGTCCTGTCATCTAGAGCTGAGAAACTCTACTCAGCAATATACACTCACAAACACTCAAGACATTCACCACCCCACCTGCTCAGTCAGCAGAGATAATCTTGAGAAATCCACATCAGAATACCCCATGGCATCCGGGATCCACATAGTGCACATGGTTAGACCAGAAAAACTAATTTTGACAAATCAACCCATTATCACATGTGCGCACAGAAATAACATTTTTGACCAAATAAAATCAAAACTACAAGCATGCAATCAGAAAGCAAATTTAACAAAACTTTGAAAATGTGCCACTGGTAGGCTAACCATAGCTACCGCATCTTCCTCAGTAGATTAATAAGGATATCTTTGCCATCTTGAGATGATTCGACAGGTCAATTAGAAGAGCTGTGATTGTAATTGGGCTCTACACCATTTATCTAGTATCAATGGACTTAATTCACCAAAGAAGATTCCAGCTCAGAACCAGACAGTAAAATAAGGAAGATGGACATGAAGGAGCATGAATTGAACAATCTAAATCTTCAGTCCAAGATCCCCAGTTAATTGATAACTTCAGGACTGAAGTAGCTAAGGAACATAGCTTCCTTTATTCACCTATCTAGCATCTTCTCTGATGAGCCATTGAGTTAAGAGTAGGAAAGATTTGATTGCAAGCTCCACGGCAATTTTGACTTGGACCAAAGCATAGTGCCCAGCAATGGTGTTGCGAAACGCTTTGCCTACGAGGACAGCCATATGTTGCCAACTATTCTGAACAACAGATTGTAATTGACAATTAAAACCTTGATGTCTTCTAACCATGGTAAACACACGTATCATGGCATAAGTTCAAATACTCGGGAGAAAGAGATTGATCTTTTGTGAGTGTACATCAATCTAAAGTATTGAGAGAGGAAGATATGGTAATGTTTTTTTTTGGTTTTAAAGATATGGTACTGTTAGCGACAAATGTAAATTTAGATGGATGTCCTGTGCAGCAGAAAAAGACAACAGCAGCAGCCTCTGAAGCAACTCAAGGGCAGCATTTACCTGAAATTTCAGGCCTCTTTCGAAAGGCCTCCATCTCGGCTCTGATAGGACCTTTGCTGTCTACAAGTTTCTTTGCAGCCTGCTCAAAATCAAGACTTTCTTCCTTTAACTTAAATAATAAAAATTTGACATCTTGCTCATCAGAAAATCAGGATATCATCTTCCAATTATCCAAAATCAATACTGTCTACAACTGTCTTTGCAGCCTGCTCAAAATCAAGACTTTCTTCCTTTAATCTAAATAAGAGAAATTTGACATGGAGGGATCTGTGCTTATCAGCAAAGCAGGATATCATACTTCCAATGATCCAAAACATACCATTTTATATTTACCATATTCCTCACGAATTATCAACCTCTGGTAGCGTTGTCTTATGCAAGCTAATTTCTATTTAACCTATGACAACACAGAAAATAATCATGTCATGTATACCTTTGCGATAAGAGGGTCCTTAATCTCTGCAACAACTGCAAAATTTATCTTTGTCACAGGTCTGAAACAAAGTAAAGTCAGGTCCCACTTGCACATGTGAAAGAACTTTACAAAAGTAACATGTTTATCAGATTCTTCCTTTTTACCAAAAGTCAAAACTGTGCATTCTATTTAAATGCTCAACAGACTCAAAATGAATGGAAGGAAAGTTGGACATTTGTTTGGGTAGATCTGTCTTTTGCAAAAGGCCGTCTTTTACAAGCTCCTCTAAGGAAATAAGAAGAGTATTCCCACAGTTGGCATCCTGCAATGGCATCCAATAATTATAAGCCACAATTTCCAGAATTTGCCTCAATTTTTCAGCTTTCTAACGTTGACACTTGAAACATGGTAAATCACTGACATTCAAGCAAAATCAGTTCTAGAATATTCTTACCTGGCCAGCATAAGGAGAACCATCCTCGCCAGACTTACGACCAGGAGGTACCAAAGGAAGAACCTGTTGAATCACGCAACAGATGCAACAGCTAAATGAAGAGAAAATCTTTACTCCCCACCAAAAAACGTTCCTAGACTCCAGCTTTATGAACGATCTTTCTTCAAATCAGAATTTATTTTGATCAGTCTACAAGAAACTGAATATACAGTTTAACTTTATTCATGTTTATAATTTCATGACACATATCTCATGATCGTAGGTCACCTTTAATGTACTTTGTAGTTTATCCAACTAGATCGGGAGCAAATATCTATAAGAAAATAAATATAGAATGCTATATCACTGCAATAAGTGTCTATGAATATTGTTTTATGATGTGTTTGTTTAGCTTCCCCTACACCAAACAGAAAATGCCAGCATACCATTTCTCAAGGGAGGAGACCCCATGGTTCCAAAAAACTGTCCCATTCCAAACTAGCGCATTTTTCCCTCAGATCAATCATTGACAGAAACGATTGACGCGCAAATTTTAAAGAGACTATAGAAATTACAGATACCAGGGAAGCCTATCTGGGCAATGTGACAATCTATGTCTGAGTCCAAGTAATAATTGAGAAAAAAGGTTAACATGATGCCTCAAGCCCGCCTACTTAGGAGAAACAGAAATTACATAAGCCATGGGAGCCTATCTGGGAAATGTGGCACTTTATGACGGAGTCTCAAGGCGACGCCATACAGCACGAGGGGATACAGAGGAGATAAAATAAGAGCTGTAGGAGTCAACCAAGGTTGACGTTTGTCGGCATCGAGTTATCCTACTGACTGACACTCTTAAGGGGGACCATGCAAAGTTTGATGTATCACCTCTGCAATTGAAGCAGATTTGCACACCAATGGAGAGTCAAGGAGGACAATGGCATGGGCTCCTTGGATTGGGACTATACTCTTCTTTCCAACTCGCCTGAGACAGAAAAGAGGGGTATTGATATGCACAAGTCAGATGATGCTTCACCCAACTAGGTCAACAAAACCCAATTCCAGTATAGCCTTGATGTCCTAACCTTGCATCTATCTAGGCAGGAGACGAATGAAATCATTGGATCACACCTGCCTGTCTTGGCTTAAATCCCTCTATATACGTCCCACAAAGCATCAACTTATAGGGAGCACTTTCTTCAAGCCACAGAGGACGGCTTCATCCAGCAACTCTGATACCACATGCATTGAGGATTCCCTCGGTAACCTCAGAAATCATCCCACACCCTCATAAGTTAGTCTTGTTGATGACGCTTCTGGGACGGTTCGCTCTTTAATCCTTGACATAAGTAGGCAGATGCAGACAGAGGTAGATCAATTGGGTACATCTCCCTCCATTTGTGCTAGCAGATTCAACCTCAGTCTCAGACTACTTGAGCGGTATTTTGTCATCCTTCTTGAATTACTGGACAAAGAACAAGGTTCTTTCCCTTGTATTCTTGGTGTCCCATAGGCCTTTTTGCTTTTCTGAAGACGTTAATAAACACCTCTCTCTCTCTCTCTCTCTCTCTCTCTCTCTCTGTGTAGAAGGCATACAACAAAGTACAGAAAAGGAAGCATTACAACCCCCTGTTTGAGGATGGATTATAGAATCCCTCACATTTACAAGCAAGAACTGGAAATGGACTTTTTCATCATGCATTGCACCCAAGACTTGTGCAGAGATGAGCAGATGCCTAGTACAAATTCTACAAAAAAAGCCCATAAATGTTTCAAAAAGCTAAAAGCAGTGCCATGCAGCAACTAGCACGATGCAGAATGCAAAAAGACCAGTGAAGCATGGAAATTAGCAGCAACAGCAGATACAACAGCAAAAGAAAGAGATTATAGAATAATGATAAGAAGAAAGAAAAGAGGGTTTATGAAGGACAAACAGTTTGAATAATTCAAGGAGCTAAAGAGAAACCCCATAAGTTTCTTCAAGAAGCTTCATGCAAACAAATTTCCAAAAGAGGGGGAAGACATGGTAATGTTTTTTAAAGAATACTATCAAAGAGAAGGGGAAATAAAATCTCTACAGAGGCCACAGATGGTTTCATTACAGAGGAGGAAATTGAGAAGGGGCTAAAGAAAGTAGCAAATGGAATGGCCCACAACCCACAAGCCTTTTAGCAGCAGAAGGCACTAAGGGTGATACTACCGTTTCTGTAGACTTCAAAAAAGCGTTAGACAAAGTACCTCAAGATAAGGAACTATGGAAAAAGATAAGAGGAAATGAGAGTACCTCAAGAATTGAGAGGAGCTACATTCAGGTTGTATGAAAAGGAATTAGCCAAACAAGCAAGGCCGCTAGTAGTCAAACTCAGAGGAAAAGTTAGTCATACATAGTGATATAAGGGTCAAACAGGGATGCCAGCTCTCACCAACCCCCTTTGATGTATTCATTGATAAATTAGAAGAAAGGATGAGATCCTACAATGGAGAGGGAGCACAAATCGCTGCCCTACTTCTACTATTATATGCAGACGGCGTAATCCCTTTGCAAAATAAAATAAACTACAAAGAGACTTGGATGCAATGAGTCAATTTTGTGAGCACTCAAGAATGCAGGTGTATATCTGGGACATGAGACCAGCGGGATATCTTTTAATTTTGAAGGGAAGAATTGAAGTGTTTCATCATGCACATATTTGAGTCTAGAGGTTAAGAACAAATGTGAGTATTGGGAGGCTTGAAGGCCCTATACAGCTTCAAAAATAAATGCAGAAAGTCGGACTTGTCGAACTGGGAGATAATAAAGTTCTTGTACACAATGTTGGTACAAATAGTGATTCTCTATAGATGCTAAGCTAGGGCACCTAGACTCGCTAGGGAATACTGGAAAAGTTTAGAGGCAATACAAAAAACGTTTCTTATAGGAGAGTTCACAATCAAGGTACAAACCCTTACCCAATCATGCTAGTAGAGGCATGGATGATACCAATGGAAAGGAAACACTATGTCATCACATTAACTTAGTGGCTAAGATGGATGCAAATAGAGTCCCACATAGAGCTACGACGGCAAAAAAAGACGATGGCTAATGGATGGCTGGAATGGATCTTCCTGATCCAAAGGGAGAAATTAGAGAATTGGTAACAATGAAAATGTTCGATAAGCTATGGCATGAACTAGAACAGAAAATGAATTCAACAAGAAAGAGATCAATATTATGCTGAAATATGGGGCAGGTAGAAAAGCTAGAGTTCCCAAAGAAGACAGACATGCAAGATATGCCTAGTAGATGAAGTAGAAAGTGAAGAACAAATGCTTCATTATTGTCGAGCTTACACGCAAATCAGAGAGAAAAATGGTATTGATGCCTTTTCATCCAACAACTTACAAGGCTTTTTGGTAAACAAGTCAAACAGCTAGGAGCATATACCTAGATGAATCCAGGAACATTCCCAAACTCATCCTCTAAAAACACAACATAGTGTAGTTTCAATCTCATGATAGTCACTCACAAGCTTGAAAACCATAAACTCCATCATGCATAGCAGGGACTAGCTACTATGACATCCCCACTAACGTCATCAACGCCCAACAGTGGGTGTAGACCATAGTATAAAAATATGCTCTCACACATACAAATCCACACACCCACACATACTTGAGCATCCATTTATACAAAGTCTTCGTACTCAGTTTCTGTCGGCACTCCGAAGGTGAAGGGCAGACTCAGCCATGATGAAGGCTAGCACTAATGGAGAAGGCTAATCAAAAGGTAGTCCAAAATCTCTTCATTCAAGCTACAATTGCTTGTGAAGTCTAAACATTTTCATTTTAGTCTCTCCCCAACGAGCATCTAAATCTAAATCTAGCTGATAGGGCAACGCACCATTTAAGATAGAAAGAATTATCACAATACCAGCAGGCCGCAACTTGGACGAAAACTTCACAAGTGAAATTTGCATGTCCGCTAATACGGCATAAGCATATACCTAGATGAATCCAGGAACATTCCCAAACTCATCCTCTAAAAACACAACATAGTGCAGTTTCAATCTCATGATAGTCGCTCACAAGGTTGAAAACCATAAACTCCATTATGCATAGCAGGGACTAGCTACTATGACATCCCCACTGACGTCATCAGCGCCCAACAGTGGGTGTAGACCATAGTATAAAAATATGCTCTCACACATACAAATCCACACACCCACACATACTTGAGCATCCATTTATACAAAGTCTTCGTACTCAGTTTCTGTCGGCACTCCGGAGGTGAAGGGCAGACTCAGCCATGATGAAGGCTAGCACTAAAGGAGAAGGCTAATCAAAAGGTAGTCCAAAATCTCTTCATTCAAGCTACAACTGCTTGTGAAGTCTAAACATTTTCATTTTAGTCTCTCCCCAACGAGCATCTAAATCTAAATCTAGCTGATAGGGCAACACACCATTTAAGATAGAAAGAATTATCACAATACCAGCAGGCCGCAACTTGGACGAAAACTTCACAAGGTGAAATTTGCATGTCCGCTAATACAGCATAAGCATATACCTAGATGAATCCAGGAACATTCCCAAACTCATCCTCTAAAAACACAACATAGTGCAGTTTCAATCTCATGATAGTCACTCACAAGGTTGAAAACCATAAACTCCATCATGCATAGCAGGGACTAGCTACTATGACATCCCCACTGACGTCATCAGCGCCCAACACTGGGTGTAGACCATAGTATAAAAATATGCTCTCACACATACAAATCCACACACCCACACATACTTGAGCATCCATTTATACAAAGTCTTCGTACTGAGTTTCTGTCGGCACTCCGGAGGTGAAGGGCAAACAGCTAGGAGCATATTTGAAGGAGGTTTCGGGAATGGGAACAAAATTTGGACATGACAGACAAGCTAGCCAAACAAGTACTAGTCACATAGAGAGTCCTAGAACATTCATTCGAAATGTTGGATATAGATCTAACAGCTATTCTCAAAACTGTTATCAACAATACCTATGGATTATAAGATCTTTCCCAAAGATCCTGTTGGGTCTTCAGTGCACATAATATGGTTTGTCAAAAGCCTTTACAAACGAGATGGGAAAGAGAAAGTCAACCACAACTATACTATCAAGATAGCAAATGGAATCAAAACAGAGGAAGACATGGGTAAAGGCTTGAAAAAACTAGCTAATGGGAAAGCTCCAGACACACAATGGCTGGTAGTGGAGATGTTAACATGGGAAGAAAAGAAGACAAAGTTAATGCTTACCAGGCTTATGAATATGGCTCTAGAGGAAGGGTTCCCCGAGAATGGCAGCTTAGTAGGATTGTACTGATCCATGAGGGGAGAGATAGCAAGTTGGCAAAGAATTATCGAACAATCGTGGTGAGCAGCCTAATGGCAAAGCTATATGGAACTATCCTTGAGCAAAAAATCAGTACATGGGCGGAGGAACAGGGGGTCAACGCACCATCCCAAGTAGGATTTCGTCCCAAAAACTCGACAATTGATCATTTGATTGCCATGAGGGCTGCATCTGAAGGAACCAAACATAAGAAAGAGGCCGTCTACTGCTGCTTTGTACATTTCAAGAAAGCCTTTGATATAGTTTCACGTAAGCTGTGGAAAAGGCTGGAAAAGCTTCAAGTCCCTCAAGAACTCAGAAAGCCCACATCCAGAGTCTATGAGAGAGTTCTAAAAAAGTTACCATAGCCGCTAGTGGATGGATCATGATCCAAGGGGAAAGCTTTCATAAGCAGTAAACATAGGGGTTAAGCAAGGCTGCCCTCTCTCACAAACTTTTATTGGCCTATTTATTGATGATTTGGAAGAGTAGATGAGAATACACAGCAAGAAAGGTGTTCGGATTGTAGGATATGCTTTGATAATGCTTATCCACGCAAATGATGTATTATTAATAATAGCGAAGAGCAAGGAGAACTAGTACGCACATTTGGATGCACTAAGAGAATTCTGCAGACACTCAGGAATGCAGGTCAATACGGATAAGACAAAAGTAATGGAGATTGGGACGCGTAAAAAACAGGTTGATGTCACCTTTGAAGGAGAAGTCTTGGAAATAGTCAACACAAGTAAATATCAGGGAGTGGAATTAAGGGACAACAACGAGTGGAATGATGTAAGGAGAGGAGAATCGTGGGAGGCTTGAAAGCTTTATATAGCTTCGAAAATAAATGCAAGAAGGTGCATCTGTGAATTTGGAAATGAGAGAGTTTCTATACACTACGCTTGTGAAGACAATAATCCTTTACAGATGCCCAGCTTGGGCACTGGACTTTCTAGGGTCTACTGAGAAAGATAGAAACTTTATGTAAACGTTTCCTGATAAAGGCGAGTTGGAAGTTAAGAAATAAATACCATACCCAGGTATGATACCTCTAGAAGGGGCAGCATTATGTCCATTCATGGCTTACCTCAACAAAGTTGAAAAATGGATGCCATTAGGATACCACACAAGATGATGCAAGCTACGCAAATCACGGGGGAGGGAATGCACTGGATGGAATCATGGGGTATAACAGTTGCTGATATACCACAAGATGCATGTGAACTTAGGGAGATAGTAATGCAGAAAATGTTACACAATTTATGGCGAAACCGGGGGGCAAAAATGCAGCTCCGCAAATAGGAAATTAACTCAATGCACAGCTACGGAATGCAGAAATACCTCAGAGAAGACGTATCAATATTTAAAAGGCATCTCATCTGCAAAATCAGAACCAGTTCACATGATCTCAAGGTAGAAAGGGGTAGGTGGGCAATACCTAGGATCCCCATAGAAGAAAGAACCTACAAAATCTTCCCTAGAGGGGAGGTAGAAAATGAGCAGCATGTACTCCCAAGATGTAGAGCCTATGCAGGGCTGTAGAGCCTACGCAGGGCCTATGCACACATCAGAGAGGGTTATGAGGGCTGTAAAAATAATCTGAAAAATCTGCTGGATAAGCCAGCCAAAAAGCTAGGAAGCTACTTGAAATTCGTTTTGGAACACCACAACAGGGTACTAGGACTGACACACAGGCTAGCCCAACAAGCACTCAATACATAGCAAGTTTGTAATATTTTATTTCACTGGATGCAAGGAATCATTATGAGTTAATAGTGATTCGTCAATCCCATAGATCCTGAAGGGTCTCAAATGCACTTTAATACGATCATATCATCTCTCTCTCTCTCTCTCTCTCTCTCTCTCTCTCTCTCCTTCTCATTCTCTAATCCCATCAGTCGAAGATTGAGACAGGGAGAGCAGCAGATCTGTATGCTATGCACATTGGGAGTGGTTGAGGCAGAGGAGCATTTTCTCTGTGCCTGCCCAGCTTACTATGAGATCAGTGGACGATACCACTGCCTCTACCAAGAGGGGAGTGACTTCAGCCCACTCTTACGACTGATCCACTTCCATGACTAGGTCTGCATTAGCCTCTATCTGCTTGAGATGCACTGACACAGGGAGACTCTACTACGATAGATTAGAGAGTAGCAAGAGGCGACCAAACCACGGGATACAGAGGAGGTTGACCAGGCACAGCAATACGTGACAGATTTGAATCAGCTCCAGGACACAGAGGGCGGAGGAGGAGGAGCTAGCTGATATGCGGGCAGCTGAGAGAGGGACGCAGAGACCAGCCATGACACGGAGAGCGACTAGAGCAACTCTATTGAGGTACGGTCTATCATAGCTTTCCTCAAGGGAGACCGACCAAAACAAGGGGCCACTCTAGACATAGCCCAGCGGGTTCAGAGATCAAGGAGACCATGCCATCATAGTGTGAGACAGCCCGACAAATGCAAATCCGATATATTTTTGCCACTCGCAGATGAGCCACCATGATTCCGGGCTTCGGTTTTAAAGTCCCAACTCTCAGCCTACTTCAGTTAGTAACTTCCCTCGAGACACGAGAGCTCACTACAGACGGACACAGCCCATATGAGACGATCCAGGATGACATCATGGAGTTCTCCAGACAGGCAGACACCCTCCTATTGGGAAATTTTAATGCACGGACAGGAAATAAGCAAGTAGGCCCGTTTGACTTCACCAATGACAGAGATCCATATATAGTCCCGGAGCTAGATGCAGCAGAGCTTAGGATATTGAGGTACTATGCAGATGTCCCATAGGTGACAGGATATGGACAACATCTGCGTGAGCTAGGGACAGTCCACGACCTGATCATTTATAATGGTCTTCAGAGATGGCCATCATTTGGAGGACTCACCTACCCCACATGGTGGTGCGTCTAGTACAGTGGACTATCTACTAGGCCCACTAGACTTTGTCGATACACAATTTTTCATAACCCCCCCCCACTCAGAGCTGATCACTCATACTTGGCCTTCCATATCTCTACCACTATGCCAGTTACAGGGATAGCCCCCTTGGGCCTACACGCATCCAGATCCACTTTGACCGTGCCCTTGATCCAGTATACGTGAGTCACTTGGCCAGGGAACTCCTGGCTCTACTTGGAGATCATGTCGACCTCGCTAGCGCCTCCAACACCCTTGTCTTTGTGGTAAAGGACGCTGCTACCAGATCATTTCCCACGACCCGACCCATGCGGGTCCGAGATGAAAAGATGCCCCAAAACCCTTGGTTTGATGACGAGTGCAAAGAGGCGAGAGCCTACCTGATGGGCTTTGGATCATCTGACACCACCTCAGACACATAGGATTTTTCGACGATTGACATGTCATAAGAGGCGGGCCTTCCTCACATGTAGGATGGATGAGATTGTCAGATCTTTTCGAGGAGGAGACCCGACCACTAGATGGGGATTCCCACTATGATCCAGATGTGTGGCATACGTATGCATGTTCCCTCTACGATGTCTAGATGCAGACACCACCGGATATGTCCTCTATGCCTAAGCCCACTACTTGCCTATTGTTCACCACACAGAATGTACGGTTGCACTTCGCAGATTACACAATCGGAGAGTGTAGGACCATGAGGGCCTTTGCACATGGACAGGAGGTCCTAGCTCCACCAGTCCTAGCAAAAATGTTCAACTGAGCTGTGCGCCACGGCTTCCCGCCTGCCTAGAGCACTACCACTATTGTACCGATACACAAAGATGGAGACCCTATGGAGACTGGGAACTACCGTACCCTCATGATTGGCCATACTCTGGCCAAGATTTATGCATCAGTTTTAGAGAGGGAGCTCAGCAGCCACATAGAGGCTCGGGGGCAACGGGCACTAGGGAAGGTAGGATTCCATAGATAGCACTCTACCCTAGATCACATTTTCACCCTAAGGGCTATCATTGAGGAGGCGAGGTCCAGACACCAGAAGGTCTATGCATGCTTTGCAAACTTTTGGAAGGCTTTTGACATTGTCCCACGGTTCCGCATGATCAGGAGACTAAAGGAGCTACAGATTCCAAAGACACTCATATGGGGGGTAATGAGCCCGTATGAGTCAATCAGAGGCAGAGTTCACACCCCAGGTGGTCTATCGGATTAGGTCGAGAGTACGACCGGAGTGAAGCAAGGCTACCCCCTCTCGCCGACCCTCTTTGGGCTTTACACTGATGAGATCACTTCCTTCATAGACCGCCTGGGAGGCGAAGGATCACTATTGGCCGATCTCATGATACAGATATTGCTATATGCCGATGGCATAGTCCTTATCTCATCCTTAGTGCAGGGACTACAGAGACATTTGGAGGCCCTAGAGGTGTTCTGCAGAGAGAGAGACTTGACAGTCAACCTTGGGAAGACCAAGGTTATGGTCTTCAACACCTCACATGCAGTGCTCATTCGACTCAGCTTCACTTATAGAGACAAGCCAGTGGATATCGCAGTCCTACACCTATTTAGGAGCAGCCTTCACAGGACCCCTTTTCACTATGACACATGTAACCCATGCAAGATTCCATAGTTAGGGGAAACAGAAACGGGGAAACGGGGAACGGAAACGGAAACGGAAACGTTTCGGGATTTTTGGGAGGGCTGAAACGGGGAAACGCCACGTCAGCAAGGGAGGGGAGTAGATGATGATGGAGGGCTGAAGCAGGCTGCAGGAGAGAAAGGAGAGGAAAGGAGTGAATGGGGCTGAAGGAGGGCTGGAAAACCTTGAGGATGGAGAGAGTATGAGGCTGAAGGAGTGGAAGGAGCCTGGAGACCAAAATCAAAAGCAAAAAGACAAAAAATGTGATTTTGGAGACCTAGCAGCCTGTGTTGTCTGAAACGGCACGTTTCAGGGCTCTGAAACGCGTTTCAGACTGGCTGAAACGTTTCAGCCAGCCGTTTCAGGGTCCTGAAACGCGTTTCAGACCCTGAAACGCGTTTCAGGAAACGGCGCTTCTCTGAAACGGCGTTTCAGGCCTGGCTGGGCTCTGAAACGCGTTTCAGCGTAACTGTGCAAGATTCACATGGGGGCAAGGTACTCTAGCCTAATTGGAGAGAAAGTGCTTCCAGGCACACTTTCAGGATCCACCGACGAAGTGATGGCTCTTCAAAATGCTAGTGTGACCGACTACCATGTATCCAGCACCCTTCTGGGGATGTGACCTACCGGTAGCAAAGTGGAGGAGATTCGTCTGCTACAAGTTACTAGGGGATCTAGGATGATTCGAAGCAAGCCCTCATTCTCACATGAGATAGTATAGGCAAAGTCTTCCATGACACCACTACATATTGATGCCATCTTCCAGACAGTGACATTCATTCATAGAGTCTAGGACTTACCCAAAGGAGACTACCGAGGTTGGCTCTAGAATCATCCAGAAGACTAGCTAAGAGCGGGGCGGACACATGGTATGCATGTATATCCATATGGTTTTCCAAATATGAGATTCAGATGGATGGACAGGCTCCCTCTCTTTTAGTACAATATGGATACACCCCCTGAGTCAATCCCACGAGATGAGATTAACTGTATCATATGGTTAAACCTCCTCCAGCTCCACACATCCCGGGCTTGGGGCGAAGATCAGGAGCTCCCCACCAAGACTTTAGTTCTACTGCGACCATTTCCTGAGAGCCTCGGAGGAGGAATTCATCATCAGACCCGAGTATCTAGAGGACAGAGGAGTCTCACACGCACTGAGGATCGCCATTGGCAGATGTGGGTTTCATCCCATCAGCTGAGGATTGAGATAGGTAGAGCAGCACGTATACCCTGAGAGTAGCATGCTATGCACACTAGGAGGTGTGCACACTAGGAGATTGAGACAGAGGTGCAATTTCTCTCGCCTGCCCAGCCTAGATCTGGGGGCGATACCATTGTCTCTATCAAGGTGGGAGTGGGTTCGGCCCACTTTCACAACTGATCCACTTCCATGACCAGGTCTGCATTGGGCTTTATCTGCTTGAGATGCGCTAACACAGAGAGACCCTGCTACGACAGATCAGGGAGCAACACGAGGAGACTAGACCACGGAATATAGAGGCTGACCACACAAAGCAGGATGTCACATATTTCTTGAAGGAAGAGGGAGTGAGTGAGAGCAAGAGAGATTGAGAGTGCAGGAAGCTGAAGACGTAGTTGCAATAGAATAGAGTGTAAAGAGTACAACACAAAGTGGGAAGGATAAGGTTTTGTCCTAGTGACAAAACCTTAGTAGTCACTAACCATAGTTAGTGAACTAACTGTAGTTAGGGGGAAAAACCTCTTAGTGAGGGAAAAGTGCCCCTAACTAGCTTATTATATTACATTGGTCACTGCTGAATTATATCTATAATTCTAACACCCCCCTGCAGTGCCAATGTCATGTACAAGGCTGATCAATCACCAAACGGATATAAGTTCAGGGCACTGCGAAATGCCTCAAACTTCTCACGTGGTAGCGCTTTGGTGAAAATATCTGCAACGTTGTCATGTGTGGACACAAAGATCATACTGATCTCTCCTGCATGCAACTTCTCTCTGACGTAGTGATAGTGAACCTCAATGTGCTTCGTGCGAGCATGAAACACTGGATTCTTTGCCACTGCAATGGCACTCTGACTATCAGTGAGAATTGGAGAAGGACTCTCCAAAGACAGATGAAGATCAGCTAATAAACGTCTCAGCCAGACACATTCAACTGTTGCTGTGAAAGCTGCCCTGTACTCAGCTTCACATGATGAGGTAGCCACTGTAGATTGTTTCTTGCTCAGCCATGAAATGCAAGACTTACACAAAAAGAAACAATTGCCACTAGTGGACTGCCTAGTGTCATAATCACCAGCCCAATCTGAATCACTGTAGGCATGCATCTGCAAGTCACCCCCCCTGGGAAATAGTAAGCCAAAAGACTTGGTGCCCTGCAAATAACGGAAGATGCGCTTAACTGCCTGCCAATGCATAGTTTTTGGGCTGTGCATGTACCTGCTCACCTGAGATACTGCAAACTGAATATCAGGTCTAGTGTTGCAGAGATATATGAGGCATCCAACAGCTTGACTGTAAAGTGTGGCATCAACTGATTCTCCTGCAGCATGCATTGTGAGTTTCAGCCCCGGTTCCATAGGAGTAGATATGGGCTTACACTCTTGCATGTTAAATCTGTCCAAGAGTTTCTGAACATACTTGGACTGAGACATAACAGTGCCACGTCTCTCATGAGAGAACTGGATCCCCAAATAAAAGTGAAGCAGCCCCAAATCTGACATGTCAAAGTTGGTCTGCAAATCAGCTTTGAAATCTGCAATTTTTTCTTCATTGGACCCTGTGAGCAGTAAGTCATCGACATAAAGAAGGATGACTAATATTTCCCCCCCATCCATCTTGATGTAGAGGGTGCTCTCAGTAGGACTATTGTGCAGCCCCTTGCTGGTCAAAAAGGCATGTATCTTAGCATACCATGCACGAGGGGCCTGTTTCAGCCCATATAAAGCTTTATTGAGTTTGCATACTTGAAGTGCATTTGCTGTAATTTCAAAGCCCGGAGGTGGTTTGACATACACCTCTTCCAGCAAGTCGCCATTTAAGAAGGCTGTTTTTATGTCCAACTGATGAACATTCCACTCAAAATGGGCAGCCATTGCAATTACTGATCGGATGCTGGTCATCCGGGATGTAGGAGCAAATGTCTCCTCATAATCTATGCCCTTTTTCTGAGCATAGCCCTTAGCAACCAGCCTGGCCTTATATCTGTCAATGGAGCCATCTGGCTTCCGTTTGACTTTAAATACCCATCGTGTGCCAATAGCATGTTTACCCTGTGGCAAGTCCACAACATCCCAAGTCTGATTTTTTGCAATGGACTGCAACTCATCGTGCATGGCATTCATCCAATCCACATTACCTTTTGCTTCTTCAGATGTGGCAGGCTCCTCCTCATCAAGGAGAGTACCTGCATATGCTGATTCCACTGAATTAGCACCTTCCATGTGCCTTGCTGCACTGCGAGTCCTGCCAGGTAACGGAGCATCAAGTTTACTCTCCCTGAGAGTCTGTAACAGCCAGTTTGGGACTGTTTTTGCTGCATGTATGTCTGCAATTTCTTGCTGCACCACTTGTTCCACTGCCTGTGGAGGAGGCAAGACATCCTGTGGCGGAACTGAAGCATTTGAAGGTTGCTGTAAATTCTGATTTGGATCAGAAAAATCAGCAGGGGAACCCAAAGCAATGGGTAGTAACCCTTGAAAGACATCCTCTGAAGATGAAGGCATTTGAAAATCAGCCTGAGTGTGAGCTGAATTTTCAGAAAATATCACATCTCTACTTACAATGATTTTGCGTGTAGCAGGATTGTAGAGACGATACCCCTTGCTTTCTGCACTGTATCCAACAAATATGCATTTGATGGCTTTATCTGACAATTTGTGCCTAAATTCAACTGGCACATGTGCATAGGCAAGGCATCCAAAGACTCGGAAGTGATCCACTGAAGGCTTCCTGTCATTCCAGACCTCAAAAGGAGTTTTTGTTTTTAAAGCCTTAGTGGGAGCCCTGTTCAAAATGTAATTGGCACACATTAAACCCTCTAACCAGAATTTATGAGGCATGTGTTTGCTTTTCAGCATACATCTGTCCATCTCCATGAGGGTTCTATTTTTCCTCTCAGCTTTGCCATTTTGCTGAGGGGTCAGCCTGACTGTGAGCTGATGCACAATACCCTTTTGCTTGAGGAAAGCATCAAATTCTGCAGATAGGTATTCCCCACCTCTATCCGTGCGTAATGTCTGTATCTTGAGTCCGGTTTCATTTTCAACCATGGCTGAAAAGTGTTTAAACACTGTGAACACTTCAGATTTCTTTTTCAGCCCATAAACCCAAGTAAAATTGGAGTAGTCATCAATAAATGTGACAAAGTAGAGATGACCACCCAATGACGGAGTCCTCATGGGACCACAGACATCACTGTGTATAAGCTGCAATTTGCGAACAGCTTTAACTGAACCATCCTTCTTGAAGGGAAATCTATGCATTTTACCTAAAATGCACCCTTCACAGGCATGTGGAGGAGGTATCTCAAGAGGTGGTAAGGCATCAACCATTGAAAATTTCTGAAGTGTCATTAAGCTATTGTAATGCATGTGGCCATATCTGGCATGCCATAATTCTGCATTTTGCATGGCAGCTGTAGGGGTAGTAACTGCCAAAGCATGGGCTGCTCAAACATATCAAGCTGAAAAAGCCCACGCAGCAGAGTACCAGATAACATTAAGGCATAGTTAGCTTCCCTGTCTCGGACAGCACATTTGTCATCCTCAAAGATGACCTGAAATCCCCCTCTGTTAAGAGTGGACACTGAAAGGAGATTTTTGGTTATGCCAGGCACATATAAGACATCAGAAAGTCTGAAAATTGAGCCATCAATTGCAGTGAGCTCAACTTCTCCTGTGCCACGTACTGAATATGAGGAGTTGTTTGCACAAGTGACTTTCTTACCAACAAGAGGTGGATGCAAGGAAGTAAAAAGACACTTCCTAGAAGTGATGTGCTTGGATGCATCGCTGTCAAAATACCATGTGTTCAGTGTTTCATTAACACTGAAAGCAGATGCATCTGTAGAAGAGTCAAAGCTGCAAGTCAAAAATGCATATGTATCATCACTGCAAGAGGCTGTACTATCCCGAGCATCTGGAACAGCCAACCTAGAATCAGAAATGCAAGATAAAAAGGCATAATCTTGACCAACAAAGTTGGCTGCAGCATCCCCACTGTCAGATGCACAAGGGGCTGAATCTGAAACAGCCATTCCTGAGCTGTTTTTCTTTTCTTTTGCAATACTTTTCCTGCATTCTGCTATGTGATGACCTGGCTTTTTGCAGTAGTGACAAAAACCCTTCTTTTTGGGCTTACTTGCATCACTTTTAGCCTTTTGTGAAGGCTGTCCTGACCCACTGGAAGGCTGATTTGCTGCTGTCTTTGCCTGTCCCTTTGTTTTTTATTTAAATTTTGAGAGCATGGCTTGTTCACCTGCACGTGAAGCCAAATTTTTCCTGGTCTGCTCTTCCTGAAGCAGAAGTCCTATCAACTCATGAAAAGTGAGAGGATTTGCACCCCCCCTCAATGATAAATTCAGCGAAGTGTGAAAGCTGAGATAAGACTCAGGAAGAGAATTCAGAGTGGTTGTAATCATCTCTGAATCAAGAATAATTTCATCTATGTTTAACAACTGCTCTCTGAGATCCTGTAGCTTTGTGAGGTGGACTGACATGGAGTCACCCTCCTCCATATGTGTGTTGCTCAACTCTCTTTTTAAGAAAGATACCCTGGCATCATTCCGTGCTGCATACATGCTTTCCAAAATATCCCACGCTGCCCTGGAGGTCTTACACGACCGGATATGCGGAATGATTGATCTTTTCACTGAAAGAGAGATGCATGACAAGGCTAAGGCATCCCGTGAATCCCATCTCTTTTGCTCTGGAGTATTGACTGTAGCTGCACCAACAACTTGTCCTGCAGCTGCACCCTGTGCACGACCTCTTCCACCTCCTTGCTGAGGAGGGGTAGCAGGTGGAATATCTGCTGGTCGGATTTCATCCCCATTGACATAATCCCATAAATTGCGAGAAATCAGAATATTACGTACCATGAAACTCCAGAGGGAGTAGTTGGTACCATCCAACTTGTCTTCCTGTGAAAGACCACCGAACTGGAACTCATTCTGATTTTGATGGGCCATATCTGAGAAAGAGATTGAAGCAGATACAAAGCTGAATTCCCTTACTCGGAATAAAATGCACAACTCCCAAAAACACAGCCAAGCACGGGCTGTATATGCAACTTAGATTTTTGTACTTGAGCTGTCAGAAATCTGTCCAAGCATCAAACACTCTCCAAAATCTGCCAAAAGTGTTCCAAACACTCCAAGAAAGGCAGTATGTACTGAATACTCCAAAAAATGCTCTCCCAACACAAAAGCCCCAATTTGTGGCTAGAAATTGCAGTCAGAAAGGGGCAAAATTACTAAAAGCCCCAAATCTGCAATTTTAAGACAAAAGCCCCAAATTTCAGACTAGATCTCCAATTTTGCTCCAGATGTAGCTCCAAAATTGCACAATGATTGCAATGGCTGCAATATGCAAAATGCCCCAAATGTACTCCAAAACAACTGCACCAAACTGTAGTTTTCTGCAGGATGAGCCTGTCAAAGAACACCCGAGGCTGACAGCAACCTGTATAGATCTGCACGTACAGACTGTACGAACTGTACGGTAAGTGTGGAACAGACCGTACAGTACGGGAAGCAAGAGCTGTACGGGACTGGCGACGATGTACGGCTTTGAAGTGCGGAGCTGTACGGTAACCTTGTACGGCTTCCTGCGCAGATACGGGAGCTGTACGAAAAACAGGTACGGATATTGTACGGCGCGCAGGTACGGGAGCAGAGCGCTGTACGGTGGCAGATGGCGACACATACGGAGCTTGTACGACGATGTACGGTGGCAGATGGCGACACGTACGGGGCTTGTACGGTGATGTACGGCACTTCACGATGTACGGGGAGCAGGTATGTACGGCGAATTCCATACAGTCGTACGGACTATACGGACGAGTTGGAGCAGACTTGTAGCGTGGAGCAAAAAGGTACGATGAAAGGAGCAGGGAGCCCGAGGCTCTGATACCAAATGAAGGAAGAGGGAGTGAGTGAGAGCAAGAGAGATTGAGAGTGCAGGAAGCTGAAGACGTAGTTGCAATAGAATAGAGTGTAAAGAGTACAACACAAAGTGAGAAGGATAAGGTTTTGTCCTAGTGACAAAACCTTAGTAGTCACTAACCATAGTTAGTGAACTAACTGTAGTTAGGGGGAAAAACCTCTTAGTGAGGGAAAAGTGCCCCTAACTAGCTTATTATATTACATTGGTCACTGCTGAATTATATCTATAATTCTAACATTTCTATGCATTTGAGTCATCTCCAGGACATAGTGGGGTGGAGGAGGAGCTAGCTGATATGCGTGCAGTATGGATTGCTGAGAGAGGATTGCAGAGGCTACTCGTGACACAGAGAGCAACTAGAGCACACTCGATTGAGATCCGACCTATCGCAGCTTTCCGCAGAGGAGACCGCTCGAGACGAGGGGTCACTCTAAACATAGCTTAGCGGGTTCAGAGATCGAGGAGACCATGTCCCCCTCCGCCACCACAGCGTGAGACGGCCAGACAGATGCAGATCCGAGACATTTTCGCTACTCATGGACGGGCCACCATAGTGCCGGGTTTCAGATTCTGAGTTCCAATCCCAGTTCCAACTCTCTTCCTACTTCAGATAGTACATGATATGATATGATACATGCTTTGTATTTGATTTTGCTTGAGCTACTGAGCTCTTTATTTCAGCATAGTACTCAGCAAGGGGCCTTGGTGTGCCCTTTGCTCCAGCCCTTTGTAGCTTGTATGAGTTTTCTTCCCTTTTGGTGTTTTCCACACTTAGTCCCATAGGCCAGCGAGGCATTCCGCGAACATTAATCTCTCTCTCTCTCTCTCTCTCTCTCTCTCTCATACCACGACGTCAACCAGGTCATATGCGAGGACCTTCTACAAGTACACACATTCAGGACCTCATTGGCACCGAGTGAGTGTCTAGTGAAGCTCAACTTCTACAGGGATCATTGCTTCCGCATCTCGAGGAGGGCTTCGTTGATCCTCCGAGGTATACCCGGATCCACCTCCCACACTCACTAGGGATCTATGTTGGACAATTCCGTGCTTCATTGCATCAACACCGCATTGAGAGTGGACGAGCTGAGGGAGTACCTATAGAGAGTCACACCTACACCTTGTGTCACTGATAGCAAATGAGTCAGAGGAGCACTTCATCTTCAAATGCCCTATATACTATGAGATCCGAGGCCGCTATCACTATCTCTTCAATATGTCTTGAGACTCCTCTCCCAATTCCTCCTCTCTCCAGATCAAAGATGCCTGGCCAACTTCATCCATGAGGCAGTTAGGCACAGAGAGTGCTTACTCAGATTGCAAAGACAGGGATAAGACGGCTCAAACTAATCACTAGATCAAGGGTGGCCGGCGAGGTAGAGATACAGAGCCAGCAACGCGACATACTCGATAGTGGGTGGACGCATAGATCATGCTTGGGGACATCCCTTCGATGTTCGGGACTGGAGCATGCCCGATAGAAGTTACCATGGCCCTTGTCCGATGTAGAGCCATTGCCAACAGACCACAACGAACCACATACACAGAGTAGAGTTCTATCTCTAATCTCATGCTAGCACAGCCTCACCCATCACCGGGTCCATCTGATTTCTTGCTCCTCCTCTTGGAGTCTCCACTCATGTATCTGATGTACCTATCCAGACCCGACATTGGATCTGTTTTGATATGCCAAATCCAATGGAGGCTTGGTTGACACAGGGATATGCAGCATTATCCCTCCTTGAGCATTATCCCTTGATTGACACAGGGATATGCAGCATTATCACTTCCACGACCTGAAGACGAAGGGTTGGCCTTTTGACACCTTAGTCACACCTACCCTAATGTATGGTGCACCATTTTGGGGACTTGACCTATCAGAGAGGGTATGGAAAAGCATAGAGAGGCCCCAAGTCATGATGTTTTTGCGCATGATCCAAGGTAAGCCCTCAACCATAAGCGACCATCCGAGTAGAATATGCCGCACCACCAATGATGATGGATGACCTCTTCTAGACAGTCAGTCACCTATATCCAATGAGTGTAGGATAAGAATGCTCAAAGATACCCTAGCCTACCCATGGAGTCTTAATGACAATTAGCACAACAAGGGTAAACTTCTTGGTTCGCCAAAGTCTTCTCATGGTTCGCTACACGAAGCATACAGATGGACCACCTCCCGCCACACTAGAGTATGATCTAAACTCTCCCTTCCTTTTAATCATTCATGAAGAGGTCTAACTGGCCATCCAGTTCAATGTCTCCAAACATCACATACAAGTAACTTGGGGTGGTGCCTGAGAAGGACCTCATCAGCACTAAGATGGCCTTTTATAGGGATCACCTTCTTGACGCTTTGCCCATTCCCAACAAGTCAGCAATCACAATGAAGGCCACAAGTTACATGAAACTCTGCAACCTACAGAGGCTTTTCCACCCCTCTAGGGTTAGCTAGTTTCCAACACGTTTGGCTACACAATGCCCTACAGTCCGAAGGGGTTTTTTGATCTGTGTACAGCTAGTCTAGCTATAACTTGCTCTCAAAGAGGGAAGGCATTCTTTTAGGTGCACCAACGGAGTCTATGTGATGATATCCAGACCTGTACGTGGCAATCCTCATGGCATGTGACATGTGGACTTCCATGTATCTAGGTCGGTGAATGAAGCCATCCTTTGTAAGCCTTTTATAACGTATTTGCCAATTTGAGAATGTGTTGTCTTTTGGGATATCAGCTTTTCTTCAATATTGCTGTACATATCTCTATGCATCTTTCTATTACAAACAGGTGCAATTGCATGTTCTTGTGTTTCAAAGGCTGCCACTCATTTCTAAGCTCTTTCTTTATGAGAGTGGTATGTGAGGCATGCAGGTTTTTTATTCCATCAGCTTTAACTAGACTTGTATTGTTTTTGGAAGCTAAGTCTAAAGGACCTTATGTTTCAAAGGCTGCCACTCGTTTCTAAGTTCTTTCTTTATGAGAGTTTTGTGTGAGGCATGCAGGGTTTTTCTATTCCATAAACTTTAAATACACTTGGACTGTTTCTGGAAGCTATAGTGTAAAGGATAGACCAATGTTTCTTTGGACAAGGCCTTGAATTTGAGGTAAAACGAGGTATGCTGACTCTTATGCAAGGAAGATGCACGTTGGAAGTGTTTGGCTAGGGTCTTCTCACTCTTTATGACTTCCTTAAATATGCAGTCTACTCTCCTGCAAGTTTGTAATGAGAACAACTGCTGTCGGAATCACCTTGTGGTCCACAATTTAATTTCTCTGTCTCCTATAGTATTGTCATATATAATGTATATGCCTTCCCATGCATTTCCATGTTTCTGATTGTTGCTGTTGTTTTGAATTCGCATCCAATTACCTATTAATCAGACTTTTAAGCTCCTTCTGGATAGTTATAAGGTGACCTGGAAAAATATTTTGGATATGGCCAAGAATGCCCCTCATCGTTGTAACCATTGAGCATTATCCTTGAAGATGTTTGGGCCGAGCTTGTCCAGGATGGTGACCATGGTAGCCCAATGGCTCCTTGTATGCCTATTTTGTGGATTGGGATGATGGTGCTTGACAATTCGAGAATGCTTTTGCTGAAAGCTTCCTTAAAGAGCTTGGCCAAGCTTATGTAACCCTATCACGTGAGTTCAACAGAAGGATATTTTTAATTTCTAAAATTTATAGAATTTAACTTACATAAGGGATTATTTAATTTCATTTAAGGAAAAAATTACATATTTGTATAGAAAAAGGGTACATTTTATTAATGAAAAATCTATAGATAAGGGATTTTACAAATAAGCCTTGAACGCACGTGATATAGAGCATTTATACATAGTGACCCCCCCGAGCTTGTCCGTACTAGTTCTAAGACGGTTGTTCACCGCTTAAGGAGGGCCGCCCCGCAAGGGACGACGTTCTGCGCCCATCACCCGGTCGACATGCGGAGGTCCACCCTCGCCGCTAGTGCAACTCGGGCAGACCCCCAACAGCCTCCGGGGTCAGTTTGCAGACCCCTAGACCCAACCCTCAGAGCCAATCCTTTTCCCGAAGTTACGGATCCGTTTTACCGACTTCCCTTACCTACATTGTTATATCGACCAAAGGCTGTTCACCTTGGAGACCTGATGCGGTTATGAGTACGACTGGGCATGATCGGCAATCGCTCCTCTAGATTTTCATGGGCCGCCGAGGGCGCATCGGACACCGTGAGATGTGCGGTGCTTTACCAGCCGCTGGACCCTATCTTTGGGTGATCCAATTTCAGGGTGGGCGGGCTGTTAAAAAGAAAAGAGAACTCTTCCCGGGGCCCCTACCGGCGTCTCCGGATTCGGTCACGTTACCGCCCACCACCACGTCCCGGTTCGGGAATATTGACCCGATTCCCTTTCGATGCGCAGCGCGCAGTGAGCCCTTGACACAGGACTGCCCCATCTCTTAGGATCGACTAACCCATGTCCAATTGTTGTTACTGCATCTTATCTTTCATTTCTTACATCGCTCAACTTGTCCCTGAGGGGGATCCTCACCCTCTCATCTTTCAGGAGTTGGTGGTACTTTTGTTGCAAGAAGAGAAGATTAGAAAGAGCATGTCAATGAGTATGTGCCATGGAGAGCAACCATCTTCTGCAAAAGATAAGGGAAATGGCAAATATGTGCCCAAACATGATGCAGGACCGACTTTTGGCAAGGACAGAAAGGATGATGAGAAGCCTAAGACAAAAGGCAAATGCCGCTATTGTAAAAAGCCTGGTCACTTCATTTCCGAATGCCAAAGAGGATTGGCATATTTTTTAGAGCATGATGGGCCTCCTCAAATGCAGTTATGATGCCTCTATGACTTCTTGCACACTCAGCGTCAATGAAACTGTAGAACATTGTATTTTGATAGTAGTGCATCTAGACACATCATGTATAGGAAGGCCTGATTTATATGCTGTCATCTGCTCCTATTGGCAAGAAGGTATCTTGTGCCAACAACTCTTCTTATCCAGTTAGAGGCATTGGTGAGGATTTTCTTCTACCCGCTCAGATCTCCGCATCCATGATGCTTTGTATGTCTTGGGGGTAAAGAAGAATTTGCTTTCAGTCTTGATCATTCACTAGAAAAGGATTTCAGGTCATCTTTGAGCATGACATGTGTACGGTTCATGACAGGAAGAACGACTACATTGGTGTTATCAAGCGCACCAAGCTTGGTATGAAAAAAAGAGCCATGTCAGTTGCTTCCGTACATTTGAATGCATAGAATATTGCACATGTCCACGTTAGGAGGGGAAAGCTTAATAACAAAGCTGGGAAATGTATATTTGTGGGCTACAGGCTACAGCATTGAAAGCAAAGGTCACAGACCCTACAATCCTACTACCAAGAAAGTTTTCACTAGTAGAGATGTTCTTTTTGCCAAGAAATTAGATTTTCCTCTTACGGTATTTGACAAAAATCAGAATTCATCGGATGCATTTGAAGAACTGCTGCCCTTTGATGTTGGAGCTGATATAGCGTTATCTCTCCGTTACTATGTTCAATAGATCTTAAAGAACACCGAGCATAGGTGGTGTGGAGCTGATATACCAGGCGGCCTTGTTCCTCAGCTGGGTCTCTCTCATTCACTATGTTGTTGAAAGGATCTTAAAGAACACCAGCATAGTCACCACCTATGCCCATGAGCTGGCGTAGAGGACTGGTATACCCTGCGGTCGTCAATCTCTACGGTATATTTTGATGGATTGTAGTTTAGAGTCATAACCTCCACATAATCTTATTATGCGCCCCTTAAAGCCTAGTATTCCGAAGGCAGTCCCCGACCTGGTGATCAATTATCATTAACAAACGCATTCTCACATTTCTTCCGTTTCCGAATTGCCCTATCTTAGGCCATGCGCGCCCTGCTTACGTCCCTGATTGACGTTCCGATCTTTGGTTTAATGGTTGCTTTGCTGCGGCATTGTCTGCCCTTTGATCACTATTGTCCTGTTCCGCTACGATGATGCAATTAGCCGTTGCCCGTTTGCCCGCAGGTAAGGAAGTTGGTAGGTGACTTTCCAATCGAAAGGAGTAACAATCACTGTTTCGTGATGGATTTTCTAACGGCCCTCTGAAATGCACGGTTGCTGGCAATGGAAAAGCACGGTTTTCCGAGAGAAGCCTCCGTACGTATCCTGCATCGACTCCATCTGTGGACTACAAGTTTTCCGTGTTGTACCGCAGCAAATGAGCTGGCCTGCACAGTATTGGCTGCCTCTCTACCAAAGCATTTCAGCAGATCCTCTCTTGCCATTTATGCTTTGCTTCGCCAATTCTCACTCCTCAACATCGATTCTCTCCTCATATTGTACATTGCAACATTCTGTCTGCGCGTACCGTAGAATGCGCCATCGAGAACACGGCGGAATCAATTCGATTTGCGTCGTTTTCGAGACCGAGCGGATGAAAAACTAGAAAGCGAGCGCAATTCGCAAAAGCGACGAGAGACAAGGAAAGGAGAGGTGCAGAACCTGCCAGAGGGAGGAGCCGGTGGAATGGAGCCAGTCGAGGAAGGAGAAGGCCTGGGGGCCGAGGTCACCGATACCGAAGGGGCCAGGGAGGGAGGAAGGGTGGAGGAGGAGGCCAAAGCGGCGGGGGGGGGAGGAGAGGAAGGGGTCGAAGGAGGTATAAGAGGGGGGGAGGTCATCACCGAGGGAAGGGGAGGGGGGAAGAGAAGCAGGAGGAGGAGAAGCAGGAGGAGGAGGAGGAGCCATGGCTATGGAGATGGAGATGGCTATGGAGCTTGAAGAAGATGAAGAAGAAGAAGCAGAAACAGAAGCGCGAGGAGAATGAAGATGAAGATGAAGTGCTCCAACGTTGGCGTTTCTCGGCCACATTTGGCTCGCCTGCCTCCAAATTGGTGACGCCCCAGAATTAGCAGCGCTTCTTCTTCTTCGCGTTCTTCCCAAGTCCGGCCCTTCCGCCATTTTTAGAGCACTCAGAAAACCGCCATTTCCCAGCGCCAACGCCATCGCCCCCTTCCTCCCCCCAACAGCCAATCATCTGCCCCCACCTGCCCCCTCCGCCCGCCACGTGGCCTCGCCTCGTCCCTCCAAACGTCACACCCCTTGCCACTTCATCTTTTCTCTTACCTCTTTACAAAACACACAAAAGTAAATCGACAAGGTCACATAGATCCATAAAAATCAACAAAACTCAAAATAAATCCCCACATTTTTTCCCAACCTTTAACATTTGAAAACATATCCACACAAGAAATAACCCTTATCCCACAATCAAAATCTCCACTTTAAACCCCATTTCATACCACAAAAATCCCACCACCCATAAGGCTAAAATCTTTCATATGTTATGTCCAAGAGCATTTCATTTCATTCCACAAAACCTTATACTAATTTTCCCAAAAAGAGTATACAGGTCCCAAAGAAAAATACACTAAGACTTCTTATAAGAAAAATACACTAAGACTTCTTTAAAATACACTAAGACTTCTTATAAGCAATATCGGTACCCTAAGGTTCATCTTTTAATATATCCAATTAATTATTTAAATTGTATACCATGCTGGGAAAATAAATGTAAATCATAGCCACCAACCCACACCTATGTGTGGAAAACATCAGAAAGTTCTCTTGGATTCAAGCATCTAGGAACACCACTATCATTAACCTTCCTCACAATCTCCCATCCTCAAACTCCAACCTCATGAATGGCTCTCCAACAATTCCAAGCACTTTAAATGACATCCACCACTCAAGTTTGCACTCAACAACTAGATAAAGGGCAAACGATCCCATAAAAGCATCAACAAGAAGCTCAGGTCATTCAAATGCACATGCCTAACACCCTATTTTGGTTCGTTTAGAAAAGGGTCTCGCAAAACTAACGTTAAACAAACCTCCCTCTTGCTCCATCAAAGCTTTCAATGATGTGGTAAAAGTCTCAACATTCCCCCAATACCTTAGTCATTATTTTGGCCTCCAAATGTATGTTGTCAAGTTGGTGAGGAACCCATCAATAATTGATGAATTGTTGCAATGGATAAGGGGAAGGGGCATCCAAAAGTACGTCTAAGAAGATTACAACCAACTTCACCCTTCAAAAAAATAAGAAGGTTATAACCAACTTCACCCTTCTCAATGCACCCATATACTAGACCTTTCGAGCTTGTTCAATTCTATTTAGTACTACCTAGGTACTATTTAGTGCTATTCTCATAATCTTAGATGCTATGTATCACTATCATATGCTACTCAATACTATTTAGTACTATTTAAGTACTTCTGTCATACTCTTAGCCACTGTCATATGCTATTTAGTACTATTAAGTTTCTAATGTCATATTCTCTCAGATGTTGAGAACCACTATCATATGCTACTTTGTACTATTTAGTACTATTTGGGCACCACTATCATATTTAGTACTATTTAGGTAGTACTATCATTCCACTATTTAGTACGATGTAGCTACTATTGTCATACTCTTAGCACTACTTTTTCAGTACTACTTAGTATTATTTAGTTATTATTTAGTTACCACCATCAAATTTAGTACTATTTAGCTAAGTACAACTTTCATATATAAGGTGTTTGCTTGTGGTGCACATTGGCCTTTAATGAAATTTTAAATATTTTCCAATACAAGAATACCATGTCCATTGTTGCCAGTCATACTTATTAGCATCTAAGAGTGGTAACTAACATATAACAATTGGGTATTAATGCCTTTTCACGCAACATGTGCATCCAAAAGCCTGTTGTCAAGTTGGTAAGAGGCACATCAATAATTGACAAGTTGTGGCAACCGATAAGAGGAAGGGGGCAAGTGGGGATGGTGATTGGAGGGCAAGGAAAGGGAAGGGAGGGGTAGACATGCATGCACTAGTGTTGCATGTTGGTAGGGTGCATCAAGTTGAGCTTTTATACACAAGAGAATCTCCATATCGATGGAGAAATTACACATTAAAGGAGTTGACCTAGATACAAATGGCAAGTCCAAATTGACTACTACGTATTTCAAGGCAAGCTATAAAATGGTTTGCCACCATTTCAAGTTTTTTGTGTTGTATTGTACACTACACAAATTGCTCGTCATTTGCCTATACAATGGGATTGAATTGAGGGATGCCTACAACTTTCATCACCTTCAATTGCTTTGAGCAGATGATAAAGTGGAAAGTTGCTTTCATTGATAATCATTAAGCCATGTGGCATCCTTTAGATTAAAGAAAGTGTATACTGATTGTAATTAAATAAGAATTTTTTTCAATCATGCTTTTAATTTTGCTCGTGTAAAGACCTAGATATTGAATTTATCTTGCTTTTTACTTAGAAAACAAGTAGGAGATGCTCAAGATAAGAGTTGATGTTTATCCATCAAATTTATAGGTTACTATGGGTTACAACATGAGTTTATGTAAAACTTAGTGGATTATTACATTATCCGAAGGAAAAAAGATGTCCTTTGGATGAATTTGTTCTCCTTGATTGAGGAATCCCCTTTCCTCATCAGATGTGAAGTAGAAGAATTATTGATGCACTTGTTTCCTCAAAAGGCATGGTAAATTAAACAAGCTCAAAAGGTCTAGTATATGGAAGCATTGAGAAGGGTGAAGTCTTCTTGTTTTTTACATTTACAAGGAATGGGATGTGGAAGACATGGTGGTCTAAGTAGGAACCGTGCCAAGAATCTCTTTTTTAGCAAGCTAGGTAGTTGACCACGTCCATAATCAATTAGGACAATGCCATCATTGGGTAAAAGCAAAGAGAGGTATGGCATTTTCTTCATAGCCATCATGCTAGAAAGTGCTTTAATGGCCCTTCAATGGAATATTTGGTGTCATGTGTAAATCTTGTTTGCTACTACCACACACATATACCTGCTTTCAAGCATATACCTACAGATCTTGTTTGCTACTACCACATGCATATACCTGCTTTCAAGCCTAAATTAGGTATCTAGTATGCATCCATGTGGATGCACTTCCATGGATTGGGGATCGCCTTTTCAACCTAGTTGTCTTTGCTAGTACTGCGCAGATCTAGCCTTACTAATTGTGCTTTTGCCTTGCTATCTGCATAGCAGGGCCACAATTCATAGAGATAGAATGATCTAGAAAATGCAGAATTTGTGGAGATAGAATGACCTAGAAAAGTCTATGGTCTCAAGAAAAGGAATGAGCATTTGTTTTCCTATGACATAAGTGCATTTCCTTGTGGTATAACAAACTTTGTATTCCAAAATCCTAGGTGTTTTATTAGTGGCATGAAATGTTTTAAATTTCAGTTGGTCTATGTACCAATGATCACTATGTTTACATCTAACTCGTATTGTTTTCTCCCCATTCCTTTACATGCTTGCATATTGTCGATGACAGTAGGAGCCCCCAATGAGTTTTATTTGTGCATTTGTATTAGAACGCTTGTGCACGGAGGGCCAAAAGTTGAATTTACGTAAGGTTGATCTTTGATTAAGGGCCAAATCGCCCATCCTTAGTTTGAGAGGGGTGTTGGGAGGCAAACTGTGTATGGTGATCAGCAAGGGTATTTAGGTCAAGAGGGGTGACATGTGTCAGTTTGCATGGAGAGTTTTGTGCATGGGCACATGATGGATGAAGCCCTTTTGTAGGAGATTCCTTGTTGTGGCATTTCCTTTGGTTTCAGCAGCATCTGCGCTCGACCCATGCTTCTTGTGATCCTGCGATCCTCTCTAGCTCCTCCTTATCATGGCTCGATGTTATCCGATTGCGTATGATCAGAAGCAATGTAGTTCCTCTAGTTTCTTCTATAATAGAAGTGTGAAGTTTGCTTAGTTCTATTGTTTTGTCGAGTATTTCTCTATTATATCAGTTTATTGAAACTTAGATAGTTGTAAATCTTCTACAGTTGGTATCAGAGCAGGCTTAATGATGGAATCAAAGCATGAATTAGTTAAGCTGATCATGTTACGGCGGTAACTTCCCTGCATGGCAGCTTGGAACTAGACTCTACTTAATGGAAAAAGGGTTATGGCCAATTGTGTCAAGAATAAAGAAGGAGATGAGTGAATCTGATGAGCAAAAACCAACATGGGATAGTTGAAATGAAAAAGCACTTGGGATCATCGGTCGAGCTCTAGGTGCACAGTATTATCATCATCTCGACTTGACGACTAGTGCAGCAAAGAACTGGCTTGCAATCAAAACATTGTTCGGGTCACGTCTCAAAAACTTGAAGGTGGAAGACTCCTTGCAGAGCAGCAACATGAAGTGGTTGCAGATGCACTCATTCGATCATTGCCATTGGAGCAAAGAACATGAGCTGTGGCACGATTGGTGGGAGCATTCGAGGCAATGGCATCAAGCCATTCAGGTGAATACCAGTATTGAGTCTTCACAAGCTTTAGCTTGCACCCTGAAGTTCATAGAGTAACAACCCTACCAACACCTCGGGAGATGCACACCCAAGAGGTGATGATCTCTAACGTGAGAAATGGCCTACAAAAAGTGAAAGGGATGCATAGCTTAGATCGACTAGCTACAAAGAGGGTGGCATTAGCTATGTTGGTGTCCTCTAAAATAAAGGAGAAATGGCTTGGGTACACAATGTCGAAGATGTTGTCAATCAGAAGGACCAACGTGGCTCTAGTGGCAGTTGAACGTAGAGCAAAAGCAATGCACGATCATTTCGATATGAGAAGTCTGTGGGCTTCAACAGAACGCAAGAAAAGGAGAGACAGCCTAAGTGCGAAAGTCATTGCTCCAGTGACAACATTTTGGCATGAAAATACGAGAGTTTTTCTAAATAGAAAGAACATCTGTAAGAAGCGGACGGGATGCAAGGTGTTTGAGGAGCACATCATACATATTCTTGATATAATGTAGGTCAATGGTGCCTAAACGAGCTTGGTAATTGTTTGAGATTGAGGTTTAGGATATTTTACTTGTTTCGTTTCTTAAGCCAAGCTTGGACTAAATGTGATTGTGCTAAACCAACCCAGTGGTTGGAACATCATGCAACCGTAGGCGGGTTCAGCTCACTCACCAGTTATGTGATTGTCCTGAACCAGCGTGGTTGAACAAACATTAGTTATTGACCAGCTTGGTGGCATGGTTGAGCAAATTAACAGCAATGTATTTTGCAATAGAAAAGCAATATATTGTTATTTTACTAAACCAGCCCAATGGTTGGAACATCATGCAACCATGGCTAGTTCAGCTCAATCACAAGTTATGTGATTGCCCTAAACCAATGTGGTTGAACAAACATTACTTGTTGACCAGCACGGTGGTGTGGTTGAGTAGAACTTAACGGCAATATATTTCGCATCAAAAAAGCTATATATTGTTATTCTACTAAACCAGCCCGATGGTTGGAACATCATGCAACCATGGTTGCTTCAGCTCAATCACTAGTTATGTGATTGTCCTAAACCAGTCCGGTGCTGGTTCAAGACAAACATTAGTTACTGATTGAAATTGTGAAATTCAAAAATGAAAAGCAATATATTGTTATTTTCTAATTGTGAAATTCACAAATGAAAATCAATATACTTGTTATTGTCTTATATGTGAATTTGAGACCATCAGGCTAAACCAGTCCAGTGGTTGAAATTGTGACTGCCCTAAACCAGCCCGATAGTTGAAATTGTGATTGTCCTAAATGTGTCCTAAACTAGCCCGGTGATTGAAATTATGATTGTCCTAAACCAACCTGGTAGTTGAAATTGTGATTGTCCTAAACCAACACGGTGGTTGAAAATTATTTTGCTTCATTATATACTTTAATTAGACTGTGTTTTTGTGCGTAGTGTGTTTTGTCTTGTTTTAGTAGTGCAAAAAGGGGGCTCACTGTACTATTGTTCCATTTAAAAGAGGGCTTACTGTTCTATTATTCCCGCATGTTGGGTTTGCAGATGGAGTTGTATCTCATGTTTATGGATCAAAATCCTGACATTTCAATTAGGCAAAGGAGTTTTGAGCATTGTAAGCTCTAGTACGTCAGGAAACTCAAAGGAAGGAATGTTTGTTGTTGCAAAACACACATAGACTTTGACCTAGCCCGGCAAGCTATGAATGACTTGAGATCTCATAATGTTGGAGCATTTCTCCATGGGGATCGATGCCCATGTCTCCCTGATGAATGTGTAGTCTATAGGCGACCTGGATCCTCATCATGTGTTGCAAGGGAGAGCAGATTTTGTAGCCTAAAGTCTCTGTGGGAGCCAATGGTTTGTCCAAAGGGAGAGTGTGAGTGGCACTGCATTGAATGCATTCGTGGCACATGCAAGCATTGCAATTTGAAGCTGAAGAAGAAGACATTTCATGTCTGTCCAAATGAAATGGGGGAAGACAACCATGTTGCTCTAAAATGGAGAATATTTGAAAATGTCAATGTTGAAGGATCCGATAAAAAGAGATGGCTACTATCGCATAAGAGCACTTAGCCCAGGGAGCTTATAGGTCACGTGGTTCAATCCATCCCAAAATATGTGCTTCACAATTTCACGGCAAGCTGGCAGGATCAGTAGTTCAGGACATTCCTTGCCAATTTTCCTCATGACACTATTGTCTCTGTCATAGATTTAACTGAAATTTATTCATTTCAAGAACAAGATGAGATACAAAGTGCTCACTGGTACAACAAGCATATAACAATTCTTGTTCATATCATGTGCAATCATTTGCTTCATTCTTCTATGAGACTGATGCCAATCTACTTGCTAACTCACAGGAGTCCACGTCAATGCAATGCGTATACCATTTTTACATTTCAGATGATAGGAAACATGACACCTTATTTGTGCAACATGCTTTTGTACTGCATTAGGAATGGCTGAAAAAGGAAAATCCCCATTCAAAAAATATAAAACAACATTGGGTGTGGTCAGATGGTGCTACCTCTCAATTTAAATCAGCCCATGGATTCTACTTTGTCTCAAGGTTCAAATCCCTGGCCTAGTCTAGACATGATGTGGAATTTCTTTGGGTCTAGCCATGGCAAGGGTGAACATGATGGATGTGGTGTTGTTATTAAGCAAGCTCTGTTTAAACACCAATTAACATGACCTCTCAAGAAAAACTCAATGATGCCCATGATGCTATAACGTGGCTTACAACCAACCTCTCCACAGGCACACATTCAACATACAGTAAACAAAGCCTTAAGGATAATGTAGTACGCAGAGTGTTCCATGAAGTGAAAGTGGATGAAGTGCAAAGGAGAAGCCAGAATGATTGTGAGAAATAAAGGAGTTCGTGGTCTGCAGAGCATATGGGGCTTTTCAAACAACCAAGTGATTAAAACAAGATAACTTTCTTGTTTCTGTAGTGCGTGCATCATAGGGGATCATGACGATTGTAAAAACATTCCAACTGTGAAGACATGGGAGCGCGTTCAAGTTTTCCCTCTATGTTCAGATAGAGTGACAAACAATGGAGATCACCATAGTTTGGAGAGAGTTTCAATGACCTCACTGACTATCTAGAAGAGGGGATAACTTTGCAGTTGTCGCTGCCTCTAGGGAGAACGAGGAAGATGACCCATACTTTCTTTTGCAGTGCATAAAACCTAAGCACAAGGTTGAAGCATTTAAGGATAATTGGGGAACAACCTATGAGAAGTGGGACGTAGTAGTAGGAGCTTTTTGGTATTAAAAAACATCTAAGAGTGGCCACAATTATGAATTGCCACATAAGAGTTCACAAACATTCGTGTACTCTCATCTAGTAAGATATATTAAGATGAATGGATTTGTGGATTCGTTATGGGATTTAATAAAACTAGCATGGTGGTTGTTTGGGATATACTAAAAACAAGCATGGGATTTATCGTTTAGGATTTACAAAAATAAGTGCAGTGGTTAGTTTGGGATTTACTAAAAGAAGCGTAGTCTCAAATACATTTTCCATTTTCCAAGATAAGTGGAATATTGTTTCCTTGCAATGAGACTACATTTTCTTAGTACTATCTTAGTTGTCCTCACCCACTATTCCAAGACACCCCAAGATGTGCTCATGCATGTCAAAATCCAATTTGAAGACATGCTTGCTCTTCTTTTGTTGTGGTATAACAAAGCTCTTGGTGTCCTGTGTGGATACGAGGTGGACACCACTATACAAGAACCTCAGCTTTGTGGAGCAAATGATCTTGCCATACTCTATAGCCTTGGCATAAGTATTCCTCTCTCGTGGCCATGTATTGTTGTCTTCTTTTTGCATGTGTATCAAAAATCTTCAATTGCCTAGAAGATATGAAGGGTTTCTTGGGAGCACTCCTCAGCCCAGACGCTAGTCTTCAAACAAGTCTATAAGATTCCATAATCAAGAGTAGACACAGAGACATTTTTTGAAAGGTTGCCCTTGACCAAGTTGTCGTAATTCATCACTAGTCAACAGAAATTGTTGCTTGGTCGTAGTGTCTGTGCACATGGAGCTAAGACTTCTATACTCAATCCACTCAATTTCCCCACTCAAGCCTTTAACCAACGAATATTCCCTAGCAAGATCACCAAATTTTAATGTTGGTTCTACTCACCCCTTAGGTTACCCTGTGTGCAGTGCTTGGTGAGCAGTTCGTGCAGAACTGCACCATGTACTAATAGGGTTTGTGTTGTGTGGGTGAAACCGTATGGAGACAAGCCAAATGAATAAATAGAACAAGTATGCACGCATACGAGTAAACAACTAAATGAAAAGTACTTATATGAATCAAAAAGGGCCTTGGTCAATACCAACAGCTAGGGGCTACACAACACAAACTCTCATTTTGACTCGGCGGATCATTCACAACAACAGGACTCTGGACTCACTCTTCACAACACAGAATCTCACCTTGGCTCAAGGCAAACCACTCACTCTTGCAATGGGACTCTAGACTCACTCAAACCTACCTCTCATACAAGACACTTTGAACCAAAAGCCCATCTCACTATTACATCAAGGCTCTTATAGTGTGGTTCCCATCTACCAAGAGGTTCTAGCAACTAACCTACTAAATTCCTACCTGGGAACCTTCCTAGACCAATCTCATTGGAATCACCACATACTGCTTGGAGCTCCACCATTTTGTGCTTAGATGCTCATTGGGCCAACCAAGGTGCCTAGTTTGATTCTTGTTCAGCCAGGGGTCAACAAAAACTCTATCTAGAGTGGACTTGCCCATTCCATACAAACCCGCAACGTGATGAAGAGCCCCCCTTTTTCCAAGATGATGCAAGGACATAGCGACCTTCTTCTTGATTGGCTAATCCCTCAAGGGAACCCTTGTGATGATTTGTTGGGGTATCAATTTCTATGAGAGATTAGCTGGGACTAGGTCACAAACAAAGTCGAAGCACTCCCTAGGCACTTAGACATGCTCTTTAACATCGACATCATCGACATGTAAAAAGAACGTGAAAGTTCCCCAAAACTCTTGGTAACATGGCTTCACATGCCAAATACTAGGGGCTGACTGCTTTATATTGTGATCTCACCTGGCTCTTACTATAGCCAATAATACATGCAATGTCATGTGATGTCAAGAGAGAGAGGTAGATCTTCTTCCTCCAGAGGAAGACCACTCTAATTCTCCATCAAGAAGTCCCATAAGTCTTCTTCATGAAAGCCAAGGATAGTAGGTAGATTCTCATGCAATGCCATCATCTCTCACATGAGTGGTGCAACTAGAGATGCCAAGGTATTATTGTCAACGTCCATGATTGCAAATGTACTTGGAGAAACAATAGCACAAGAGAGGAGGGAATGTGAATAAGGAGTGAAGAGGAGGAAGGAGGCATAGGTGAATGAGGAGGGAGGAGAAGGAAGGACATATAGCATGCACTCTGCCAAGAGAAGACATTGGTGAATAAGGAGGACATAGGGGCATAGGTGAATGAGGAGCAAGGAGGAGAAAGGAGTGGCAGCAGGCGATTGGTGGAGAGATGGCACAGAGCATTGAGTAGTCATTAGTGGCATGCAAGGCTCTCACAATTTTTTTTTTGAAGTTTTGAAAAGGCAAGCATGCAAGTAGTTGCATAGAGGGCGGCAACACATCCTCAAACTCTGACTATGAGTAGGTTTTGCAAAGGCAAGGTATGAGGACATGAACCACCCCTACTTTACCGTCTAACAATACCCTATAAAGTGGAGGCAACACCTATAGAGTGGAGGCACCCTATGGAGTGGAGGCAGCACCTTTGCTAGTGAGGGCATGGGGGCAGCATCTAACTACTAGCATTATTGCTATATCTAGAAGGAAGGGTAGCTAGCTTCAAGTGGGATAAGGAATGAGCAAGAGGAAGACAAGGATATGAAGGTGAGGAGAATGGATGGTAGAGGAAGAGAGCTAATACAACAGTGAGCTCTAGACTCTATAACTACTTGTGAAGTTATTTCAACCATTGTAACCTTACTATCTTGAGTTATCAATGCATATAGCTTGAGAAGGAAGAATTGAGATGAAGGGATAGATATATTGCACAAAGGACAAGGTTAGGCATGTGAGTATGTGCCAAATTCAATGAGTAACTGAGAGGATAAATGAAAACAAGTGTGAGAATAAAATGTAGAAAACCACATAGCATGCACCCCAAATTCAATGCCTTACAAAGAAGGGCTAAAATTGAAGACATCGATGATGGTTTTGAATTGTGAAAGAGGTTGCAATTCCATTGGATTGCCACTATAGCTACTTCTTTGTTGCTCTTTTAGCATGCTTCGTTGAAGCAGTCACTCAATCTTCAACTGATTCATTGTCACTCATCTTTCCAACTATCAGTTCTCTCACTCTTCCCTGCCCTCGCTCTCTCCATCTTGAGACCTCTTCATTATCACGTAAATAATAGCATCACTTTTGCAAGGAAAAAGAGCCAATTTAGTCAATATCATAGGTATTAATGGCACTACAAGTAAACAAAAAATTTTGTTTGATTTAATGAATGAAAGGATCCATAGATAGAAAACTCTATGATGCATATGGATATTCATGAAATAAATAAATATGAGCAAACATGGCAATGAAAAAAAATAAAATTTGCTTATCTTGTCATAGATGTCTCAGCTTATAAGTTATGCATCATGTAAACATAGGTTGTGGATAGTAACACCCCATTGCTCTAGATAATAATTAAGAGGGCTATGACGCCTTCCCTCAAAATCGATGCCTTGTGCAAGGGTGGCAAGAGATGTTGCAATCCTTGTGTCTTCTCATGGCTATGATTTGAGCTAGGAGGGTAGGACCCAATCATAAACATCTCTCTCCATTAAATACATCATTTGAGCTATGATTTAAGGTGCTAGGGTAGGATCCAAACATAGATTGTGGATGGTAGAGCAACACCTCACTACTCTAGATAATGGTTAAGAGGACTGAGATGCCCACCCTTCAAATTGATTTGTTGTGAAAGTGTGGCAAGAGTTGTTGCTACACTTGTGTCTTCTTAGAGGGTCTAATTTCGATTGAATTTGAGGTGAATTTCCCACAGCATAGGGCCAAATTGAGCATCTACCTGTGGGTTGTGTCAACTGGCCTAACTTGTGTCAGTTGACAGCAGACCCTGGGTTGGTTGATACAACTCCTTTGGTCAATCATTTTTCTGCCCTATATATAGGGCCCTCCTCCCTTATCAATCGTATCCTTTTCACACACACACACACAGAGTGGTGTGTTTTAGAATATGGAAGAATTATACATTATGCTCCACACATGGTGGTATGACTATACAATAACGCAATATTATAGATATGAATGATGAAGTATGTAATGGCTTTAAATGGAAATACATACCTTTCTCTGAAAAAATTATGGCAATGAATGATTGTAGTATGAGGTATAGTACGTCACATAAGAATGTTCCTGGGCAACATTATTGCATATAAACACTATCATTCAAGGGCATAGTTAAGTATGCGGTACATGGCATTGGATATAGTTAAAGAAGTAGACGATGGGGACATGGGCAAGAGTCATATAAGGGGGAAAAAGATAACATGTGTGGCACAATATCTAGGCGATACATGCTAATACACAAAGGGTATTTACAAGTGATGATGTGCACTAAAGAAATAGTCATCAATACAACCTACATTTGCATGGGAATGGCAAATGTCGGGTGATAATTTGAAATGAACCAACTGTAAGCCGGACCGTCGAGCCAAGGGGTCAACATTTGCTTGGGTGTAGCCAATTACGGAATTATTTTCGGGGTCATTTTGGGACCGTGACACGACATGCTCTTGGGTGAGATTTTGAATTTTGCAATGGACCCATGCTCTCACCGAAAAATTTTCTTGACGTCATGATGCCACACTGGCATAATAATGAAACACAATCTATTTATTCTCAACACTGCAGAGCTTGACACACGGCAGCTTTGCACTACATCATGTAACTCTACACTGCTTCACGTAGCGCAGTCTTTGGACTACCACCTATCATCACGCAATCTTTTGCCATAGCTCTGCCACTTGCCACTGGGCAGCGTGCCCATGCAGATCATTAAAATTCAAGGTTGGCTCAGAGAGACCATCGTGTTGATGCTTGGCATAATAATGAGATGCAATCTATCATTTTGAACACCGCCAAAACGCAATCTCTAGCCTGACCAATTGTCATCGTGCAACCTTTTATCGTAGCTTTGCCACTTGTCACTGTGTAGCACACCCATGCAAATCATAGGTTGGCTTAGAGAGACCACCGCGCTAGTTTTTGGTGTAATAATGAGACAAAATCTATCATTTTGAACATCGCCTCAGTGCAGTCTCTGGCTTGATGACCTGTTATTTCCTAGAATTCAAGGTTGTCTTGAAGCAACCACCGTGCTAGTTCTTGGAGTTATAGTTCTGTTACCTATTTTTACATATTATAGGAGGAGGTGTATGATGACCACCGCGTTGGCAAATAGAAGGTGATCTATGACAACCACTACACTGATTCTGGGAGTTATATATTTGTGTACCAAGGAAAATATATTTCCTTGTGCAAACAAGCTATTCAATTTTTGCTCAGTATAAGTTGTTAATTTTTATATAACATGTTATTGGATGTAGATGTACATTGTAATCTCTTTTGCTCAATTTTCACTCGATGAATTGTAGTTAATTATCTGGATGGCACCACCGGGCCTCTAGTCACCACTCGGAATACTTTTGCCCTCATTTAGGATTTACTGCAACAAGGACTAAAATACGAGTAAAGTAGGACTATAGTTTCCTTGGTTTAGGACCAAAATAGTGCTAAAATAGCTCCAATAACCCATCATTTTGGTTGCATGGAGATACATCTAGAAAAATATAATTAAATTTCTAAAAAATGCAATTGACAATATGGCCCTTGAGGGGTGCTCTCTAGGGGTAAGGGCCATATCAACATGCCATATCTATAATATATGTATATGTATATACATGCAATATTATAATATTTTCAAAGTGACTGAAGTGATGTTTTCTCAGCTATGTGACTAGATAGTGTCCTTTGAGAGGCCAAGGACCATAATGTGAGACAGAGATTTCGATTAAACAAATAATGTGAGACGAAAGATTTCGATTAAACAGTCGAATGATGAGAGGTGGACATGTCAGGTTGTATGAAAGAAGAATGATAAAGCCAGACTCAATGAACTCTCTCCTTATTTAAGTGTAGTGTAGACACAACTAAGAGCCCATTATGAAATCTACCCCCAAAACTTTGTACACTGATCCAATCTATGGCATATCCAAAAGACTTTGGAATGCTCGTGTTCTATCTGAGAACAATGTTGGATGACCTCCTCGTAGAAACAGACCCAAAGAAGAGGGAGGAAAATAGCTATAAGGAGGACATACTTTGCAATTGGCTGTATGACTTGGAGTCGGCAATATTAATTTCCCTAGCTATCGTTTTTCTTGTTCCGTTAAGGTACTTCATGATGTAGGTTTCTTTTGGTAGGACATGATGGCGGCGCGAAGTTGTATAGAGCGCCAATACCAGGATGAAGAGGACCCCAAGTGAAAGGAGTTACTATGGGCGCACAAGTCGGCAGAGGCAAGCAAGCAGTTGGTGGTTTGAGTTTGTAATGAGGTCTGCGATAGTTCAGTGGACTAGCCTAAAGAGCTGAGAGATTCTTGCTATAGAGAGGTTGATAAGATTTTTGAGACTTTGGAACTTCCTTGAGCCACAAAATGTTGTCATATTTTAAAAAAAAGTAAAAATCTTACAAGCATTTCTTGGACTTATGGACTTTCTCGGATTTCCATCATCCATCATCTATGGTGCTCGTAATACCTAATTTTGTGTTGACCTCCTTCCATGTTAATACTTAAATGTTTTAAGTAGCTTGGTGGTTGAAATCTAATAGTTATTAAAGATAACTAGTCTAAAGGGGATTGTTTTAGTATAGCACCGTGCAATGAATTTTAGGATAGCACGGCGGTAGTGCAGGATAAGTGGTCGCCAACATGGTGGTTGGTTGCACACTAGGATATTAATAGCCACCAGTGCGGTGGTTTTCCTCCTGCAGACCAAACATAACCTTGATGTCATAGACCCGTCCTAGGCCTTTGGTTTGGCCTAAGTATGGGTTCTTCAACATGGAGAGATGACTGCTCACAATCCTCCATCCACTACCTGACAATCCTAGCATTGGTCTTGATGCTTCCCTTATATACCCGATCCCAGGCCTTTGGTTTGGCTTGCATATGGGTTCTTCAACATGGAGACTTTCTGTAGATGAATCCTCACAATCCTCCATCCACCGCCTAAAGGTTGCTTCTTGGTTAAAGATTTTAGGTCATCGTAGATGGCTTCCTACCCAGTTCACTCCTAGTGTACCAATGTCGCAATCAAAACCCACACTGCTTGGACCATGACTTGTACTTCTTCTAGACTATCAAGGTAGTTGCCAGGGGTTTGCAACTCTACATCAAGTATATTTGTTTGCTCGCCCATACCCAGATCAGAATTTATTGCAGCCTCTCTATCTCCAAAGAAGAGGTTGTTGCTTTCACACTGGCCACAATCAAAGATGCAGACAAATCAATCTACGTCGACCTACCTGATGTGTCAAAAGAAGCCTCCACATCTCACTTGGACACAGCAGGAGACCCCTGGATCCATCCTTATTGACAAAGAGGAAGAGATCAAGCATGACGCCTCCATAGCGATAACAAACTATGAGCTTTGAATTTCTTCTCTTGGTATAATTTTACTTTATTGGCCTTCTAATGTAATGTTGTGGATTGTTGCAGGAGGCATTTGAGGTTGACCTCTTCTCATCTTGGCAATGCCTTGTTCACAGCAGCTTCAATCGAGATCACTCACTAGCACATTACCTTGGCCAAGCAAAAGGGCTCTTTGTCGTTATCTGCAAAAAATTTTCGCCACAAGGCACTGAGGACCTCCTAAAGTGCAAGGCCTTGTCATGAGTGATTGGTCATGCTAACATTAATCAAAATGTTGTGACAAGGTCATTTTGGTGAACTGCATGGCTGCCCTCAATGCCTTTGGAACCAATTTTCAAGGTATGGCATTGATGGCAGTAGCCATGTCCCTGACCATCAACACTAGCCAGCAACAATGACAATAGCCTTGACACTCTATCGACTAGGTTTATAGCTAGGAATCTATTTTGGAATTCAAAGCCCGATATTCTCAATGTTTTAGAGAAGAGAGAAAGTCTATGAAGCCTTATTGTACAGAACTTTTATTTTATACGATTACAGATATACTTTTTCTACCGTGTCCCTTTTTGTGTTCTTTTATAAAATTTCTTTTATGTTGTCAATGTATTATGTAACTTTAATTGTTGTTGGCATTAATATTTTCATTCATTATTCTGTTCAAAAGCATGCTATCAGAGATAACTTTTTGCACTATAATGGTCAATTTCTAGCAATCCAGCAAGAATCTCAGCCTAGTGCAAAAGGAAAAAGTGTTCAACATCGAGTGGGGAGCCCAAAAATGTCAAAACCCACCACAGCGCATATGCGGCCTATTTGATCGAGTCAAACAGGCTCCACATGGCTCGATCAAACAAGTTCCATATGCACCGAGGTGGCAGGTTTTGACATTTGTTCCCCACATGATGAATACTTTTTCCTTCTGCACCAGGTCAAAAAACTTCCTTTGACCATGCAAATTCACATTGAACTTGCATAAAGTGATAGGAAGCATCCAATAACATCTATGATAACATGGGAACAGTAATAGAACATAAACATATCTTTTATTCATTGGCCTCAAAGGGCCTAGATTTACAAATGATTTAGATTACACCAAGTGAACCTAAACAATATCTGTGGCCTAAGGGAGGGATTGGAGTGGCATTACAGGAAATAAAGAAGAACCTGTTCTTCCTAATGTTCCCAGTCAACAGGAAATGCAGGCATTCAAAGGATGGCATGAGAGAGCCAGGAAAGTTATGTACTGGCTGTCTATCAGTATTTCGGACTCCATGATTGTGCATATTCAGGATGCAAATACGCCAAAGGAGGCATGGGATACTTTGGCAAAAATGTATAGCACAAATACGCAAGCTAGGAAAATGCAACTCAAACAGGAGTTGCACAATGTGCAGAGAGAAAATTTGAGCATAAATGACTACCACATGAAAGTGAAGAAAATTGCAGATGCACTTGCTTCCATTGGGTCGCCAGTGGATGATGATGATTTGGTTTCTGTGACCTTGAATGGTCTAGGAAAGGATTATGCACAGTTCCGGACATCCAGTACCGTCCGTGAAAAATTTCCTGATTTTGAGGAGCTGATTGCTCTTCTAATTTCTGAAGAGCAGAGAAATGGTGGTGCATCTTCTTCAGCAGGAACTTCAAAAGAAACTATCTTCTACTCAAATGCTGGCAGAGGTAGAGGTAGAGGTAGAGGTAGAGGAGGCCGATCTGCAGGCCGTGGTAGAAATCAGAATATGCAGCAAATGCAAGAAAACCAGTCCTATGCAGGAGGACGTGGTAACTCTAGAGGCAAGGGGAGCCAAAGAGGCCGTGGTGGATGGCAGAGAAGCCAAAATGCAAACAGCAATGTTGAATGCTACTATTGTGGCAAAATGGGTCATATGGCTAAGGACTGCTACAAAAAGCAGAATAACATTATGAATGGAAAATTGCAGCAAGGCAATTATGCATCTTCTAGCAGGCAGGGTGACCAATTCTGTGATAAGTGCAGAAGAACAAAATGATGTGTGGTATGTTGACTCAGGTGCGTCAAACCACATGACAGGTCATGCAGAATGGATGCAAGATGCAAGGAAGATGGAAAAGCCAGGATTTGTGGAAACTGGTGATGATACTGCACATCCTATTGTGCAGATTGGCAAAATTCCTTTGTCTATGCAGGATGGGAAAAAGAAATACTTGTCTGATGTATTTCATGTCCCGAACATCACCAAGAACCTGGTTTTTGTTGGTCAGATGGTTGAGTAGGGCTTGCAGGTCAGATTTAATCCTCATGGATGCTTTGTTGAGGATATGAAAAATAATGGTCGCTTGATAGCAAAAGGAAAGAAGAAGGGTAGGATGTTTACGTTGGATGTAGACATGCCTGAATTGAGTGCAGCAATGTTTGCACATGGGACCGGTGTAGTTGCAGATATTGATATCTGGCACAAACGCATTGGTCATGCTAATATCCAGCGACTTAAATCAATGCAAGCCCAAAATATTGTTGCAGGATTGCCTAAATTCAAGGTTGCAGAAATGCACAAGGTTTGTGAAGCCTGTCAATTTGGGAAACAGGCAAGGAAACCTTTTCCTAGGCATGTTCAAGAGAGTAAAAAGCCATTGGAATTAATCCACTCTGATGTGTGGACTACAAAAGCTGCATCTATTGGAGGCTGTCACTATTTTGTCACATTTATTGATGACTTCAGCAGAAAACTGTGGGTGTATTTTATGAAAAAGAAAAGTGAAGTGTTTGGGCACTTCAAAGCTTTCAAAGCTATGGTTGAAAAAGAAACAGGCCTGCAAATAAAAAGCCTAAGGTCAGATGGAGGGGGAGAGTACCTCTCAAATGAGTTTGCTAGGTTCTTGCAGGAGCATGGTATAAAGCAGCAATATTCATGCAGCCATACCCCACAGCAAAATGGAATTGCAGAAAGAAAAAGCAGGCATATTGGAGAGGTATCTCGGGCTATGCTAAATGAAAAAGATCTACCAGATTATTATTGGGCTGAAGCAGTTGCTACAGCAGTCTATATAATGAACAGGACTCCCACTGCAGCAATACAAGGCATGACGCCAGAGGAGATGTATACTGGTAGGAAACCAGATATTTCTCATTTGAAGATTTTTGGTTGCATTGCCTATGTCCATGTGTCAGATGAGTTGAGGTCCAAGTTGGATCCAAAAGCTGAGAAGTGCATCTTTATTGGTTATTCTCTGTAGCAGAAAGGGTATAGATGCTATAACCCTTCTACACGTAAGTTCACAGTGAGCAGAGATGTTGTTTTTGATGAGATGAGCAGCTGGTATAAACCAGTAAATGTGATGATTGATGTAGATGCACAAAATGGTAATGCTGCACAGAATGCACAGCAGCAATCACAAAATATCAGTGGACCTGGAGTGTCCTCTACCAGTGGTTCACATGCTTCGCCATGGACAGGTAGATTGAGATTAGGAGAATCCCCTCAAAGCAATGTAGAGAGTGGTACGCAGGTATCACGAAAAGGAAAAGAGAAGGTAGATCAGCCCATGTTTGATGTGAATGTAGGTCACTCTTGTGTGGATGGTGAATCCAATGGCTCAGAATAGAGCATTGGTGATGAGTTGGGTATTCCTTCTGTTGTTACACCTGGAGTAAGGAAGACCAGGGATGTTTTGAGAGCACCTGGAAGTGAGCCTATTTTGCGCAGGTCTACCAGGGTTAGGTATCCTGTGGATAGGCTGAAATATGATGGATTTACAGCCATTCACTATGCCTATATGGTCAAAGTGATATAGGAACCAGAACCCACTTCTTTTGAGCAAGCCATGGGAAATGAAAAATGGGAGAAAGCCATGGATGAAGAAATGGATGCCTTGGATGCTAATGCTACATGGGAATTGGTGCCTTTGCCTAAAGGCAAGAATGCAATTGGCTGTAAGTGGGTTTATAAGATCAAGCACAATGCAGATGGTTCTGTGAATAGATACAAGGCAAGATTAGTTGTCAAGGGGTATGCACAGACATATGGCATTGATTATGAAGAAACTTTCAGCCCGGTTGCAAGGATGGCAACCGTAAGAGCAGCCATTGCTATGGCTGCATCAAAGGGATGGTCTTTACATCAGATGGATGTAAAGAATGCCTTCTTGCATGGTGATTTGCAAGAAGAGGTCTTTATGGAGCATCCAGCAGGTTATGTTCATGCTACTCATCCTGAGTTTGTTTGCAGGTTGAAGAAAGCCTTGTATGGCTTGAAGCAAGCACCTAGAGCATGGTCTGACAAGATAGGACAGTATCTTGTCACTATTGGCTTTCAGATTTCCAAAGCAGATTTCTCACTCTATGTGAGAAAAACAGAGAAAGGGATTATGCTGCTGGTCATTTATGTTGATGATTTTATCATGACAGGTGATAGTGATGAAGATATCCTTCATGTGAAAATGCTATTGAGGCAGAAGTTTGAGATGAAGGATTTGGGAGAGCTGCGTTATTTCCTGGGCATTGAGGTGATTAGATCACCAAGTGGGATACAGCTCTTGTAGAGGCAGTATGGATTGGACATGCTGTCCAAATATGGGATGACAGGCTGTAAGCCTATTTCAGTTCCTTTGGAGCAGAATGTGAAGCTGAGCGCAGATGCAGGTGAGCTTCTGGAGGACCCTACTATGTATAGACGCACAGTAGGAAGTTTGATTTACATGACTATTACCAGGCTAGATTTGAGCTATGCTGTTGGGTTGGTAAGTCAATTGATGCAGGCTCCAAGGAAACCGCATTTGGATGCGGCTAGACGCATACTCAGGTATGTGAAGTCCACATTGCAGTATGGACTATTTTATGAGGCTGGGGTTCAGATACAGTTGCATGGATACACTGATGCTGATTGGGCTGGTAGCATTTCTGATAGACGATCTACCAGTGGATATGTGTTCTCTTTTGGGAGTGCTGCAGTCACTTGGAGCAGCAAGAAACAGCCTACAGTTGCCTTGTCGAGCACAGAGGCTGAGTACAGGGGTGCAGCAATGGCTGCATGTGAGGTAGCTTGGTTGCATAAGCTACTCTATGATATGCATCAGTCTACAGATGGGCCAGTTGTCATTTATTGTGACAACATGAGCAGCATACACTTGGCAAAGAACCCAGTCTTTCATGCCAGAACAAAGCACATTGAGGTGCATTATCACTATGTGCGGGAGAAGGTTTTACTAGGTCTTATTAATCTAGTTTATGTCAGCACAGAGGATCAGGTAGCTGACATATTCACGAAAGCATTGGGCGCAGAGAAGCTACGCAAGTTTAGAGACCTGCTTGGTGTGCAGGAATTGGGATTGAGCTCGAGGGGGAGTGTTGAGATATCGAGCTCCACTCACGATATGCCAGGGTGACTGTTGTGCATTTATGTCACCGACTTGTTAGCTGGAGATGCGGTTGGTACACTACCCACGAATAATAGCTGGATGACAGCTATCCTTATCTACACTAGTTCGTGGCTCAGTTAGTATGCCACCTTAGTTAGTTGAGTTTGGTTTGAGACCCACATATAGGGTTCTTCTATTTCTTTGTACTAGAGTTCTTTTGGCTTACACAACTAAGATGAGGAAAACTGTTTTCAGCCTCCACCTTTGTGTGTATTCCCCCATTGTGCATGTGAGAAAGCCGCAAGTGAGACTCCTTCCCTCTCTCCCACAATCTTCACAGCAGTGGGAGTCCTGTTCATTATGTAGATTGCTGTAGCAACTACTTCATCCCAATAATAATTTCGTAGATCTTTTTCGTTGAGCATGGTATGAGATACCTCTCCAATATGCCTGTTTTTCCTTTCTGCAAGTCCATTCTGCTATAGGGTATGACTGCATGAATATTGCTGGTAACCCATTACTTGAGATATTTTCAATTGAAAATTTATTTTTGGACTTTCTTTTCAAGTATGAAATGTATGATCTGATTGATACCATAAAAGAGATTAGCATTGCATGGAAGTTCTCTGAAAACTTAGCATCTACACTTTGTAAACCTGGCATGTTGTGCAGAGATGGATCATGAATTATATGTCAATGCAAAATGGATATCTTTAAAAAGTTTATAAAAGAGGATTGGGGACGTGTATGTACTATTGATAATGATATTGTGATGGATGGCACATTAAAGGATTATATGAGGAAAGGATTAGGACATATACCTAGGAAACATTTGAGCATTGAGGGGGCCCTTGATACATTATTTAGGATATGCAATGAGTTACTGACATGGAGTCCGTTACTTGGAAAGACTTAACCCAATGGAGAGAAGTTTTACATCATTTTGAAGATATCACTTGATTGATTTGACTAAGAAGAAGAAACTTTGTATTGAAGAAAAAGTGGATCCCATGAGAAGTCGATCTATAATAAATGAGGTTAAGAGATTGACGTCAACCCTCCTTATTACTTCTACAGATAAGTCAGCATCATCAAGGCTTTGTTCTGAGCCACTGGATTCACCATCCACATAAGAGTGACCTACATTCACATCAACCATGGGCTGATCTACTTTCTCTTTTCCTTTTCGTGATACTTGCATACCACTATTTGCATTGCTTTGAGGAGATCCTCCTGATCTCAATTTGCCTATCCATGGTGAAGTATGTGAACCACTGCTATAGGACACTACAAGTCCACTAATATTTTTCTTTGTTAGCATTGTGGTTGGACAAGAACCTCCTTGCCTTTCCTCCACCCATGGACACTTTAGCACAAAGATTTTGTGTCTTTCCTGATTGTTTCTTGTCCTGCTTAAGCTTCACATTGCCTCTCCAATAAAGAATCCCACAAGCTGAGCCTTTGCTAAATAAGAAGCAGGTGATTGTTTTACAAGAAAAACTTATTTTGAATTTCAGCGGAAGAGCCATCTGCATTGTCTAATGCACCAAAGGTCACCCCAATTACAAATACCTTACTTAAGCAATTTGAAAGCCTGGACTATCTTGAGATCAGTAAGAGAAGGAGTAGGATGAAAAATAGAGAACTAGATCGAGTTAGCTACCATAAAGTTACCTTTGCCTGACCATTTTATCTGCCTTTTCATAGTTTCCTAAGTGGCCCAAATTGATTTCCATGTCACTCCCAGAAATTTCTTAATCTTCTCGGGAAAGAACAAAATTAACGTGAGTGGTAATGATTTTGCACTTAGGACATCTGGTAAATTTAATCCTTGACAAACTTTGGAGAAGCAACTAAGAGTATAGTGGATGGATCCAAGATTGATGTAATACTCCATTTCACTCTGCAAGCCAGGTTGTAGCTTGTGAAATGTCGACCACTCCCAAGCCTCCTTATTCCTTGCCTAAGGTGCAAGTTTCCCATCTTGATGAAGCAAGATTTTGACAAATTGTAAATCCCCCTCTAGAGAAAATTTCTACACATAGTAGTTAATTTTTTAAGAACCAACTCTTTGACAAGAAGAAGCAAGATAAATAAAAAATAGTAATAGGGTATAAGGTATGGTTTAAAACCAATCTCAACTAGCTAAATGAAGTTGATGTCCTCTCCACCTATCCAGCAGAACTCAATCCCACCTATCATTTAAAGAGACTTCAAACCCCATAGGAATACCCAATAACCTAAAGATCTCCCATTTATTGATTTTTACACATCCTTTTTAATCCAAGAGAGGATAGTTATCACGACAAATAGGGAAGTAATCTGTCTTGGCCTTGATAATAGAGAAGAAGCTATACAAAAAATTACTAAGCATTCTAGAGCTGATTGGATTCTTCCGATGTATTCTTAGGAGTATGGTTCATATCATCTGCAAATTGTTGGTTCATAATTTTTTGGCCATCTGGGAGCTTGATACCTAAGAGGGCTCCTTTTTTCCTCAATCAACCAACCTAGAGAGTTTGTTGCAATAGAAAAAAGAAGAGGAGATATAGAGAAGCCCTCCCTTATAGATATTTTGAGTATAAAAGTGTCAGAGAGATCACCATTCACACAAATCTTCTCATTAGCATTGTGCAATTTTTACATGGGTGATGGATACGTGTAATAAAAATGTACAGCATCAATGAGATTTGTCAAGATGTCAAAGACTCCAATTTGTATGTAAAATTTTAGAGATATTATTTTAGTTTATTATAATTCCCTTGTAAATTTTCTTGTCAATTTGAAACCATTTCTATGGGTATAGAAATTGTGCAATTTGCACATGTGTGATGCAGACATGCAATGAAAGCATCCATTGGTGAGCTCCATCCCCATGTCAAAGCCTCCGATCAGTATGAAACTTTGTAGATGTCTTAATTCAAGTGATACTTATTCCATCACAAAGCTTCATGTCAATTCCATACCATTTGTAAGAGTGGGCATGTGACATTGCACAATTTTCACATGGGAGACACATACGTGCAATGAAAATGTGCAGCGCCGAGCTCCATCTACATGTTGAAGATTCCAGTTAATATGAAAATTTGAAGAGCCCATATGTCAAGTGATTCTAATTCCCTCTGTCAATCTAATACCGTTTGCATGGGTGGGAAATTGTGCAAATTTCACATGGGGGATGCATACGTGCAATGAAAACATGCATCATTTAGCTCCACAAAGACTCCAATTAGTATGAAACTTTGCAAACGTATTAATTCAATTTATTTAAAAATTACTTTAAAATTTTCATGTTGATCGGATACTATTTGTTTGGGTATCATGCAAAAACTACATGATTTTCACATGGGTTATGCATACGTGCAAAGAAAATGTGCATCAGTGAGCCATCCACATTTCTAAGACACTGATTAGTATAGAACTATGTTGAAGAATTAATTCAAGTGATTCTAACTCCCTCACAAAGTTTCATGTTGATATGATACCATTTGTATGGGTGGTCATGTGAAATTGTGCAATTTCCACATGGAATATGCATACATGCAATGAAAATGTGCATTGGTGAGCTCCATCCACATTGCGAAGACACCCATTGTTATGAAACTTTGCAAAGGTCTTCTTTTTGGGTGATTTTAATGCCCATGCAAAGTTAAGTTTAGTGGTGTTGTTTGTATGAGTGGGCATGCAAAATTGTGCAATTTTCATAGGGGTGATGCATACATGCAATGAAAACGTACATCATTGAGCTCTGTTCTCATGTCAAAGACTCCAATTGGTATTAAACATTGTAATAGTCTTAATGAAAGGGATTCTGGTTGCCTTGCAAAGTCTCATGTCAATCCAATACCCTTTATATTGTTGGCCATGAGAAATTACACAATTTTCACGAGTTATGCATACATGCAATGAAAATGTGCATCAGTGAGCTCTGTCCACATGTTGAAGACTAAGATCAGTATGAAACTTTAATAAGTATTATTTAATATTTTTCTAATTCCATGACAAAGTATCATGTCACTCCAATACCGTTTGTATGGGTGGGCATGCAAATTTGTGCAATTTTCAAATGCATGATGCATTTGTGCAACAAAAATGTGCATTCATCAGCTCTATCCCCATGTCTAAGACTCTGATTGGTATGAAACTTTACAAAGGTCTTAATCAAAGTGATTTTAATTCCCTATAAAAAATTCATGTTGATCCAATACCGTTTGTATGGGTCTCATATGAATGGCCAATGGCCATGCGAAATTGTTCAATTTTCACATGGGTATGCATACAATGCAATGAAATTGTGCATCGGTGAGCTCCGTCTGCATGTGAAAGACACTAATCACTATGAAAATTTGAATAGGTCTTAAAGTGATTCTAATTCCCTTGCAAAGATTCATGTTGATCCGATACGATTTGTATGGGTGGGCATGTGAAATTAACCAATTTTCCCATGGGTGATGCATACATGCAATGAAATCATACATTGGTGAGCTTTGTCACCAAGTCGAAGACTCTAATCAGTATTGAATTTGATAGTTTCTTAATTCAAGCATTTCTAATGCCCTTGTAAAGTTTCATGTTGATCCAATACCATTTATATGGGTCCCCATCCAAAGTTGCACAATTTTCTTATGGGTTATGCATATGTGCAATGAAAATGTGCATCGGTGAGCTCCGTCCACATGTCAAAGAATCTAATCTTTATGAAATTTGTAGAGGTCTTATACTAGGTGATTCTAATGCCCTGGCAAAGTTAAATGTTGATTCGATAGTACCATTCACTAGAGCTAGGCGGCATGTTAGTTTAGTTCTAGTAGTTTGTTCGTGCATGAATAATTTGGTACCATTAATGTTGTTTTCAAGTATCTCGCTTAAGTTTTAGCTAAATCTACTAGACACAAGCTCCAAAGATTGAAAATTTCCTACTTTGTAGGCTCCACCTCCCTTTTTAATTTACCATTTTCCTATAATGATATATAAGTTCTCTATTTGTTGCAAAAAGAAAAAAATTGTTCCCTAAACCAGGAAGCAGCTTTGTAAACAAAATTCATCTTCAAATCTCTAAGAATGCACCCAAGAGTGGTTAAATTGGTAATACCCTGCCCTAGGGTGCCAACTTAATATGTATTATGTTATTACCCTCATCTAAAATTTAGGATATTTAAGACAAGGTCCATATACAATATACATGGATAAATCCTGCTAAAATTTTAAATATGTAAGGAAAAAGCATGAAAATATAAGTCCACAAATTATAAATTATATACTTTAACAAATGTGGAAGATTTTAAGATTTTTACATATATTTCACAATATGCAAGACCCAAAAGGGAGGGTCCTTTAACAAATATGCAAGATTTTAAGATTTTCACATATTAATATTTCATAATGCGCAGGACCCAAAAGGGGGGGTTCTTTTAGGTGACAAAATGTGCACTAAAATATGAAAACCCAACTCCTTTGAAAATTATGTAACTTTGCATGTGCTATCCGAATTTCAAGGTGTAAAGGCATATATTGAAGCTCTTTTAGTAAAGAACACAACCATCCTAATACAATTAGATTCTTTTACATTTTCTTACACATCAAGATTTTAATATATTTTTTTACTAGAACGAGTTTGCGCCCTTTATTTTTGCTAGAATTGACTTTCATATCCTTAGAAAATTCAATACATGGAGAAGTGAATTTTTTCAATTTTTGTGCACGAAAGAGAAATTTTTATTAACTAACAACAAGGTGAATGATATGTAATCATGCATAAGGCTTGCCCAAGCTCAAAAGGAGAAAAACAAGAGGGGGGGGGGGGGGAGAGAGAAAAAGGTGGAGGAATTGAAATAGCAAGTGGGGAGTTGGACGAGTGATAAAATTCTGTACATTCACAAAAAGAAAATTCCTAATTTTGCTTCTTAGAGAACTTAGACTTAACCACGGGCACGGCCAAAAAGGAAAATAAAGAAAATTACAGAGCACGTACAAGTGCTTTATAAACAATCCTGAACGCAAAGTTCTTGCGTCCCAAAAACTGAAATATGAATACCATGGAAGATGTCTAAAAACCAAAGAGTTGTGAAATTGCCACGAACGTTGGAGGAAACCCGCTCTCAGAAGCTGCAAGAACCGATACTCTTTGATCTCCTAGAAGCACAATTGTAGATGTATCGCGCCATCCAAGCAAATGATTTCCGCCACAAACTGCAAACGAAGTTGCAAGACCAGAAAAGGCTTTCGAGCTCCACTTTGCATAATGGGCAGACGATGGCACAATCTTTAGCGAGCATACGCTGGCCAGTAAATATCCAAGTCCAGTCGGTAAGTTAAGTTGAATGTCTGAACGTGCACTGGGGTCATGAGGGCAGTTCCCAGACTGAATCGGAAGCTACCCGTGCCAGCCACGACTGGAATCGGTATCGGCTCGAGCGCTCCGTTCGGGCCCAGGAAGGACAGTGAGCCCGTGTACTCGCTGGTGTTCAGAGTGATCGTGAAGGAGTTGAAAAAGGTGAGGCCATCAAAGGAGGCTGCGATGGCGGTGCCGATGAATGAGCCGACCTCGGGTGAGTCACGCTCGGGATGTATGGTGAGAGGGTCATTGAAACAGAAAAAGGTGCCGAAGGGAGAGGAGGAGGGGGTGTCGATGCCGGGAAGGCCATGGAGGATAATGAAGTCGGTGTAATTTAAGGCGTCGTGATAGTAGAACTGAAGGTGTTTGTGCGTGAGGCGGGAGGAGGAGAAACTACTGGCGAGGAAGGCAACGAGAAGGAGGGGGAGGGAGCCGAGAGCCAGGCGGGCGAATTGAGAATTGAGAATGGTGCTAGACTTGTGATCTGCCATGGCAAACGACAGCTTTCTATGAGGAAAGATGGGCGACCCATGTAACTATAAATACCTTGGACTGTGGCAGCTTGTGCGGATACGTGATTCTGTTCTCCACAGACACCATTCTGTCCTCCACAGACACTATTCTGTCGTCATGCGATAGCACACTATTGCAATTACGATAAAGAAGTCAAACCTTACGGATGACACAAGGCGAGAAATTCAGACTGATGCTAGATTTTTCTGCCATGGCCAACGACTTTTGTGAGCAAAGATGCAATAGCCAGGGCGTCATCCCATATAACTATAGATACCTTCGACTTCTGCAGCTTGTGCGATTCTGTCCTACACACACACACTATCCTGTCCTACGATTGCAATTACTATAAACTATAATGAAGTAAGCTAAATGATGCTCATGTGGACTGCTAGAATCTGGTCAAGGACTCAAGGCAGTGGTCATTCTACAAGTGTGGAGGTGTCGCAACATCTTGATTTTTCAGCAGCCTTCAATTGCTCATGACATGTCGATGCCAATTAGGTGTCAATGCCAATTAGGTTGTGTGGCAACATCTTGATTTTTCAGCAGCCTTCAATTGCTCATGACATGTCAATGCCAATTAGGTATCAATGCCAATTAGGTTTGAGATACTCGAGTGTCTAAAGTTTTATGGTTCAAGGTACATCGAGTTTGCTACTTCAGCTAAATTATTGCTAAAGATGTAGTTATTTTCATTTTTGGCCTGCCCTCTCGGTAGCCTTAGGAACCTCATTTTTAGAAATTTTGGAAGTGCATTTTTCCTATTGGACAATATGTTGATGCTTGGCTTCTCTTCATTAATGCAAACTTTAAAGTGGTTGACTCTCTCTCTCTCTCTCTCTCTCTCTCTCTCTCTCTCCTCTTAAGTCTTCCTACACACCATCTCTACCTTTTCTCCCTCCCCCTCCTTCTCTCTCTCTCTCTCTCTCTCTCTCTCTCTCTCTCTCCTTAAGTCTTCCTACACACCACCTCTACCTTTTCTCGCCTTCCCCCCCTCCCCCCCTCCTCTCTCTCTCTCTCTGTCTCTCTCTCTCTCTCTCTCCCTTTCCCCCCCTAGAGTCTTCCTTTACACCATCTCCAGTAGATTCTTTTTGGTTTGCTTTTTTAATCTTGGGCAAGCCTTCTCAATGATTAAATATCATTCACCTTGTTTCATTAATAATACCAAGCTTTTTCCCTGCCAAAAAAAAAAAAAAACTATAAAGAAGTCAAACCTTTAAACAAAACAAGTGAGTACAAGTACTTGTGAGCACTGCCTTCAATCATTAGGGGAGAATTGGGGTCTCAAAAGGGCCTCATAAGGAATGGATTAAGAAATTGATTAGTCCTAATGAAAGGGCTAAGGCAGGTCCCAAAAAGTCCTAATCCCCCCTCACCTAGGTGGGCTAAGCCCAAAAGTGACTCCACCTCTTACACAGCTAGGAGCCAAAAAAATCAAAAATCAAAATTTGAATTTTGAATTCCCTCCCTCCTTCTCTCTCCTCCCTCCCTCCCTCCCCCTCCTCCCTCCCCCTCCCTCACTCCTCCTCCTCCTCCTCCTCCCTCCTCCTCTCCCTCCCTCCCTCCCTCCCTCCTCCCCCTCCCCTCTCCTCCCCTTTCCCTTCCCCTCCCCCTCCTCACTCCCTCCTCCCCCTTCCTCCTCCTCCCCCTCCCTCCCTCCCTCCTCCATGCCTGCTCCTCCTACCCTCCCCCTCCGTCCCTCCTCCATGCCTGCTCCTCCTCCCCCCTCCCTCCTACTCCTCCCTCCCTCCTCCTCCATGCCTACTCCTCCACACCTGCTGGTCTGCCCCCCTTTCCTCCTCTTCAACTACTGGTCCTCCCTCCTCCTCCTCGCCTTCCCTCTTCCTGCGTGCTGCTCCTTCAAGCCTGCATCTCCACACCTTCTCCTTCTCTACACTCCTTCAGTCATGGCACCATTCGAGGACGTCCCCAATAAGTACCAGGTTCACTTAGAGTTGGAGGCTGAATATGCAAGCACATGTAGTCTAGGATTGAGGGGAGCTTCCAAAATCCACAGTCTTCGTTCGCAAGGAAAGAAGCATCTCGACCTTTGGGTAGAAGGATCCTTGTATCCTTTAGATTCTGCCAACCAAAAGAGCCCTCCTTTCCATACAATGCATGAGCTAGTTCGGTTTGTTGGAAATGGACACGCGGGGTTACTTGGTTATTGCAATTGGTTCAACAATGCTCAGTCAATAGCTATGCAAGTAAGCGAGATGTGCAAAGCCCAAGCAGAGATGCTAGCACATTTAGGAAATAGCACCATTGTTGCAATGCATAACTCTATGCAGGATCTTCAAAGGAAGAACCAGGATCTTCATGATAAAGCCAAAGCATTGGACTTGGAGCGGGGACTTGGAGCAGGGACTTGGAGTGGCGGACTTGGAGCAAAATGCATTGGACTTGGAGCGACATAAATTAGAAGAGTCACTCTATAAGCTAGCTGAGTCCAAAAAAGGCTTGAAAAGATCTACATACAATCAAGTTCGACGAGCCGTAGAGAAGGAACAAGAGAAGGCAGAAGAACGAGTACAAAAGATGAAAGAAACACCTTTGGGATTGAAGGAGAGGAAAAGAAGGTACTTACATAACATGGATGCATTGGCACCCACTGGTGGTGCTAGAAAGAGGAGACTCCGGGCTACAAGGTTGGTTATCAAATGTTCCAATGAGATTACACTGTTTTTGTTTGTGACTAAGTTTTTATTGTGTTCTTCTTTAGAAACTTCATGGAAGATGTGATGGGAAGAACGGACGGGGATGATATTGACTCTTCATATGCTCTAGCTAGTTTATTGAAGTCAAGCGATGTCATTGGGATACTAAGGGAGCCAAGACACAAGCGCCTATGTGTGCAAGTTGCTGAAGAGGTGATGAAGGACTTCAAGGATATTGTGGATGCAAAGGAGATGCTTGCAGCTTGTGATACTGCCAGTGTAAGTCGTGAAGCTTACACATCTGTTTTCAAAATTTTCAAGTCTACTATTTTGGGAGAGTATAAGAAGTCTACAGTGCCCCTACCCACACCTTGGTCTATGAGATGTGCACGGTGAGAAACAAACGAATGTGCAAGAGAAATGCTTGGAGGGTACCATTGCATAAGGGGCACAATGACTTGGAAGAGTAAAAAGAAATCTGGCTTGTAAAGCTTTGAGATGAATGTCTTCAATAATGTCTACTTAGATGTTGAGAAACTACAACAAGCAATGGTCAAATTCTGTGGCATGAGAGAAGATGGTAAGAGAAAATCCATTATAGCATTGCACTTTACTTAGTTAATTTCCTATATCATGTTTATTCTAACGATTTCTCTCTTTTGTTGTACAGATTGCAATGGAAAGCTCATATTTGTCATCAAAATGGATGAAGCTCAATTGGTGAAAGAACACAAGTTAGAGAGAGTCAACATCTTCATTATGTATAAAGCCTTAGTGCGACGTTTATGCTTGGAATTTAATTCCGCAAGAAGTATCCACACGGTGCATTGCAAAAGCTGAGATGACCCCAAGAGCCTGAGCCTTCCCCTCAGCCTTACCCCCAACCTTCCCCTCCCTCAGCCTCAGCCTTCCCCTCAGCCAGCCTGACCCTCAACCTTCCCCTCAGCCTTTGCCTCGTCCTTCCCCTCCCCATGAGAGCCCTCCCCTAATCGAACAAAATGTGTTCGATAACCTCCCGGACATAGAGAGGCTTCCTGAGGGCCAACAGACTACCACTAGGAAGAGCACAATCTTCCCTCTGCCGGTGATACAGCCCATGAAGAGGGCAAAGCAGACGCCAAGGAAGCCTGTGCCCATGAAGAGGGCAAAGCAGACGCCAAGGAAGCCTCATCCCAAAGAAGGACAAACCTCAAGACGTCCGCGAGAGGAGGATTCAGAGGAGGATCAACGCAAACAAGAGTAGCGAAAGAAATTCAAGGTAGACAGGAGGTCTTGGGATCGTGTTCGGGTACCTATAAAGCCTCCACCAAGAGTCAGGAAGTCGTACAAAGAAAAGCCAGAAGCACGGGCCCTAAGGGAGATCAGGCAAATGCAGAAGACCATTGACAACCTAATCTTGCATGCTCCCTTCCAACGTGTGGTATGGGAGATAGCACAGGGATACACGGACGACGTGCAATTCAGCACAGGAGCTATGGGGATGCTCCAGGAGGCTGTGGATCAAGTGACCATCGCTCTGTTCGAGGATGCCAACTTGTGTGCCATCCATGCAAAGCGCATCATGGTCATGGACAAGGACATGGCTTTGGCGAAGCGGCTAAGAGTGACCCAAGTTTGAAGCCCTAGATTCTCTTGTAGCCCACTCTTAGGACTTAGACCACCCCCTGCCCTTGAAGGCACTATCTTGTATATAAGGCCCAAGGGCCGATCTTTTTTAATAAAATATATCGACATTCTCGACACTATCGCATTGTTGTGTATTTTCCATTTCTATGACTATAGTAACTGATCATTTTAATGTAAGTTTTGAATTTTGTCAAATCCTGAAAGAATTTCACCGTCACGCAAAAGGGAAAAGTGTTCGGCACGTCATCAAGACCCTAGAAAGCCCAAAACCCACCACGACGTGAATTTGGGCATTCTGGATTCGCCAAAATGCCCAAATTCGTGCCGTGGTGGGTTTTGGGCTTGGGCATTCTGGATTTGCCAGAATGCCCAATATCATGCCGTGGTGGGTTTTGGGCTTTTTGGGGTCTTGGCGACATGCCGAACACTTTTCCCTTCTACGCGATGGTGAAATTCCTTTAGGATTTGACAAAAATGAACTTTCGATACCCAGAATTGGTGAAAATGATACTAAATTGGCTAGAAATGTATTAAATTAACGCAATTGAAATGATGGAGAAAATATATCATCGACGACTTAAACAAAATACAATGGAATTCATGACAAGCAATGATAAAACAAATAATAAAAACATGTAGTCATGTATCCATTTAAATATATGTTTATATACAAAAGGCCTCACAGGCTATCTTTCTTCTTGGCTAGTTCAAGTACATCGAGAATAGGGGTCTTTGAATCCCCTAGTGGATTCCTAGATATAAATCTAGCCGCAACAACTAACATCCTCCTCTCCTGCTGCCAAAGACATAGCCGTTGCCGTCAATGCCCTGCCATGAATGTTCGATCCAAAGGCAATGATAGCATCCAGGCGGTGTACCAAAATGACTTTGTCGGCATTCTGAGTAATGTTGGAGTATCCGATAGCGCACGACAATGCCTTGCACTTCAGCAGCTCCGAAGGACCTCGAGGAGAAAATTTCCTGTGAAAGACCACGATATGCTCTACAACGTTGCCAAGGTAATGGGCCAAAGAATGATCTCACCCAAATGTGCTGCAAACATTACCCCGTCGAGATGAGAATTCATCAAGCTCAAATGCATCTTGCAACAATTCAACAAACATTAGAAGACTGACAAAACAAATTATACTGAAAGAACATCAAAATAAAAAATATTGTTCAAACTTACCACTACACCGTCACTAGCTTCTATCCCTTTATCATTTGCAATGTTGATAGAACCAGGTGCTGTGTGATGTTCCATTTGGGAGGTGGATGCTTTCTCCTAACCTGTATTGGAGGTGGAAGATTCTACATGAGAGGGTTGTGCATCGTATGCAGACATGTCTACACCCCTCATTGAAACGAGCATCGTCAAGAGAAAGTCTTCCATTGTCTGGTGGTCTTTGATACCTAAAACCTCGGGATCTTTGACATGTGCCAACATTGAACCCCGATAGGACTCCAAGTGCCTCATCCTCTCGTAGTCCAAAAAGAATCTCTATGTCATGGAGGAATACGTACTCTTCTCCATCGATGATGAGGGTGTGAAGAGAGTGGGAGAGAGATAAGGAGTCTCACTTGCAGCTTTCTCACATACACAATGGGGGAATACACACAAAGAAGGAGGCTGAAAACAGTTTTCCTCTTCTTAGTTGTGAAAGCCAAAAAACTCTCTCTCTTACAAAAAGGAATAGATGAACCCTATATGTGGGTCTCAAGCCAAACTCAACTAACCTAGGTGTCATACTAACTGAGCCACTAACTAGAGTACATAAAGATAGCTGTCATCCAGTTATTATTCATGGGCGGTGTACCAACCGCATCTACAGCTAACAAGTCGGTGACATAAATGCACAACTATCACCTGGGCATATCATGAGTGGAGCTCGATATCTCAACACTCCCCCTCGAGCTCAATCCCAATTCCTGCACACCAAGCAGTTCTCTGAACTTGCGCAGCTTCTCTGTGTCCAATGCCTTCATGAATATGTCAGCTACCTGATCAACTGTGCTGACATAAACTAGATCAATGAAACCTACTAGAACCTTCTCCTGCACATAGTGGTAATGCACCTCAATGTGCTTTGTTCTAGCATCATAGACTGGGTTATTTGCCAAGTGTATACTGCTCATGTTGTCACAATAAATGACAACTGGCCCAGATGCATATCATAAATCAGCTTATGCAACCAAGTTGCCTCACATGCAGCCATTGCTGCACCCCTGTATTTAGCCTCTGTTCTCGACAGGGCAACTGTAGGCTGTTTCTTACTGCTCCAAGTGACTGTAGCACTCCCAAAAGAAAACACATATCCACTGGTAGATCGTTTATCAGAAATACTACCAGCCCAATCAGCATCAGTGTATCCATGCAATTGTATCTGAACCTCAGTCTCATAAAATAGTCCATACTGCAATGTGGACTTCACATACCTCACTATGCATCTAGCTGCATCCAAATGCGGTTTCCTTGGAGCATGCATAAACTGACTTACCAACCCAACAGCATAGCTCAAATCTGGCCTGGTCATAGTCATATAAATCAAACTTCCTACTATGCATCTATACATAGTAGGATATTCCAGAAGCTCACCTGCATCTGCACTCAGCTTCACATTCTGCTCCAGAGGAACTGAAATAGGCTTACAACCTGTCATCCCATATTTGGATAGCATGTCCAATCCATACTGCCTCTGCAAGAGCCATATCCCACTTGTGGATCTAATCACCTCAATGCTCAAGAAGTAACGCAGCTCTCCCAAATCCTTCATCTCAAACTTCTGATTCAATAGCATTTTCACATGAAGGATATCTTCATCACTATCACCTGTGATGATTAAATCATCAACATAAATGACACATAATACCTTTCTCTGTTTTTCTCACATAAAGTGAGAAATCTGCCGTGGAAATCTGAAAGCCAATAGTGACAAGATACTCTCCTATCTTGTCAGACCATGCTCTGGGTGCTCGCTTCAAGCCATACAAGGCTTTTTTCAACCTGCAAACAAACCTAGGATGAATAGCATGCACATAACCTAGTGGTTGCTCCATATAGACGTCTTCTTGCAAATCACCATGCAAGAAGGCATTCTTTACATCCATCTGATGTAAAGACCATCCCTTCGATGCAGCCATAGCAATGACTGTTCTTACAGTTGCCATCTTTGCAACCAGACTAAATGTTTCTTCATAATCAATGCCATATGTTTGTGCATACCCCCAGACAACTAATCTTGCCTTGTATCTGCTCACAGAACCATCTGCATTGTGCTTAACCTTATAGACCCACTTGTAGCCAATTGCATTCTCGTCTTTAGGCAAAGCCACCAATTCCCATGTAGCATTTGCTTCCAAGGCATCCATTTCTTCATCCATGGCTTTCTCCCATTTTTCTTTTCCCATGGCTTGCTCAAAAGAAGTGGGTTTTGGTTCTTGTATCACTTTGACCATATAGGCATAGTGAATGGTTGTAAATCCATCATATTTCAGCCTATCCACAGGAAACTTGACTCTGGTAGACCTGTGCAAAATAGGCTCACCACCAAGTGCTCTCAAAACATCCCTAGTCTTCCTTACTCCACGTGTAACAACAGAACGAATACCCAACTCATCATCAATGCTATGTTCTGAGCCATTGGATTCACCATCCACATAAGAGTGACCTGCATTCACATCAACCATGGGCTGAACTACTTTCTCTTTTCCTTTTCTTGATACCTACATACCACTATCTGCATTGCTTTGAGGAGATTCTCCTGATCTCAATCTGCCTGTCCATGGTGAAGTATGTGAACCACTGCTAGAGGACACTACATGTCCACTAATATTTTGTGATTGCTACTGTGAATTCTGTGCAGCATTACCATTTTGTGCATCTACATCATCAACCACATTTACTGGTTTATACCAGCTGCTCATCTCATCAAAAACAACATCTCTGCTTACTGTAAACCTATGAGTAGAAGGGTTATAGCATCTATACCCCTTTCTGCTGCAGAGAATAACCAATAAAGATGCACTTCTGAGCTTTTGGATCCAACTTGGATCTCAACTCATCTGGCACATGAACATAGGCAATGCAACCAAAAACTTTCAAATGAGATACATCTGGTTTCCTACCAGTATACCTCTCCTCTGGTGTCATGCCATGTATTGCTGCAGTGGGAGTCCTATTCATTATGTAGACTACTGTAGCAACTGCTTCATCCATATAAAAATCTGGCAGGTCTTTTTTGTTGAGCATGGCACGAGATACCTTTCCAATATGCCTGTTTTTCCTTTCTGCAAGTCCATTTTGCTGTGGGGTATGACTGCATGAATATTGCTGCTTTATGCCATGCTCCTCCAGGAACGTTGCAAACTCATTTGAGAGGTACTACTCTCCCCCTCCATCTGACCTTAGGCATTTTATTTGCAAGCCTGTTTCTTTTTCAACCATAGCTTTAAAAGCTTTCAAATGCCCAAGCACTTCACTTTTCTTTTTCATAAAATACACCCAAACTTTTCTGATGTAGTCATCAATAAAAGTGACAAAATAATGACAGCCTCCAATAGATGTAGCTTTAGTAGTCCACACATCAGAGTGGATTGATTCCAATGGCCTCTTACTCTCTTGAACATGTCTAGGAAATGGTTTCCTTGCATGTTTTCCAAATTGACAGGCTTCACATATCTTATGCATTTCTGCAACCTTGAACTTGGGCAATCCTACAACAATATTTTGAGCTTGCATTAATTTAAGTCGTTGTGTACATTAACATGACCAATGCGTTTATGCTAGATATCAATATCTGCAACTACACCGGTCCCACGTGCAAACATTGCTGCACTCAATTCAGGCATGTCTGCATCCAACGTAAACATCATGCCCTTCTTCTTCCCTTTTGCTATCAAGCGACCTTTATTTTTCATATCCTCAACAAAGCATCCATGAGGATTAAATCTGACCTGCAAGCCCTGCTCAACCATTTGACCAATAGAAACCAGGTTCTTGGTGATGTTCGGAACATGAAATACATCAAACAAGTATTTTTTTTTCCCATCCTGCATAGACAAAGGAATTTTACCAATCTGCACAATAGGATGTGCAGTATCATCACCAGTCTCCACAAATCCTAGTTTTTTCATTTTCCTTGCATCCTGCATCCATTCTGCATGACCTGTCATGTGGTTTGATGCACCTGAGTCAACATACCACACATCATTGCTTTCTTATGCACTTGTCATAGAATTGGTCATGTGCTGCACCATAAACAAATGCTCATTTCTGTCATCACCATGTCTACTAGAGGATGCATAATTGCCTTGCTGCAATTTTCCATTCATAATGTCATTTTGCTTTTTGTAGCAGTCTTTAGCCATATGACCCATTTTACCACAATAGTAGCATTCAACATTGCTGTTTTCATTTTGGCCTCTCTGCCATCCACCACCACATCTTTGGCTCCCCCTGCCTCTAAGGTTACCACGTCCTCCTCCATAGGACTGGTTTTCTTGAATTTGCTGCATATTCTGATTTCTACCATGGCCTCCAGATCGGCCTGCACTACCTCTGCCTCTACCTCTTCCAGCATTTGAATAGAAGACAGTTTCTTTTAAAGTTCCTCCTGAAGAAGATGCACCACCATTTCTCTGCTCTTCAGAAATTAGGAGAGCAATCAACTCCTCAAAATCAGGAAATTTTTCACGAATGGCAATGGATGTCCGAAACTGTGCATAATCCTTTCCTAGAGCATTCAAGGTCATAGAAACTAAATCATCATCTTCCACTGGCGACCCAATGGAAGCAAGTGCATCTGCAATCTTCTTCACCTTCATGTGGTAGTCATTGATGCTCATATTTTCTCTGCACATTGTGCAACTCTTGCCTGAGCTGCATTTTCCTGGCTTCCGTATTTGTGCTATACATTGTTGCCAAAGTATCCCATGCCTCCTTTGGCATGTTTGCATTCTGAATATGCACAATCATAGAATCTAAAATACTAATAGACATCCAGTACATAACTTTTCTGGCTCTCTCATGCGAGCCTTTAAATGCCTGCATTTCCTGTTGATTGGGAACATTAGGAAGAACTGGTTCTTCTTCATTTCCTGTAATGAACTCCCAATGGCCTTTTTCCATAAGGAAATTCGTCATTCTAAACTTCCATGCTTGGAAGTTGCTCATGTGAAGCTTTTGTGTGACAATATGTGAAAGAGAGTTAGACGCCATTACAAAACACTGTAAAATATTTTGTCACTGCAAAAAACACAACTTCTGCCTCACAAGGCAAATCTGCAAAACTGACGAAAGTGGTATTTGACCACACAGTCACTTCCTAGTGATGATTTTGCATCAAGAGGCAATAAGAATGATACTGTCACTCCCAATATCTCTGCACATAGGCATACAATGCAATTTCTGTGGCAACTTTTCACCGACCTGCAGAACAATGGTCGCACAGCCAAAACAGGCCACTTTTCTGAGTGCCTACGAAAAAACTTCCGCCACCAAAACGGGCCCCGAAATGGCCTCAATTCAGAAAAATAATGTCACCAAGGACTTCGCCTGATCCCGTAGCATATACTACGCTCTCGCCACACCGCGAAGGGTGTCTCAATCTGAGACAGTGCACTCTTGCACTTTCTGGCTGTGCTACTTGCAAAGATTGGCTCCCAAACTCGAGAAAGGAAAGCAACACTGATCCTCTTACCAAGACACTTCGAACTTGGTTTGCTTCCTTGAGCTCCTTACCACGAACCGAGCTCTGAACCGAGCTCTGATACCATGTGAAGAGAGTGGGAGAGAGGTAAGGAGTCTCACTTGCAGCTTTCTCACATACACAATGGGGGAATACACACAAAGGTGGAGGCTAAAAACAGTTTTCCTCTTCTTAGTTGTGAAAGCCAAAAAACTCTCTCTCTTACAAAAAGAAATAGATGAACCCTATATGTGGGTCTCAAGCCAAACTCAACTAACCTAGGTGGCATACTAACTGAGCCACTAACTAGAGTACATAAAGATAGCTGTCATCCAGCTATTATTCATGGGCGGTGTACCAACTGCATCTGTAGCTAACAAGTCGGTGACATAAATGCACAATGGTCACCCTGGCATATCACGAGTGGAGCTCGATATCTCAACAGAGGGGGGACAAGGACCATAATTCTGAGTCTGGGTCAGTGGTCTCCGATGCAGACTCTTGCTCTACTGGGGGCTCTTGAAGTAGGCTCAATGCTTGAGCTGCTTCCATCTCCTCTATTGGATTGTCAAGAGTCTCTTCCATGTAGATGTCCGAGTCTAGTCTAGGGACAACCGGATCATTAGTTCTACTAGAGGGGGTTGCTAGACGATGAGGCTTCTTCCTCTAAATTTCCTTTTTGGAGAAGGAAGATGAATGTCATCTCCCATGAAAAGAATTTGGTGCCTGTATTTCCTATGATCCCCTCGTCTAGGATGTCTTGAACTTCGATTGTCCTAAACCCTTCGTCTGTAAGGTTGTTACAAAAGAGGGCCAAGCGCTTTACAAACTTGGGTTCCTCTATGAACAGATACTTTATGTAATCTATGGGAACCCATCTCTTTGAAGAGTGGTCAAGTATATAGGAAAAATTTGAGAAATTATCTTGCATGTAAAGGATGAGATCTGAGAAGGCATCCTTGGCTCGCATATATGTGCCTAGGACATCTAAAGTCCTATCAAACACTAAAAATAGCTCTTCCTCACGATCTGCAAATGCAGTTAGTGAGATGAAGTCATGGAACGTAGTTCTAGCTGAATCCATGGCAAATAGCAGTTGATGGAGGGAGTAACTTCTGAGGATGAGAGTTTCTATGGCTCTCTAAATGTGAAAGTGAGAATGTGATGTAAAAAGGACTCTTACCCCTTAATATATATCAAAACTCTAAAAATTAAAATAAATCATAAAATCCCCAAATTTTTTGAAAAACATTTACCATGTGTGGTTAAAGGTCACTGTGCCTTTACCCCGATTATGTACAATACTCAAACACATATATAAATGAATGAAAAAGAAGATTAGGGTGGTTCTACACCCACCAAATCTTATGTGGCTCTCTGTTTCTCTCTCTCCCTCTTTCGTTCTTGCTTTCGTTGAGAGCACTCTCAACTGGTATCAGAGCCTGGGTGATCTAGCTGAGCGTGCGTGAATGCTTGGAAGCTCAGCAGCTGTGTGGCAGGAAGGAGAAGCTCTGTGGGAAGCTTTGTGGGTGACTTTACTTGCATCCAAGTGTGCATAGACCTTGGAGGAACCTTTGGAAAAGTCACTTTGGTTTTGCGAAGTGGTTTTGAGAGCCTGTTAAGTGTTTTCAAAGAAAAAGTCGTTTTTTGAGCTTTTTCCTATTCCGTTCGATGACAAAGACTCCGTATTGACTTGTAGAAGCAACTATTGCTTGCTTTTGGTGTCCACTTCACTTCAGGAGCTTGGAAACACCTTCATTCTTGAATCTGAGATCATTTCATTGGATTTATGACTCACTGTGTCAGTTTCTGCGTTTTTCTGCCCGGGTGTTGGAACTCAAGTTTGGAGTAACCATTTGCAGATTTGTCAGTTCCGGTGGACTCAGGAGGTCCTAAAACTTCTATGTTGCTCATCATTCGCACTCCAGTGGAGTTTACAAATAGCTCTGTTTCCAAAAACGTTTTTTTCAGTCTGTGTGTTGGACCCAGTGATTGAGACCACGGTTTCCAAAACCATCTGTCCCATTGCGTTCCGGACGCCCAAAAACCCCTATCTGTCAGTTCTTGCACGATTTGGTGGAGTATTTTCAGAGATATAGATCTCTGTGTATTTGATTTCGTCTCTCTGTTATGCATTTTTCATTCTAAGGTTTTGAAACCTTAGATTTATGCCACATGGCAGTGGATAAGTGTTGACTCCCATTTCTCACTCATCGGTTGGGATTTTGGAGTTCCGACAGAAGAGAGATATTTGTAGATTTTCTTGCTGAGTCCGATTATGCAATGGTGCCCATGTTTTGAGGCATCTCAGGTTCTATTTTCAGTAGCGGCCTTTTCTGTGGGACCATGATTTCTTGAGCATACCTTATGCAGATCACTCTGGTTGCAGTTTGAGCCATGTTCGCTCATTTGTGGTGTGCATTGGCTTGCAGTGGATGATTTATAGGCCATTTGGATGCAATATTGCGATCCTTATTGGATGCGCTGATAGGCCCAGATTGCCTTGTGGGATGCTATTTTTTATGGATGCTTTCCACATGGATGCTATATTATGCTGAGGGACAGCTTTGACACATTGCAGGTGATGCACTGATAGTGTTATGCTCTCTTGGATGAGGTATTATTATGCTTATGCCCATGGACGGTGTTTATGCTTGAGGCATTTGGCACTTATTGGCATTTTGGATTGCCATTGCAGTTGGCATTTTCTTTTGGGCCAGATTTGCTCATATGGATGCATAGTACATGCACATGAGTCAGCTGTATCTTTTAATGCTTTGAGCTTTGAGTTTTGGTGATATTTCACTCTATTGTGGCATACACATTTGGGTGCACCTAGTATTTGGTGTGATTCTCTCTTGCAGGTACTAGCATTTGGGATTTTGTTTCATTTGCATCATGGCATCCTCTTCCATGTCTGAAAAGGAGTTTTTCAGCATTAAAAAGTTTGATGGGACAAACTTTTCTTTGTGGAAAGAACAAATAAGGGATGTGCTTATTCAAAACCCTTGGCAAGTATTGAAGCTAAGCCTACAGATATGTCTGAGGATGATTGGAATGAGTTGGATGCATTAGCAAAGTCTACTATTAGACTTCATCTTGCAGAGTCAATTTATTTCACAGTAGTAAATGAGCAGACTACGGAAGATTTGTGGAAGAAACTGTGTGCCACTTATGAGAAGGAAATTGCCTCTAATAAAGTTTACCTCATGAAGAGGTTGTTTGAGCTGTAGATGAAGGAAGGGGTCTCCATTGCTTCTCACTTGAATGAATTCAATATTATTTTCAGCCAGCTTCAGGCTCAGAAGATGAATTTTGATGCAGAGACTAAGGCAATATTTCTCTTATGTTCATTGCCATCCTCATGGGATACCTTCCGTACAGCTGTCAGTAACTTTGCACCTGGTGGAGTACTGAAATTTGATGATGTTATGGGTAGCTTGTTGGCTGAGGAGATTAGACGGAAGTCTATGGATGGCAACAAGCAGGATGCAGCCTTAAATGTGCAAAGGGGCAGATCACAGTTCAGGGGGAAGTCCCAAGAAAGAGGGAAGTCTCGTAGCAAATCTAGGGCACAGAACATTGAGTGTTACCACTGTGGCAAGAAGGGCCATATGAAAAAGGATTGCTACAAGCTGAAAAGAGAGCAAAAGGATAAGAAAAAGAATGCAAATTGGGGTGCAAATCAGAAAGAAGAGAGTCCAAGGGAGGACAAAGGAAAAGTGAAGATCGAGGAGATCAATGCAGTCACACATGATAGTGACAATGACGTTCTCTTCATGTCTAGTTTATCTGCAGAGTTGCTTACCACTTCAGATGATGCATATTCCCAGGATTGGATTTTGGATTTTGGTGCTTCATTCCATGTTACTCCCCATAGGGATTGGTTCTCCACTTATGACAGTGGAAAGACAGGTTGTGTGCATCTTGGAAATGACTATGCATGTGACATAGTGGGAGTAGGTGACATAAAGTTTTCTTTTGCAAATGGGTCTGCATTTATTTTGAAACATGTGAGACATGTGCCTAAGTTGACCAAGAGTCTTATTTCAGTGGGTCAGCTAGATGATGCTAGTTTTCACACCACTTTTGGCTTTCAGAGTTGGAAAATTCAGAAGGGTTCTATGCTTTTGGCCATGGGTGCCAAGTGTGGGACTTTGTATCCCTTACATGTATCACGGGTATTTGATCATGTTGTTGCAATAACCGAGTAGCCAAGAACTTCTTTGTGGCATTGCAGGTTGGGGCACATGAGCCAAAATGGAATGAAACTCTTGTGCCGTTTGGGTTATGTACCACATTTGAGTTTCTCTGATTTTGAATTTTGTGAGCACTATCTCTATGGGAAGCAAACTAAATCAACCCATAAAAGAAGGGGAAAGAAAGAGTTTGAAAAGCTTGATTTGGTGCATTCAAACGTATGTGGTCCCATGCCTACACGGTCATTAGGCAGGGCTGAATACTATGTGACATTCATTGATGATGCAACCAGGAAAGTGTGGGCTTATGCTATAGCTCGGAAGAGTGATGTGTTCCAGGTATTTCAGAAATGGCTGGCCTTGGTTGAGAATCAGTCAGGTAGAACGCTTAAATGCCTACGAACTGACAATGGTGGAGAGTATCTCTCATGACTTTCAGCATTTCTGTGATACACGTGGGATTAAGAGGGAGCTCACATCCCCTCATACTCCAAAGCAAAATCCAGTTGAAGAAAAGATGAATCGTACCATTCAGGAAAGGTTGCAATGCATGCTTTCCAATGCAAGTCTTTCTGGTGATTTTTGGGCTGAGGCAATGAAGACTGCAGTGCATGTGATCAATAGATCACCTAGTAAGAGTTTGGATGGTGGTATTCCTGAAGAGGCATGGAGTGGCAAGAAGCCCTCTTACTCTCATTTGCATATATTTGGGTGTGAGGCATATGCACATGTGCCGAAAGAGCTTCAAAAGAAGATAGATCCTAAGTCTAGGAAATACATCTTTCTGGGTTATGGTGAAAGTGGAGAGATGGGCTATCGTCTCTGGGATCCAGAAGCAAAGAAGATCATACACAACCATGATGTAGTCTTCAATGAGAAGAAGATGCATACAAGATGCATACAGCACCCATGAGGGATGTGGAAATGAGGAGAATCACTTTCCAGGATGTGAATCCCCCTGCATATGTTGATAGACAGCAAGTTGTCCATGCAACAAATGTGCAAGAAATGGTACCACCAAATACTCCCACAGGTATACAATCAAGGGTAGATGATGGATCATCTATTGGTGGAAATGATGAGCCAAATGTGGCTGATATGCAGGTGGGACAGCAAGCTAAAATGCCCTTGAGAAGATCATCTAGAGTGTCTAGACCATTTGATAGGTTTGTTCTAGGGGTAGACTATGTGATGCTTACGGATTGCGGGGAGCCTACTTGCTACAGAGGCTCTATGATGTGCGAGGATCAACACAAGTGGGAGTATGCTATGCAATCAGAGATGAGTTCACTTATGAAGAATAAGACTTGGGACTTGGTTTCTTTGCCACATGGAAAGAAAGCATTGCCATGTAAATGGGTCTACAAGATGAAGGTCACAGGTGTTGATGTGCCTAGGTACAAGGCCCGTTTGGTCGCTAAAGGATTCAAGCAACAGAAGGGTGTGGACTTTGATGAGATATTCTCTCTAGTTGTGAAGATGACCACACTTAGATGCATGCTTGGACTAGTGGCAGCAGAAGATATGGAGCTTATGCAGATGGATGTCAAGACAGCTTTCTTGCATGGGGATTTGCATGAGGAAATTTACATGGTGCAGCCGGAAGGCTTTGAAGAAAAGGGCAAAGAGCATTTAGTTTGCAAGCTGAAGAAGAGTCTCTATGGTCTTAAGCAAGTGCCTAGAGAATGGTATCAGAAGTTTGATGCTTTCATTCGGTCCCACGGTTTTAGAAGGAGTGAAATTGATCACTGCCTCTACACTAAAAGGGCTAAGGATAATAGCCTGATACTCGTGACACTATATGTGGATGATATGCTATTGGCTAGCAAGAATACTTATGAGCTAGATGCATTAAAGGCAAAGTTGCATGAGGCCTTTGATATGAAGGATTTGGGACTTGCAGGTCATATTCTTGGTATGTGTGCATCACACGTGATCGGAGTAGGAAACTCCTTTGGCTTTCACAGAAGGAGTATGTTACAAAAGTATTGCAGCGTTTCAATATGGAGGGGGGGAAGGCAGTGAGTACTCCATTGCCTCCATATGTGAAAGTGAGTCATACAGATAGTCCCAAATCAGATGAGGAGAGGGCCATGATGGCCAAGGTTGCTTATGCATCAGCAGTTGGGAGTCTTATGTATGCTATGATAGCTACTAGACCAGACATTGCATTTGCAGTGGGAGTTGTTAGCCGGTATATGGCTAATCCAGGAAAGAGGCATTGGGAGGAAATTAAGTGCATCATGAGGTACATGAAGGATACCAAGGAGATGTGCATATGCTTTGGTAAAGGAGACATGCGTGTACTTGGGTACACAAATTCAGACTATGTAGGGCATGTGGATAGTAGGAGATCCATTTCTGGTTATGTGTTCACCTTTGCAGGTGGTGCAGTGTCATGGATGTCTCATGCACAGAAGTGCGTTGCTTTGTCTACCACAAAGGCTGAGTATGTTGTAGCCACAGAGGGTTGCAAGGAGGCTATATGGCTTGATCGGCTAGTGGGAGATTTGGGGATTCATACAAGTGTACCAACATTGCATAGTGATTCCATGAGTGCTATTCAGCTAGCACGAAATCCGATCTTTCATGCAAAGACCAAACACATTGAGGTCAGGTACCATTTCATCAGGGAGGTACTTGAGGACAAGCGCATAGAGCTTGTCAAGGTTCATACAAATGATAACCCTATAGATATGCTGACGAAGAGTCTACCTAGTTAGCGGTTTGAGTATTGTCGTGTACTGATGGGCATTGGATAGTATGCTCACTGGTTGTTCTCCCTTAAAGGCACATTGTCCTTTAAGTGGGAGGTTATGGGGGTTAAAGGTCACTGTGCCTTTACCCCAGTTATGTACAATACTCAAACACATATATAAATGAATGAAAAAGAAGATTAGGGTGGTTCTGCACCCACCAAAACTTGTGTGGCTCTCTGTTTCTCTCTCTCCCTCTTCCGTTCTTGCTTTCGTTGAGAGCACTCTCACCATGAACTAAAAGGAGAAAACATTAAAAGAAATAACATTTTAATTTAATTGTCCATCATCTTTTGAAGCAATAACTAGGATTTGACAGACAAAAAATTAAATGTTGCACTAGTCAAACACATTGTTAGCAATTTTCAAAGTTGTCGGAGGAATGAAATTGGCACTATGCATGCACTTCTTCACACGCCGACTGATCTTACCACCATTTAAGGAGGTAAAGTAGAAGGACTCTGACATGCTGTCCTCCATGACCAATAGGTGTTCTTGCACATCCCTTAGAGTCCATTGCAATGTGACATTCACATTCTTGACATCTCCCTCTTCAACATCAATAGACAAACTTACTCCCGTATTGTCTTCATCATTAGAGTCTAGGGGAAGCCACTGGCCATTTGTTTTCTTCCAGCGCCTGTACTGAAAAGCTAAATACAAAATTTGGCATGACAAATGGTATCTAATAACCGCATTGTTTTTACATGCGTGACATTGAAACACATCACCCTTTTGGTCGCCTGACCTGGTTTCCCAATTCATCCCAAGTAAATCTTCAAGAGACATCTAACTACTACAATATATTAGAATAATTATTACTGCATGTTAAAATATAATTATTATATTGAAGGATGCCACCAAAATAAAATTATAATATCCATGGACCAAAATTAGTGGAATAATGGGAGAAGTTTAACCAGCAAAATTTATTGGAGAGAAAGATTGGGGGAAAAGGGGGGAGTTCTTTTGAAAAACACCAATCAATAGTTAGGAGGGGGGAGAAATCTAAAAGGGAAAATGGGGGAATCCTTTATAAGTGTGCGTTGGTCATAGTCTAGGAAAGTAAGTGTGTGTGTGTGTGACATTTTAATATGCTAGAGAGAGAGAGAGAGAGAGAGAGAGAGAGAGAGTAAGACTAGCGGGGTTGGTTTAATTTAAGTGGTGTGTGTGTGTGTGTGTGTGTGTGGCCCACCCCCAACCCAGAGGGCAAGACCACATGCTGGGGAGTAAGCCCACCATGTGGGACTTACTCCCCACCTAATAGAATGCAAACTGAAATGTATATTAAGGTAGAAAATGGAAGAGTATTCTAAGTGTAAAAAGTATTTTGTCAAATTACTGCCACAAGTGGTAGGATAATGGGATTCCTAATCAGTTGGGTCCAGTGTTTTTGCACAAGGGACCAACTATTAGAAATCAAAGGAAAGAGTAGCTATTACTAAACTGAAAAACAATTCTATGGTACTAGCCTAGGCTAGTTGGGAGATCAATGTGTGTTTAGACTTACTAATCCCATCAATAAATGAACCATACAATCGATTCAATCATAGAATAGCTTAAAAACATTAAATAAAAATTATTCACATATGGAAAATAAATACATGAAGAACTCAAAGTTATTTTTATTTCAAATGGCCAAACACCAGTAGGGTTTCAAAAAGAAGTCTAACAGTGTCGAATCCGTCAGGTAGTTCAAGCACCATGGTCAGGGTCCACTTACCTACCACCATCTAAGAGAAACTAGCTATTAGAACAAAATGGCATCAAGTGGGTAGACAGGTAATGCATGTTAACCCCAGCTTATTATTGCTTTTACCAAAAAACAAAAACTACTCTACAAATTCTAAAGTGATAAATAATAAAGTACGATAATATAAAGATTATGAAAAAGGATGGTAGCAATAATTGTGTAAACAAAAGTTATTGATTTAAAATATCCCAAGGGATGACCAAGCAATTAAAGTGAAAATATTTCTAAGGGAGGTATGCCCCACCATGTAGAATTAATGGCCACAAAACTAAAGATCATGACGGGGGTTATCCACACCCAAGATCCTCAATCATGTGACAATAAGACATAATTTCAAATGAAAGAGGAAAGACTAATTGATATCCCAAAGAAGAAATATTATTAGAAAAAGTTAGAGAATTATTAATTGAAAAGTTAGAAAGATACGCATTGAAAAGTTCAAAAAATATCCACCGAAAGGTTAGGGAAGAGTTAGAATACTACCAAATGAAAAAAGTTAGAAAAAATATATTAAATGAGAGGCACTTAGAAGAGTTAAAAGTGTGTGTGTGTGTGTGTACATATATATATATAAAGTTAAACCAAAGTGTTTATAAATGAGGTTTAACTCGAAGCTTGGACTAGAATAATCATTAGAGAGGATAGCTTAAACCATGTTTATAGGACAAGCGTAAACCACAATAACTGCTTAAGGAGCAGCAAAAGCATGGGCACGTGCCAACAACCCATGAGAGCAAGAAGGGAGATGATTCAGAATACAAAAGTGGTGCATACGTTACTACATGAGAAGAGCAAATCAGTAAAGAAGGCAATCAAGCAATAAACATAATGGAGCCACCGCCTAGGAGACGAATTAAGAGAACAATGGGACATAAAAAGGAACAAAAGCAGCCACAAGAAGGTAGTGGCGGCAAGTAGAAGAAAACTCTGAGGACCAAATGAGATGGCAGCTACAAGACATGGTGATGGAGTGACAAAGAACTTCTCGCATATGTAACCGTCCCTCTTTGAGTGTAGAGGGAGCCAACAAAGACCCACGATGAGATCAAGGGACATAGTAGACTAAGCCATAATAATAACACTAAAGTGGAAGCCGGGACGGGAAGACTATCGAGCAAGAGAGCCAAAGCAAACCAGCAAAAAGCTGAATCGTGAGCATCAAACGTGGACATCAATCATAAGTTGGTAGGCTTTTTCTACAAGCTGCCTCATTACTTGCATGCTTCCTGAATCGGACGTGAAACATCTGAGGAAAATATAAGCATAGAATAAATAAATGTGCCCATCAAAGTAGATCAAAATACATAAGTTTATGAAACACCATTTGCAACCTTAGTATCATACGAGAGGATCGATCAGGATAGTAGAAGACACCGTCAAGCATACGCTAAGCTATAGCGGCAAATGAAAGGCCGAGCCACAAACTAGACACTCCACAAAAACACAGTATTGCCGTCATGTAATTGTAAGCAAATGCCACCATAAGCTAATGCACGTGAAGATCCAACTATCCGTCGGTTCACCAGAAAATCTCCATTATGGCATATTATCTACGTATAGTTAGATACTTTTGCTAGGGGGTTGGTAGACCAAACAAATTAGTGAAAGGATAGTGCAAATGACTAAATATCTAGTCATCGAATCTCATAGAGATCAAAAGATAAGAGATGATCCAAAGGGTCGGGATTGGAAAGCACTTGAGCACATCTATAGCTAAAGAAAATACATTATTCTCCTCGCACACATGATATAGGGAGCCAGTACCTGAAGTATAGGTAGCAGTGAGAGCAAAGGAGCGAAAAGAAGCAAAGACTATACCTGGCACCAAGGTGTAAATGGAGTAGAGCAAAAAGTAAATCATGAAGAGACACCAAGAGAACCACGAGGTCGTATTTGGGGCATGTAGTAGCACACACTCAGCGGGAGAGTTCAATGGGTTGGCCATGAAAGAAGGCAGAGGGTACAGCCACAATGAGGCAAAGGTAAGAGCATAGAAATGAGCTTCGAACAATGAGGCAGAGATGCCATGAATGAGCTCACGGGGAGATAGGAGGAATTCGATAGAAGAAGGAAGTACGGAGTGTCACAAAATCTCCTGATTGCATGGCACAAGACGCTCAGGCATGGAGAAGATGATGAGTAGAAGGTTGAAAGGGGAGTCAAGCCAAGGATGAGCTGGGATGATATGCAAGGCGTGGCACACCTTACCTTCCACTGCCATCCAACTCATACTCAAGTGCACCTCTTCAAAAAGATACCTTACCCTTCTAGATTGCTAATAATCATTTAAAACCTTATTAATAATGTTCTTTCAATCTGATGGGCTCAATACAAGAAAGAACGTCTAACTACCACAATATATTAGAATATAATTTTTACCACATGTTAGAATAAAATTATTATATTAAAGGATGCCACCAAAATAACATTATAAGATCCATGGACCAAAATTAGTGGAAGAATGGGAGAAGTTTAACTAGCGAAATTTATTGGAGAGAAAGACTCAGGAGGAAGGGGGGTTTCTTTTGAAAATCACCAATCAATAATAAGGAGGGGGCATAAATCTAAAAGGGAAAATGGGGGAATCCTTTATAAGTGTACATCGGTCACAGTCCAGGAAAGTGTGTGTGTGTGTGTGTGTGTGCACGTGCATGCGCATGCGTGCGTGCATGCATATGTGCTTACATGCATGTGTGTGTGTGTGTGTGTGTGTGTGTGTGTGTGTGTGTGTGTGTGTGTGTGTGTGTGCGCACGTGCCATTAAAGGAATGTACCTATTTTTGAAAGAGTAATATAAATGTGGTGTTATACAAGAGACAAAGAGAGCCTCCATCTTTGGAGGGAAATACCTAACAAAATACAAAAGCATTTAGGATCTTCACAAGAGGACAAACAAAAGACAAGAACATGTATGACCTCCACTAGGAAACAAAAACCTTAAACCTTAAACAATTAGAAGCCCTTAAAGCTACTGCTAACCCACAATTTGCATGCTCAAATTTACCATGAACATTCCTCAAAACTATGGACCTAATTAGCAACTCACTAACCACAAGACATCCCTTAGGACCCTTGCAGGGACAAAAATGCGTTGGATGCATTTATGTTCTTCCCTGGGCTATGGTGGTTCTACACGTTATTCTCTTCCAAGTTCTATACATAATAACAATTATAGACCCCGTAGAACTATGGGATCAAGATAGGGATCTACTATGAAAATTATTCAAAAAGCACATAATATTTTGGCTCCTTAAACGTCTTCCAAGTTCGCGAAAAGACTTTAAAGACAACGATTATTATGTGCTTTCATCACATGTAGACTCTCTGGTCTTTTCTTATCATTTGGGCTGGCATGAGAGAATCAAACCCTTTGGAATACGTTTGCAAAGCATCAGTGCTCCTGCAACCATGTGTGCAAATGTGCAAAATAAGTGTGTGTGTAGAAAGTGTCTTTATAAGGGCAACAAAATCTCCTCCATAGGAGGCTCAAGGAAGTTAAGCATGGCTTCTCCACATGTTGGGAACAACCTCTTACATCAAATGCGTAAGTTTGAGGCATGAATGTGAGCTTAGTCATTTGACTTGATTGGCAAAGATCTCTAACATAATGCTATAAGCATAGGCATTGACTTCATTGGCTACTGTAAGCATAGGCATTTGACTTTATTTCTAACAAAATTGGTAAAATTGGTACAACCCACCTATCTAACAAGACAAGCTAATCATTTAGAAATATATAACAGTTGACCATCTAGGAATATATCCTCAATTCCAAGAAGAAATCATGGAAATTTGAGGTTTTTTTAAAAAGCCTATTCATGTGTAGGCGTAGTGGCAAACCAAGGTGCGCAAAAACTTCAACTTCTCTAAAACTTAAAGGCCACACGAAGGTTGCTAGGGTGGCTTGCTTTAGAAGTCAAAACGGTTTGATGCAAAGAATTGTAGCTCAAACAAAGCACTTGCCCATATCGATGAAATAACACCTTCTACTAGGCAGGGTTTGCAACTACATTACCTCCAACGAGGGTCATGGTTGTCAAATAAATGAGCAATAAATGATTTCATATACCCTCACATGGCTTCCAAAGTTTACAAGTGGAACCCCATTTGGTTCTCGCCCTTACTTTGCTATGCAAATTAGGGGCAAAGTATTGCAGTTTTTGTAATTATTTCTCTTGAAGTGTTGCATCTCCTTGATCCTCTAGTTGTGAGCCTATACGCATGCATTTAAAGTTGTGGTCTTCAACCTAGGAGAGGAAGGATGTTTTTTTTAATTTATCCATTAGGCACACAATCACAATGGTGGTGGGATTTCAAATAATAATTTCGGCTATGGTTGGAAATGTGTACAGGGGTGAACTGAATGAGGAACAAATTGAAATATGAATGACTTAGTGCTAGTACCCAAGCAAGTTTCAATGGTCTCCACATGTCCATTTTTTGTGTGCTAATTGGTCCATGCATCCAAACAACACTTGCTTGATTTCACTTGATCCTTTACCCTATAGATTCCTCATTCCTCTCCCCAAGTTCTCAGCATATTAATTACTATAGAAAGGGTCTGAGGGGCCAATATGTTGGCCCACAGCAAAACTGTTCCCCTTTTTGTTATGCTACCCTCCCTGATCTCCTAGGTGGCTACTTGTGATTTGCATAGAAGTGGAAGAAATCTAATCCCTTAGTGAGGATACTCTTTCATTTAGTGGGGAACATTATTGGCACTTTGTAAGTTGAGGCAATTGTGAAATTTATATCTTACACTGCTAACACTCCTCATGCTCCTAATCATGTGCATGCCTCTATCACTAAATAGTAAGTCATTGTCCACAGTTGCCAAAAAATGAGATTTTCTTATATTGGTCCTTGTTCTCTGAGAAGTTTTATGCATAATGTTAACCATAGATTGTACGTTTTGGGTCTAATATTCCAATGAAATGCTACATGCATAACAATGGCTTCTTTCTTCCATTTGTCATGACATTTCCAATGAAATGCTACCTGCATAATAATGGCTTCTTTCTTCTATTTGTCATGACATTGCTTGTTTGGATTCTAAGTTAATCTCCTTTTTATCTTTCCAGATCTTGTTATTCTCTCCTCTTAGAGTATAGTGGAGTGGCTTTATCTTTGGGAGATCAATTGTGCTATCAAATTTTCCTATCCCTTGGTTTAGAACAATGTGAGCTTCCATACTAGTGTATTCAATCAAGAGGTGCATTGTTTTGGCAAGCATTTAACATTGAACAATAGAAGAACATATTTTCTTCTAGCAAGCAATTTCAGGCTTAGGCAAGCATATTCTCTCTCTAAGTTCTATCTATCCTCTCTTTGTTTCTCTTTTAAAACATAGTAAAAAAAACCATCCCCCTTTTCTCCAATTCAACCCCATTTGTAAATAAATACACTATTAAAAAAAAGTCCCCACCCTTTCCTCTCATTAACCATATGCCTTTTTATTCCATTAATCATTTTATCGGCGCATAACTGCGTTGATAGCATCTACCAACTTTCAAGCCGACCTGCCCTTCATAACATATAACAAGAGTGAATGTGTGCATTGCATATGATGCATAATATGAAAGTAACAACACACATAGTCTATACTTACTCTGACATAGTGCCATGGACGGATGCCACTCAATTGGCAAAGAAACACTTCTTGGCTAAGGTGTCCACATCCACCAAACTCCAATGTGAGCTACATTATCAATAAAATTAATTATTGTTTATATATATATATATATATACACTTATTTCACACACACGTACATACATACATATATATATGTCTGTGTGTATGTACATACGTAAGTGTGTGTGTGTGTTTGTGTGCATGTGTGTGTGTGTGTGTGTGTGTGTGTGTGTGTGTGTGTGTGTGTGTGTGTGTGTGTGTGTTTGTGTGTGTGTGTGTGTGTGTGTGTGTGTGTGTGTGAGAGAGAGAGAGAGAGAGAAAGAGAGAGAGAGAGAGACTAAATATTCTAAACTTCATGTACATATTTTTGCTCATAAAGGCAAAATGATGGTGTAATTTATGTAGGGTTCTCAGCCATGGGCTGCCATGATGCATCATTTGCTCTCTCAACTTACTACCCCTGCCTTTGGTTATTAGGAGCTGGGACTTTATTTTAGGTTCTATTCAGGGAAATATCAAAGGCTGCCCACTAATCTCCAACATGTTGTTGGACTTTAAACATATTCTATCTCACTTGGAATGGAATAGCAAGGATTCATGACAAGGCAATTCTTTACGTTTCGAAAGCATAGATTGGTCGAGAGCATTTTCCCCTTCGTTGGCTTTGCAGGAGCCTCGACGTTCAAATTTTCTGAGTATTAAGGGGATCCATTCTGTTGCAGACGTGATTCATGTTGATGGGACCCCTCTTTCTTTTCCTCAGGCTGCTGCAAAATTCAATCTTAACATGCCTTACCGTCCTGTTTGGTATCTTATTACTCATATGCTTTAGCCTTATATTCCAATACCTCCTTTGGAAATTCAGGATCGGCTTCAAGACAAGACACTTCATTTGCCAAGGTCAACATGTCATCCCTTGAAGCTGTCTCGCATAACAGTTTCTTCTTTGTATAAGGTTCTTCAGCCCTTGCCTTGGGTTTCATAGTGGGCAAACAACCTTTGGCATATGAATCGTCCTGCATAATGGTGGCGGAGATTGCGAGGGATTTGGAAATCTAAAATTCCACTTCGATAGTAGGTTTTTCTTTGGAGAATATTGTTAGTTCTTCCATATGGACAGTTTCTGTCACGCAGACATGTTGCCCCATCTGTTTGTCACAGATGCTTGGCTCCACGAGAGTCAGTGCCTCATCTTCTTTGGCATTGCTCTCACACAGGACTTTTTGGAATTGTTGCGCCGGATTTTCCAATGCTGCTTTTGGAAAATCTTTCTGGTTATTTGGGATTTACCCACACAGACAGGATTTTGATTTGTTTTTTGCATGGGTTCGATATTGGGCACTATGGACTCTCTGGAAAGATAGAAATCATAGTGTCTTGGGTGATCCCGTTTTCCCCCTACACTATTTCTTCAGGCACTCTTTGCAGCAATCTTTTTTTGATTGCTTGCAGACAAGTACTTTTGATCATGATGAATATTTGTCATATCTTGACATCTTCTCTTGATGTACTTGAGCGTACTTGAGCACATCTTGCTTTGGGATTGTGACTATCATATAAAAGAAAAAACTTTTCACAAAAAAAATGCGTCGCGCATGCATGTGCATGTGTGTATATGTATGTTTGTGTGTGTGACAATTAAAGACTAAGAAATTAAATGCTAAAGATGGTTTATTCTACACTACTTGTAGGCTATCAGTATATCGTTGATGTGTATTCACAAGTGAACTCCCAAAATGTTTGTGAAAAGCACTTAGTTGACTTATATCCACCTCCATTATCATTGTGGATGATCTTAATGATTTGCTAGTCTATTTTTCCACTAGTGCTTTGAAATCCTTGAATACATTGAGAGCATCTCATTTCTGTTTCAAGACAAATATCCAAGTCTTCATCATTAGTAAAGGTGATGAAGTAGAATGCTCTCTTCAACAAAAGATAGTACAACCCAGATTTTAGAATGAATGATCTAGAGAACATATGAGCCCCAAAATATGATGTTGAATATGGTTGTTGCATGTGCTACTTTCCCATGTAAATTCATAGACAACTTTCTAAAAAATAGACATGTAAAAGACCTTGTAGCATGTTTGATATTTTCAATGAAACTAGGCTCAAGAAATTAAGGTGTCCAAACCTCTTGTGCCATTGTGTACTGAGGTATGCGTCCTAATCTTGATGGAGAGAAACGAGTGCTCTTTGAAATCGAAATTACTCATGAAAGCTTGAACATTATGCCAATCTTGGCACCTTTTAGTAATGATTAAACAAGGATTTATTTGTTGAAAATTATTCCATATCATTCAACCATTTGGCCAATGGAAAGAAGAATTGTGCCATAGTTGGAACATGAAACACCATACTTGGGGTTAGACTTGCTAGCATTCAACATCATATATACCATACTAATAAAGAATGAAGTTACGTCTAAGAAACAATTTTTACATACGACATACTTTCAATTCCTGGTGATTCATGAAGATGGCATTAAGAGTTGACAACATTTCTATGAGGCCACTTGGGTATTGTGTGACAAGAACTAGAGTGCTTGGCCAGCTGGTGAATACTTCTCTCTTTTGCTATCTTGTTGAGGTTCACATGAGTCACGTTGTCAGAAATGATGCAGAAGATTGATGTTCAATTGCATGCAACCTTTTCTAGAGATTTCGTTATCATCCAGTCCTGCTTGCACTTGATGTTGTTCATGTCGACAGTAAAACGTAGTTTTTCTTTTTTTCGGAGGAAGACAAATTCCTATTCTTTGCACTGTAAGCAAATCTATTGTCATTAGACTTCGAGCGAACGACGAGGAGATGTATTTCAGAAATGTATAAATAATAAATCAAAACCAAATTGAGCCAGAAGCATGCAACTGTGACAGGAAAAATCCAAACCCAAAGCTGCATTGCATGTACGATAAAAGTTCCAGCACCATTTGCAACTTCATTGGATCCCTTTTTTCTAAGGCACAAATGTTTATTTTTTGGGTCAAATTATGTTCCTACGCTTTAGGAAATAGTACTTCCGCGCTCTGGTCGGATGGCCCTCGAGCGTGTAGTAACCTAATGGACCTATTGTGTTGTGGCTCCTTATGTAGTACTACTCTAAAGTTCGTGCTTTGTCTACGGTGTCTGTTGTTTCCAAAACTTTGATTTCGAAATTTTCTTCGAAGGGCTTGTAACGTTGCAAGTCCTCTTTCATTTTCGCCGGTGGTTTTTTATTGTGCTTGTTTGATCCTTCGCGGCAGGTCCGTCGTGCTCCCTATGTACTTTCTGTTGTTGGGCTTGCACGTGATGCAGTAGACGACGAGGCTCGCGCGATTCCCTTGCGCGGGCGCTTCAGTGGAGGCTCCTCCTTCATCTCGAGGCTCGCGTCTTTCAATGTCGTACCTGCGTAAACATTGACAGTTACGTTAGTCATCGAGGTTTTGGGACTTTTTTTTCCCGTTTGAGTTCCATAATAGATGCATTTATTTACTTGCCCTGGTTTTTCTCTGTTGGCATGAAAGGATCGTTTCCAATACCGAAGCGCTCCTCGTATAAGTCCCTGTCGAAAATATACGTTAGCTTCTCCATTGTCATCACGGGTGCGTCGCGTCGTGCGTCCCTCCAAATTGTTCCATGAATTGTTCGAGTATAGCCGTTGCTTGATCGCGCGTCGTGTCTCTCAGCAACTCCAAGGATACGTTGTACCCGTAATGTAGCAGCTCGCACGCATACGCTGTGATTCCTTTCATCTTCGTGTCTAGTAGCTTCTGGCCCTCCAAACTTTCCATCATCCTATCGGTCTCATCGAACTCAATGTCAAGCTCGACAAGGATCTCTTTGAGGAGTCCTGCAGGAGAAGTGCAATCGATGATGAGTTTGTTGTTCTTGCAACTCGTTAATTCTTTTTCTCAATTGTTGTGTTTTTTTTAAATTTTCGGAAGCATTATGCACCATTTGCGAATCTCAAGCCTCCCGGCTCTCTTTTAGCTGGCAAACGCCTATTGCAGTTGTCAATGAAGTCGCGTAGTTCCGCATACGTGTTGAAGCCGTTGATGTAAGCTCCCGGACATTCTCTTGCATTGTTTGCTAGCCGGAATTGCTTTGTGGTTAGGAAGAACCTCCTCTTTGCTGGTGGAGGTTTTGTTGCCTTCGCGTTGCTTTTGTATAGCGCAAATAGCTGCTTGCAGGCACGACTTATTACACCGTCTTTTCAAATGAGCCGTCTTTTTAAATCTTCAAGAAAAAAAGATTCTTTCATGCTGGTGGAATTTACCTTGTCTGCGTCCATGTCTTATGCTGCAATGTCCCGAGCTTTATGATTCTCTGCACCTGTTCTCGACAACAGACAAGATATTAAAACCATTTTCCTTGCACGCATGTTTGACGCAACATATTCATGACTTGCCTCTGCCTTTTTCAATCTCTGGTAGTGAATACCTTTATGCACGTGGTTGTGTTGTCGGCTGTGAGAACTCTCGTGGAATTGGTCTGAATATGTCTGGATGTGGGCAATGTAGTATGCGCAGCCTCGTTCTCTCAGTCACTCTGGACAACATCACGTATGCCAGGCCAGGGGCAAACACTCCTCGGAATATGAGCAGCGCTTTGTTGGATATGGTTGCGCCTTGGGATTTGTGTCCCGTGATAGCGTATGCTAGGGTCAGTGGAAATGTGGACTTGTGGGACCATTTTCCATTTATTGCCTTTCGCTGATGCTTCGAGCGTCGTAATGTGAGCACGGCCGCTGTTGTGTCCATGACGACAGTGATACCGTTGATTTCCCCCCTGCTAGTTGCATTGATGCTCTTGATTTTGCACATTGCTCCATTTGCGGCACCTATTGCGAGGTCGATGTTTTCCGTTATCATTGCCTTCGCCCCCACGCAAATTTTTCCTATCTCGTTGAAGCTTTTGTCCTCCAACCATTCTTTGAGAGCTGGTTCACTCGCGGCGTTACTGTGTATTTGAACATGCACAATCGTCTCGGGAGTGTTGAATTTCTCCACAAGCTCATCGTTGAAGGTAGCGACATCGACTCTGTGTGTGCAAATGATGGTTGTTTTGGCATCGATGAAGTGGCATGCACCTTCCTTGTCGACAATGCACTGCCCCAAACAGTCGAAAATCTCGTCAGTTGTGGGCGTCCTGAGTCTTATGGTATGCAAGAATGCCAGGAACGGCATGTCTCGTGCATGTCGCACCGAGAATTGCATGTGGTACATTTTCGCTGCAGGCCAGTGCGCGGAGGACGTGATGTGGCATGGCTCGCAGAGATCCTCACGGTGTTTGCAGACTGGCGGTAATTGTGCCAGGTCACCAAAAATTATCAGCATTTTGTGTCTGAATGGCTCATGCAATGTGCCATTAGTGACATTGACGATTTGTCTTACCACGAGATCGAAAGTCATCCTTGTTAGCATGGACATCTCGTCAATGATGATCGCATTGGCTTCCTTGATTGCGAGGTGTCGCTCATCCGTCTCATGGATGTTCAGTGGGTATTGACTGCTGCGCACAGGGATCTTGAATTGGTAGTGTATAGTGGTTGCAATCCCGCTCAGCCGCGTCGCAGCCGCCCCTGTTGATGCACATAGTATTGCCGTTTTGTTTTGCGCTACCAGATGCGAAACATAGTACCGTATCAAGAAGCTTTTGTCGCTACCTGGTGTTCCACAGACAACGTGTAGCCCCGAGCTTATTGAAGCCAGGCTTTCGAAGACTCTTTGTTGTTCTACTGTCAATACGGCATTGGCGACGGTGCGAAACTCGGCCTTTTTTGCAACATCCTCGCGCGTGTTGGCCCTTTGACGGTTTGTTGGTCGATGTTAGGCGCTTCCATCAGGCAGTCTCGGATGATCGCAACCTTTTGCAATATCATATTGATCAACTGGTCCGTGTGGTCAGTCGCTAGCAAGTTCCTTTGCGTGTATTCGGTCACATACATCTCGAGGTCCTCGTTGCTCAATATGAGGCCGCGCATTTGGCATTCGACAAAGTAGGATCCAGCTGTGTTGGCAGGTGATATGAGCTCCGTTTCATTCCTGAAGCTGAGTTTTCGCAAGAGCATGTTGTAGAAGTACCCCTCTGGTTGATGTCCAGAGTGGTAGTCAGTGAATCTGACTACTCGCTCACATTTTGCCATCCTGTTGCCGAAGAGGTCAAGACCGCGATCGTTCCACGTTGCGTTTCCTTGGGCTTTCGTATCACATATTGCCTATGGTAATCATAGAACGTGCTCTCCTCGATGACGCTCGGTCTCCCGCAGTATATGTCGACCGGGTGCAGGGTGACGTTGTTGTTTCGCGAGACGATGCGTTGTCTTAGAGATGGTGGCGAGGAGTCGACATAGTGAACGGTCTCGCTCCTTGTGATTATTGGTATCTGCATGCAGTTTAGCGCGGCCTCTGTTGGAGAGGTTGGTTTTGATAGGAGGCTCGCGGCGATGAGTTTCAGCTTTACTTCGTCGAGATGTTGCAACCCCAAACGTGAGGCGTCTTCTGAATGGATGTTCAGTTTGCCCATTGGTTCAGATTTCATCGCGTACTTGAGGAGGTAGTGAGAGATTGAAGAGTTTGTCACCCGCTATATGTTCATGTGCACACCCCACAACAATAACACGGAAGGGTGGTAAGGGACGACGTTTCGGTGCTCATGTCCCGGCCGGTAATACAACCAACGTTGCGTCAGAGGGTCGAGGATGGGTTCATATTCTGGCTGTGTTTTGCGAAAGGGAAGCCGTGCTTGCAACTGTGGTGTGACGGTCCGACGTAGCACGCTTTCCTGCATACGTGCAATTGCTTCTTGAGAACTAGTTCTCGCAGCCTTGTGTTTCGAGGATCCAGGGCCTCGTCCCTGGGGACGTAAGCTGCAATCTCATTTGCAATTCGCCGACGGTCATCATGGTGGACCCACAATATGACATGGGCGTGTAGGGAGCCCCTGTTTTGTATCTCATAACGAACGACATGGTGTTGTATTCGGCCAAGCAGACCGTCGGATGAAAGCAAATGCTTGCGCATGAACATGTGGAAGCGTGCGTGGAAAAGTGCCACGCATTCAACAGGACAGTCCTTCCAAGTGAATTGCGCATTATAATGCGTTGCGATGCTCTCGATCACATTAATTTCTTGCCACCGTGTATCGATGACCTCGTCTGCAGTGAATGTCAGAAAGAAATCTGGGAGGCCCCAAGCATCGACCATCGTTATGAGGTCCTTCAGTTGCCGTCGATGCCACGATGGGGACCCCGGCATTGTTGATGGCATGCTGTAGCAAAGCACGTGTCTCATTGCATCTTCATCGGTCGTGGCAGGGTTGGCTTTCCTATATTGGTCGATGTCTCGTTGCAAGCATGTAGAGTTGCTTGAATTGGCAATCATCACTGCCTGTTTTAACTGGAACATGATCAACACGTACGGCTTGTAGAGCGTGTAGATAGAGAATAAGGTGCATATTCTCATTTTCACATAGTTGTTGAACTGTATGCAGCCATCATAGTAGCCCCGTCCGAAAGGGAACAGGAATGGGAACACTGCTGACTCCATGGTTATGTCAACGCACGCACTGCCAGCTGCTGCTACTTCATCGACGTGGAATGAAGCGACCCTCTCTGAAAGCATTTCTGTACCCCGTAGCTGTATGGAGGCAAACTCATGCTTGTCCCTTGCATCAAAGGCACGACGGTTCGCGGGGTCCACCATGTTTTGCAAAAGCAGGAGCTTAGGCTGAGATTCCGCTATTGACATTAACTCGAAGGGAGGTGTCTCATCGTGTAGTTCCAAGATACCTGCAATGGTTTGAGGACTCAAGATGCACATACCCATCTTGATGTCCGCACGCTCTGCTAAAGAATTGTACTTGCGCAATATTGGATTGTTCTCGATGTTGTATGCGAGCACACCTGATAGCTCGTTCGTCACGATTTCTTGAGCCGAGCTTAGTGGGACGTTTCGCCAAGATATCAGAGGATTGTCTAGAAGTGACCTTCGATCGAGTGTGCCATGAGCAATCGCATTTACAGTCGTGGTAACTGAAATGGATACATCTATGATGCTTAGCAGTTGCGTGTGGAGGTGGTTTGTTTTAAGCAACTGCCGAGAGTACTGTGGCATCAACCACACAATGTATCTGCTCCGCTGGGCATCTCGTGTGCAGCTTTGGCATTTCCAGTAAGTCACTTGCATGCCCATATTCTCGCAGGCATCCAAAAGTATCATGTTTCCGAGTGCGGCACTGTGGCTTGAGATCCCTATGCCTTGCGAAGAAACGATCCTTTGGTTTGCAGACAGTAGCGTGGTTATGCCACAGACATCGCAGATTTGAAGGCTAGAGAAAATAGCCGCACAATTACTAACCCATTGCTTGTATCTATTTGCGATGGTCAACCACGATGACGTAGCTGGCCTCAAGGACATCTTTCTTGATGTTATATCAAGTTGAATAGCTCGACCTCTGGCTGCTCTGAGCGTTGACGAATGGTCATGTTCGAAGGAGTTTCCGATGGTCATTTCTACATCGTGACATGAATCGATGTCTTATGTTCGGGTTTAAACACCTACAGGAATTAATAATAAAAAACATCCGAAACTTTGCTATAATTTCACTCACGTGGTTTTGTCTAAACGCAACAGGAAAACCAAAATGGACTGAACATCTATCTTTAGAAGGTGAAAGAATTGATAAAATAACTTGAATCAAGCAAATACATTTTGTTGTGCGTACCTTTAGGAGAAGACACTCGTTTGGAGGCTGCAAACATCTCGAAAACAGAAGTGTTGCAGACATGATTAGTATGTTGGTCGAACCAAGCAAATGTAATGTTCCCTTGCAGAAACAGAATGTGCGAAGAAGTGTGCGTGCTCAAGATGAGGAGTTAAAAAAAAAAAAACCATACGTAATGTATGGTGGAGAGCTGGCACATGTCTCTCCAAAAATTATATATCATAGGGGAACGTGCCATCCCCCCGTTTTGAATAGTCACCTCCAGTGTTGGAGGTGTAGCGCATTAATGCGAACCAGAGCAACAGACGGTGCAGAAACATTTCAGAATTGAAATGACCGTACATTCTACGTACGTGGAGTGTCCTTTGTGACGTCCACAGCTCGACGAGAAGTCGCCTATTTCTTTGCTGGAATGTTGGAATCTGAAAAACAAATATGATTAGTCAATATGCATTCCTCGTGTTTTGCATGTTTGGATATGTTGGTTAGCATATGTGCAATTTCCTAAAGATGATAAATTCTAGCACAAAAGCTATACACAATCTAACGTCAGACATCGTCCATGTGCTGATATCTATCTCTCGGAGGCTCAGTTCCTTTAGTAATTATTTGTCAATGCTGCGAGCTTCTAGCGAGCTAGAGAATGTCAAAATTTCTCATCAGCGTTTTAGTACTTTTGTCTATCGACCTATATGCACTATTGATTGGAAATTCTGAGTTGTAAAAGGGGGTTCACATCCCAACCTACAAGATTGTGGCAAGCCAATGCAACCTTGTTGCTTTGACCTGTGGTAGCGCTGCAATTACAAGCACACTGTGCTTCTAACTAGAGGGAACTCTCCCGGATTCCAACACGTGACCCTCTTCCTCCCACTCAAAAAACTATCGCAACTTAGTACCTATTATGCACCAATTGGCTATAGCGTTATTTTGGGGCCTTATGGCCTTATATGCCAACCTTGGTTCTTGGCTGGACTGCGCAGCTCCAAGGTTCCGTCCGTCACTACGCGGCATGTGTTAGATTATGAAAGTGAGGGTGATGAGTTATGTTCGAATACATTGAAAATGTAAAAAGATATGGCATGAAGGTATATTGGAAATGAAGCACAATTGAAAATGCTTTCTTATTTGCATAACAAATCTTTGTTTTATTGTTATGTATAATTAGATAGCATTGTTCACGTCTTGTATATAACCACACATTGATGTGGATAGAGAGTTGGCATGTGCATAGAAAGTTGGCATGTATATAACCATATAATCATGTGAAAACATGATCATTTGGGCACAAATTTCACATGATATATAACCACATGTTCGTGTAACTACACGCTCATGTAGGGGGAGAGTTGGCACAGTTTCTCTCCAAAAATTATAAGACCAAGGAATGTGCCGTTCCTTGGGATCTTGCATCATGTATTTTGCAAATTGCATAATGTATGTGCGTTCCTTGGAATCTTGCATCGTGTATTTTGCAAATTGCATAATGTTTTTTGGACATTGCATAATTCTTCATTGTCAAAGCCATGTAGAACCCTCTGTCATTCCGTCGAAATTTCTTACTTTCAGACGGCTAATATATATTGTGTCCAATCAAGCGTATCAAGAAATATATGTGGCTTACCATCATGAAAATGGCATCTCGACTCACTGACCTCATAGCTTCCTCCATCTCTTGCCACAAAATGCAACTAGGCCTGCCTGCAAAGGTGGAAGGCTCATATTGTAAGCCACCAATTCCATATAGGAATCGCTAACTAAAGACTTGGCCATTCCGGGTCAAAAGTGCAATTCCACATACAGGAGTATACGTATTAGATCAAGTACTAAGAGCTTGGTTTTTAATTAGACCTGGAACTCGTAAAGAATTCTTCCATCTCGCATGACATTCTTCTCAAAACCACAGCGAGCTCCTGATGATGACGCAGCGAGCTCTTGATGATGACACGACGGCAAGTGCACACAGATGAACCGGCAGCTCTTCGCATTCCACGGAGCTACCTGAATTCTCAAACATGTAGAGCTGCCTTCACGTCATAGACTTCTATCGTGATGATCGAAAATATATTAGAATGGATTGAGACCAACAATTGCATCCAAGCATGTGGTTTGGAGCGGATGTCTGTCAGCATTTCAATGGATGCTCTTGTGGAGCGAGGGCATGAGATTGGTTTGCTACTTCAAGGATAGAAATTTGTAGATCGAAGTTCTTTCTACGTGATCTATGGGCGATCAAGCACGTAGGAGGCTCTACAAGACATCATTGTGGATGAGTTCACCCGATCGCGCTGAATGCAAGTCTGAGAGGGATCTCTGAGCGAGGGGAGCCACGAAAACCCAAAATCAAGAGCAGTGATAGGAAGAATGATTCTCAGGAACGCGAGGAAGAATCCATGAGAAAAGGGTCTATGAACGGAGGAGGTGGGAAGCGAGGAACGATCTAGAAGGGGAGAGACAATTGGAGAGGTTTTTCTGAACCGAAGTTCGCAACCCAACATCATGGGCATCTTTGCCATTTGAATTTACACTGTCGCATCCACCGAATCACTCAATTGCAGAGATCGCTGACCTGCGATCAATCGGAGCTCGTGCTCCCCATGCTGGGCCGCCTTCATGATGAGGAATTGCTTAGCTTGGACTATTATCTAGCCGACCAGTAAAAGAGCCCAAACACATGTTCTTGGAAAGACGTTTGGCAATTTCCAAAACCGATCGGATGACATCTTTGTACTCAGCTTCGCAATCTTCATAAGACTTCATGGCAGAAACAACAGGAGGATCTGCATTTTCCTCAACGTTTTCTTGTGAAACTAACGAATTCCAGGTTGACGCTGAGGAAGATGCGGCCCCACTGATGCCAACAAAGAAGCACAAGATGGGGGGTGAGTGAGGGACTTGGTGGGGGGAACAAGGGCGGCGAGGAGGGCTTCGATGGAGAGGGAGGAGGAGGAAAGCATGGATTGATTGGACGACGGAAGCATCGATGTAGCCGACCAGTAAAAGAGCCCAAACACATGTTCTTGGAAAGACGTTTGGCAATTTCCAAAACCGATCGGATGACATCTCTGTACTCAGCTTCGCAATCTTCATAAGACTTCATGGCAGAAACAACAGGAGGATCTGCATTTTCCTCAACGTTTTCTTGTGAAACTAACGAATTCCAGGTTGACGCTGAGGAAGATGCGGCCCCACTGATGCCAACAAAGAAGCACAAGATGGGGGGTGAGTGAGGGACTTGGTGGGGGGAACAAGGGCGGCGAGGCGGGCTTCGATGGAGAGGGAGGAGAAGGAAAGCATGGATTGATTGGACGACGGAAGCGTCGATGACAAGGGGGAGCCATGGTGAAGGTGAAGCTAGAGCTCGTGGGGCTATGGTGTTGAGCGAGCTCGACGGCTATATGGCTATGGCGACGGAAAGCTTTCACACAACAAACAAAGCTCGAAACTCACAGGAAGTAAAGCAAAGGACCACCTTATTAGCAAGCGTCGGCCGGTCGAGCAAAGCGATCGTGCAAGGCAGATGGCAGCGAGCGAAGTGGATCAGCAACGGAGGAGAATTCTGCGAGAGCTTCAATCTCTAGTTGGCGGGGATGACTCCACAACGGCAGGACTGGATCTGGAAGCTGATGTGACGGACACGGAGTGGTTCTACTTGGTGTCGATGATCTACTCGTGCCCCCTTGGTAGAGGAACACTTGGGCTGGCAGAGATACTCGTATTTATGTATGTTTCACCTATATTTAAAGGTGCAGTTGGCTTTTTACTTGGCTTTCAAAGCTTGGCTTTTTACGCAGATGGCTTTTCAAAAGCTTTCAAAGCAAAGCTTTTGGGCTTTCAGAATTTAAATCTAAGGGTGTATATTGTGCCATGTGGAAGCACAGGATTTCAGAATTTGAAAAAACGTTCTAGTGCTGGCCAAGTAAAAAAGTTGACACCTCCTTTCGAAGAAGTTTTTCCTGTGTTACAATTAAGGACGATTGGATCTCGAAGTGGAGCCCCTACTATAAGATTAGACATCACCCGCGCATCATCCCCTCTTAGTTACAATGATCGCTGATGCTTGGCTTCTCGACCCCTCTTTGTATTAAATTGAGAAGCACAAGGAGGAGCTTGATAGTAACGACCACCAAGCAAATTGCAGGGACCAATGGCCCAAACAGGCAAATAAAGATGCACATGTTGCACACGTACAACCTCAACCATAACAACCCTTTGGTACTTCAAACGCTACAAGCATTTTCCACCTATTGTACGACCCCTCTTTGTATTAAATTGAGAAGCACAAGGAGGAGCTTGATAGTAACGACCACCAAGCAAATTGCAGGGACCAATGGCCCAAACAGGCCAATAAAGATGCACATGTTGCACACGTACAACCTCAACCATAACAACCCTTTGGTTCTTCAAACGCTACAAGCATTTTCCACCTATTGTAGCAAGGTCTAACCCAATTTGATCTCGAGCATTCTAAACTGTGGGAAAACTTTATATAAACGTTCTCTAGGTGATGGTTGTAACAAGCTCCAACTAGTTGACGCTAATGAACTACAAACTATTGCTTCAACACATTTTTTATTGTTCCACTTTTGACTTTTATGACAACAATTCTTGCTGTTGGATTTGCTTAGCCCCAACGTAGAAGCACCTCCATTCAACACACAATTTCTATGGCGTTTTATAAAATCATCCAATAAATATATTCAAAATGCTTTTGAATCCATAATATATTCCTCCACAGAAAACAATTGTGGAAAAACAGCTCTAGAGGCTTAATTTATGAGATACGAGTCCCTTGCTTCAATTGACCATGGTTTAATCTATTGGACAAGTCAACATCTTGCCATGGAAGAATTTTCCCCAGTAAACCTTTAGATCAAATAAATAAACACTTGCTCCAAAGAGAGTATCCCTCTCAATCAAGTAAAATTGCAACTGAATGGCAAGTACATATGAGTTTCTGCTGCTTTTACTTATTATACATCTTTGCATACATAAAATTGAAACCTCACACTGGAGACTATCAATGACAGTATATTGGTATATCTTATTAAAGCAGGCACCTTGCATTTGAAATGACACATCTGTACAAAGATTTAGTAGTTCATACTTGTATGCAAGGTGCCCCTCAAAACATCCCTGAAGCTACGAGGACCTGATCAGATAGCTTGGAGGTGGAACTGCCCTACAAAATTTTGTTGTGGATGAAATGCAGTGTTAGCTCTGTAAGAACTCATGTCAGTAATATTCTCTTCTGATACACAATAAGCTCAAGCATAAAAGGAGGGAGGGATCTACCATGGCAGCTCGACACAGCAATTGGGTTAGAAACTTCATCATGCGATGAATTGTACTACAAAGAACGTCTCAACAATTCAAGACACGACACGTGCACAATCAACTACTGTTTCCAGGCCTTCTTTCCACGGAACTGTTTTGTGGACCTCTTCTTTGCCTTCTTTTCAGTCCGAGATTTTGCAGCCTTTGCTCGTTTAGCAGCTAGAGGCATGCTTTTTCGCTTTTCTTTCTGCCTATTACTCAGGCCTCCAGTCTGTAAGATACAAAAGGAGAACCCAATTTATATGAACTCTTCCTGTAAAGGGAAAATGCTTAACTTTTAAAGATCTCTTAAACCACTTCCGTATGCACTTAACCAGATACCTTCTTCTGTTTAACAGACGTCCGGGAACCGTACCCAGGCCGCTCTTCCTGGCCAGCTTTAACACTAGCAACACGTTCCTCTTTTTCTCGCCGCCTACGTATGTTTGCCTGAAACAAATCAACACTTCATGAGTGCAACAACTTCAGTCTTCTACATTTCCAGAGGTGTATTTGATGTGTGGGAGTTGGGGCAGGGGTGGGGACAGAGACCTCAAAACCAGCCCTCAATCTACTGCTAGGATCAATCTGTTATACCTCAAGAGAAGCTGGGTTAACCCGTCGTTCATGTATGTGTTCGGAACTTGGAATCCTCACATTATCTTCTTTCTTTTTCTTTCCAGACTTACCAAAACCATGCTCAGCTAAAGTAGCTTGAGCTGCTTTCCTAGCCTGCCAGTAGACCAAGAAAGGCATCAATGAATATATTCTCAAAAACCCCCTCAAAACAACAGTATTGTCAATTACAATTCTCAGAGATATCAAAAATTTCTCGCTAGAAAGAGAGTTAGGCTCTTCATGGAAATGCACAATTAATCAAAAAAACCCTCTCTCTTCATGGAAAGAGAGTTGAGTACTTCATGGAAATGCACAGATAATCAAAAAACCAACTCACAGAACAAGGCCAACTATATTACCTGAAGTTTTCTGATGCGCCCAAAATCTTTATCTGAGAGGAATCCATCCCCATCTTGACCTGAGATGATAGGAAACTGATTATGATCATTACCTTGAGAAGATGCAATTTTTTTCAAATACCTGAGACTACGTTGTGGCTTCTCAGTGTCAACACCCCCATCAATTTTTATCTTTTTGATGGGATGTACAGCCTCCCCCAAATCATCTTCATGTTTGGACTTATTTTCCCCGTCACCCTGCTCATCTATCTTGGAATCTTCAGCATCTTCCAGCTGTGATATCTCCTCCTCACTACATGAATCTTCACCAGGCATGTCATCATCATCATCACCATCATCTGTGACGTCTTCTTCCTCAGAGCTTTGGATTTCCAAATCACCATCTCCCTCTTCTTCTTCCTCTAACGATTCATCCCCTGATATGTTGCCACTTGGCAAATCTCCAGCATCATCCTCGTCACTTGTCATAAGGCCATCACTATCACTTTCTGAGCCAACAGGCTCCTTATTATCTTCGGCTAGTAATTCAATACCAGGCACACTGCTTTGCACCATTTTTTCCCCAAAGGCCTTTGGCCTTGCCAAGAGATCTGCACCTCGGCCACGATCTTTTTTCTCCAACAACGAAGGAAAGACCTGCACAAGAAAAAGTAGGGGGATTTGGCACCAACTTATTCAGAAAAAATGTATTTAAACCCTCAGGAATTATCAGTACTGCAATGCTCAATGCTTTCTTGCAGAAAGCCAACCAGGGAAATATAATACCTGTCTAAAGATAGCGATTATTGAATGAGCTGCAGATGAGACAGCCTTTTCACGCGACTTCTTGTACATCGCAAGATCATGGAGTAATTCCTGTGTCATTATCTGCATACCACATCTTAAGAAGATATCAGCACCCATTCCACCCTAGGCTCAACTGTGACAGTTTCACTTCGTTGTCCCTTGGTCATCTAAGAAGATAATGAATTTCCTTTTCTACGGATAAATATCATCAGTCTTTATTGTTAACCATGATTGCTTCGATTCTAGGTCCAAGTTTCATACATCATGATTCGATGCTGTTCTAAGAGGTCCTAATGTTTTCCAAGTTCCAACCAACAGCCATGGCAAGGTCCTTTGGTTCCATAGTCATGGGCTTGGTGAGCTCAGATCTGTTACTTCTACATACACACTGCCATAAAAACCATACACACTGCAATAAAAACCAGTTCTTGCTGCTTTCTAAGTTATTTTAATTTGTGAAAAATGGCACATAACAATGCTATCCCTCAACATTTCTGCATCTGTAGTAAATGCTTAACAAATGACATGAAGCTCTTCAGGACGTAAGGCTATAAGAAACCGACTTCTCTCTAAAATCAGGCAGGAAACATCAGGTGTTGATTTCTATGTCCCATTCAAGGAAATGATGACTGCTAGAACATAGTTTTATTTAATTATTTTATTGATGTAGAGTCTGAGGCTTGTACCAGAGGCATTCGCATGCACATCTCCCGCACAACATTCAATCCAACTGCTATGACCTGTATGACAATCCTGCAAGATATTAGTTGCTATCATTGTACTCTACTATCAGCTATATAGCAAATAAGTACTGAAATGGCAAACCTCAGGGCGTGCTCGATCATGTACAAATTGGTTTACAAGCTGCCGTAATAGGGATTCAACAGCATCAGGAGGCACCTGATACCACAACAACACTTTAAAAGACAGTTCCATGTCAACTGTACTCCCCAGGCTCCCCTTCTCATTTTATCGATGCAACAAGTATGCTCTTTCCACTAGGATTACAGTAGAGAAGATAAGAAGCAAGCAGCCCTTGCACTCAACAAAAATTAATGTCTGAACCAATTAAAATCAGTAAGGGCATTTTCAAGCAAAGCTGCACACTCTCATAGACTCCCATATGTATATCCAGCTCTAGAAGGACTAAACCCTTCAATCGTAACAAGGCATGCTTGACCTCTCTAGGATTAGGCCCGTCACCGGAGTGTGAGCAACAATACGTAGCTGCATCAGGGGGACCAGATGACTCACCGGTTCTTCTACACTACCGGTGCAACTCTACAAGGACCCAGCTTCAATGCTTAAGGGACTCTACATCCATACTAAACTCAGATTCCCAGAAGGTCCTCAAGATGACCATCCTCTTCTGCCCAAGCATAGTACCCCTCACTGATGGAGTCTCGAGAGATTTGGGCACAAGTGCTATAAATAGCCCGCCCCAGTGGTTTGTTTTTAAATTACAACTAGGAGTTTCTAGGCCATCATGTCGAGGTCTCCCCTCTTCTTCCAAAACTTATGGCAAATCATCTTGACCCCCTCCAGCGTGCTTTTTAGAAAATCTTTGATGTTGGGAGCATGCCCACCTCACTCTTTTTACATCTCATCCTAGAGAGGACTCGGGAGGATGAGCGAGGAGTGGGGGGAAGACATAAATTTGGCAATAGTGCCCCTCCACCCTCCTAGCCCAGGTCTTGAGTCCTTGCCTTTGGTCTCTCTTCCTAACCTCATCCAAGACACTCGTATTTGGCATTTGGGAGGCTATTGGTTGGGCACAATAGTATGAGCCTCTAATAGTACTTCTACAAGCCTTTGACAAGGCATAAGATCATGTAGATTGTGGACTCTTCATGGGAACGATGCGCAAGATCAGCTTCTTAGAGAGATGGATTATGTGCACGTCCACACTCTATCCAAGAAGTGCAAGTCAAGTTGTCATTGTGACGCACACTGAAAGGCCTTCCCAAACTTGAGATCTCTTGCCGCCTTCCTCCTTTTTTGTCGCCAAGGCCTTGGATATTATTTTAAGACAGAGGACCATTGCCTTATAGACCACAAACAGCCTAAGCCTAGAGCTCGCCTCCTTGACCAATGCACGCATTGCTTCAAGCAACTGGAGCAATTGGTACATGTACTTAGATTTCTCTTGGCCTCATTGAGCTATAACAAACTGGAGTTTGAGAGCTTTCAAGTGAACACATGAGACTACAAAAAGCAATACCTTGGCTACCACTTGAGGAACAAAAATTTGGCAAAACACCAAATTGAATCAGTCCCCTCTTGAGAGCATTTGTCACAAGCTGTTCTACTAGGGCACTACAAAACACACCAAAAGTCCCACATCCTGCTTTCACATGGGATGCATAGGTCGGATGAGGAAGTTGGGTCATAACTTCCTCAAGGCAAATTTAAATGGGACCAAGGTGGCTTGGCACACCATGATCCTCCCCCCTAGGCAAAGGGTGGATTTGGAATCATTCGCTAAAAGAAGCACATCACGACATTATTAGGCAAGCTCATTGTTCAAAGACTACTCCCAACACATAGCCTTGATGCAACTGCTACAACATGGCTTGGCAACCTCCTTTGAGATGAGGAGAATTTGAAATTGCTTAGGCTTACGTCTATCTCAAACTAGCCCAGATGCAAAGAGGAGATTGAGCCACAATCACCCACACAAACATGGTAGTGACATGTTGGGGGCTTGAACACATGTGAGCTCGGCCTAGTGGAACAATGGGTCAATGCACCCGCTCAGTGAATGAAGCCACATGGGACTTCTTATAAGAGATCATTGACCCGACCTAAGAGACCTCATATGAGGAGGACAAAGGGGCAGCATAGTTGTAGGTTAGGCAACGCTGGCAAGCATGTCATAGTAGTGTATCGGTCCTCAAACTCGTGACTTGATCTCTAGATTGTTCACATAGCATCTCGTATATATTATTCACATTAAATACCTTGGGCTCATGTACAATGTATATTTCCGATGTGATGAATCATGATACAATATAGACCGATTGTAGTCATGTATTTGAGCTTTGAAACCAGCAATCACTATAAACAATTGATTATCCATGACTTTATTGTTTATTATATCATACATGAACCAATCGGATATATTCTGATTGGAATACTTGCTGCCATTACTCTTTGCAACGTTTTAAAACCATATCTATCTTTATTATTGTGCGACAGTCAGGCCCAAAAGAGAGAGGAACGAAAGAAAGACGTATTAACATCTGCTAAAGGCCAAAAAGCCTATGAGACCAAGGAAGCTACAAATAACATGAGAGTAAATCCCCATGGAGGAAACTGGGAGATTCTGAAAGTCACTGTCTGGAAGATGGCATCAACCTGGAGAGGGGTCATGGCGAACTTGCTGTATAATCTGATGGGGGACTAAGGGCTTTCTCCGAATCATCCTAGATCCCATAATCATCTATAGTCTCTCAAATCTCTTCCACTCTGTTGCTAGAGAATCACTCCCCCAGAAAGGTGCTGCATACATGGCAGTGGGTCTCACCAGCGTATCAAAAAGCCAACCCTTCGTCGGAGGGTCTTGGAAATGTGCTTGGAAGCACTGCCTCTCTAGTTGGGCCAGAGCACCTAGTCCTCGTGTGAGTCGTGACGTACTTGCATGGGTCATCGTGAAGCCTGGTCCGGTGAACACTACTCCCAAGTATGTGTAGGACTGCACTATCTCACTTGCACGTCTCGGTATGTGAAACTATGGTGACGCGACACTGCTCGCGAGGTGTTGAAGATCATAACCTTGGTTTTCCCAAGGTTAATTGTCAAGTCTCTCTCTCTGCAGAACATCTCCAGAACCTCTAGATGTTTCTGCAGTCCCTCTGTACCATAAGGTCAGCCAGAAATGAGCCTCTCCGCTAGGCGGTCTATGAAGAAAGTGATCTCATCAATATAGAGCCCGAAGAGAGTAGGTGAGACAGGGCAGCCTTGTTTCACTCCGATAGTGCTCTCAACCCAGTCTGATAGACCACCTGGGGCACATACCCTCCCTCTGACAGACTCGTATAGACTCATGACCCCCAAGATCATGATCTCTAGGAGTTGCAACTCCTGTAGCCTCCTGATCAGGCGAGAACGTGGGACAGTATCAAATGCCTCACGAAAGCTACGAAGCATGTGTAGACTTTCTGATGCCTTGACTTCACCTCCTCAATAATACCCCTCAGGGTGAAAATGTGCTCTGGAGTGGAGTGTTGTCTCCAAAAACTTGCCTGCCCAAGAGCCCGTTGCCAACTGTTGATCTCTCTCTCTAGCACCAACCCATATATCTTAGCCAGAGTATGGCCAAAAGAGTGCGGTAGTTCCCAGTGTCCATGGGATCGCCTGCCTTGTGTATCGGTACTATGGTGGTGGTGCTCCAAGTAGACGGAAAGCCATGGCACACAACATGGTTGAACAATTGTGCTAATGCTGGGGTCACGACCTCTTGTCCATGTGCAAAGTCCTCAGTGCGTAGCCCCTCGTGATCTAGTGATCTCTGGTTGTGAAGCCGGAGAAGAGCAGCCCGTACATTCTGTGCAGTAAACAAGTGACACGTAGTAGGTCTAGGCAGAGAGGACATATCAGGTGGTGCTTGACCCGGGACATCATAGAGAGAGCATGCATATGTATGCTAGACTGCTGGATCGGTGATGGGGATGGGCCACTTTCCCTCCAACAATAGTCTCCATCCCGTAGTAGGATCTCCACCGCAAAAGTTGAGATTGATATATATAGTCAGGATATGACTATGTTGTGCTTAGGACTTAGTACTGCCATTTTGATTTTTTTTGCATTCTGCATTGGTGTGGATGCTCATTTAGTAGCTCCACTACTACAGCTCATTGTATCAGGTTTTTCACAGTCTCATAGACCCATCGGTCTTCTGAAGACTTTAATAAACTTTTTTTCTTTCTTTCAGCCTCCCTTGTGCCCTCATCTCCTCTTGCTGCCATAAGATGAACCATTCCCTCCCTCTAATGCTCTTGCTGTAGCAATGTGAGATCATCGCCCAAGTATATTCTCGTCCCTTCCAAGGTTGCCCTCATACTCATGAGGGTAGACCTGTCCATTGCTGCCCGGAACTTCATTATGAGGGGTCTCGTTGGGGCCTCAGCTTTGCCAACCCTCCATATTGTCTCGCATGTGAGGAAGACTCCCATCTTAATGAACAAGGTATTGGCATATGAAATAGGGGTATCTCCCACTGTTAGGGCCCCTAACCAAGATATTCAAAGCCTTGCTGCTGCTCCTCTTTTCTTCCTCCAGAGCCTCAGAGATGATCTCTTTCTTGGGGGCTGCCGCACCTTTCTTTACCACATTCTTCCATCCTAACATATCTGTTTCCCCTTTGGTGATTTGTTTTGTAAACTCAGCATGCTTTCCTTGTATGGTTGTCTACAAGGCTTCCATCTCCTTCTTGAGCTTCTCATTCTCCAATTTCATTTGCTCCATTACCTTGTGTGCTCCTTCCGGCGTTCCTTGCATGTCTCTTAGTTGCTGTAATTCTGTCCCCATTGCTTGCATTTTGTCATTAAGGCTCGCTTTTTTCAGTTTCCCATGTTGCCTTCTCCTTTTCCCACTCATCCTTCTTGTTTCTCTCCTTTCTCCACTCATCTTGCATATGCCCTCCTTGCTTCTTGACTTCATTGAGTGTCTTATCAATGTGTGCTTTCTCTGCCATCAATGCCACATTGTTGGCCTCGAGGCTATCTACTTTCTCAATCAAAGCCACACAAATCTTACTAAGGTGAGTGAGAACCTCAGAGGTGTTTTTAGGTGGTGATCCTGCCATGTTAGCTGGCGTTGCATTTCAAGGGCTTCTACATAGCCTCATGTCGTCATTACGCCAATGTATGGAGCTGCTCACAGTTTATTGCATGTTCCAGGAATGAGAGACAGGTAGTTGCTGCCCTGGGGGCCTTCGAATGTGCTGGTAATCTTTCTCTACCCTTGCCTTTGGCTTTCCACTATTGCATTTGCTGGTGTAGCTTTCCTCTTTTATCTTTCTTGATGTTGATGCTGGTTTCCTTGACTTGCTTTTTTTTTTTTCCCTGTGGGTGCAGGTTCAGAGCTTGTGGCGGGGGCTATGTTGGTAGGCCTTGCAAGCCTTGCAGGCCTCGTAGGCCCTGAGGGAGACCGGGAGACAGCTGCTGCATGACAGGTGAGGTGGAGCGGGTGGGGGGAGGTTGAGGTGCCTGGGACGGGAGCTGGAGGCTGTGGCGTCCGTGGAGGTGCCCACGACTGGTAGGTCCCACGACGAGGAGCTGGATGGTGCCGCGAACAGGTAGGTGGGCAGGGAGGGAGGGAGGGGGCTGGAGGAGAGGGAAGGAGAGGGCTGGCAGGGAGGAAGGGAAGGGGTTGGCAGAGGGGGGGGGGGGGGGGGGGGGAGAGAGAGAGAGAGAGAGAGAGAGAGAGAGAGAGAGAGGACCAGTGACAAAGAGAGCCAAACCAATCCAAACCAATGGTAGCTCTTCACTTGTTTGAAGGTCTTAACTTTTCGAAGATTGCCACAATTTTTTTTACAAAATTAATATAGCATACCATGTCATGACAAGCTTGAACAGCTGCTGCGAGGAGATGTGTTACATCACGTTGATGAGGCTGCACATTCAAAAAGTAGAATTAGTTAATCCAAAATATGCAGAGTGACAATCAATCAGCTGCATGGATCTTCAAAGACTTGTGGAAAGCAACCAGTCATAGCAAAGAATTATAGAATTCTCACCACATCTAGAGTTAAAGAGATTCTCTCTCTCTCTCTCTCTGCCTGCCTGCCTGCCTGCCTGCCTGCCTCTCTCTCTCTCTCTCTCTCTCTCTCTCTCTCTCTATATATATATATATATATATTCTCTACCAAGCAAAACAAAAGGGAACAGGAGAAGGGGAGATGGCGAAAGCAAATAAAGGGGATAAGGAAAAAGAGAAACTCAAGGAGAAGGGGAAGCAACAGAGACAACTCACTATCAAGGATGTGAACAAGCATAGCAACCGTAATGGCCTACAGTTTGATAGCACTGCCACACAGAAGGCAGCCAACAAGGCCTCTTCCCAAACAGCTTCAAACTCCACATCAGCTTCTACATCTTCATCATCACCGACATCGTCTACACAATCCTTGGAGGTGACAGTACCACTATCCTTGGGTGTGTTAGTGCCAAAGGAAGTGCCAGATTTTGCAGCAGCATCATCATCATTGCTTGGATCGGCAGCTCCGCTATGCCCCACCACAGTATGCCTCTTTTCTGTCACCCTGACCCCTTATCCAACCACCTTCCCCTCCTCAGTTGGTCTCACCACATACGCACTCCCAGGTCAGACCAAAGAGTACCATTGCAGTTCCACACACCATGCTCAGTCTGTTCTGTACCCCCGTCCATAGCTCCCGACATCGTCACGTGCTGTATGCATCCCTTTCTCCCCTTTCTTTTTACCATCTCTGTAGGCAACACACTTCCCTTCCTGTCTGGCTGCCATTGCTTTGACCATCCCTTCCCTCGTGCTCTTGCTGCAGAAGTTTGAGGTCATAATCCAAATATGTTTTTGCATTGGTCTTACCCACTCTCCATGCTTCCTCAAAAGGAGGTTGACACCCATCTTGGTGATCAAAGCTTCAGCATCCACCATAGGGGTATCCCAAACTGCTAGTCCTCTAAGAAGGACATTTAGGCCTTACTGTTTCCGTCTCCTATCCTCTTCTAAGGCATCAAATATGAACAACTTTTTTGGGACTAATGCACCCTTCTTGACGAGCGCTTTCCATACCGGCATCTGTGCTTTCCCTTTAGTGATTTTGCTGTGTAAGTTCAGCATGTTTCCCTTTTATGGTGGCTTGCATAGCTCCTTTCATGCCTTGGAGCTGCTGTATCTGCATCCCCATAGCTTGCATCCCGTCTTTTATGCTAGTTTTTTCTATTTCCCATTCCACCTTTTCCTTCTCCCATTCTTCTCTCTTGCTCTTCTCCTTTCTCCACTCTTCTTGTATCTTTCTTCACTTCAGCTAATATTTTGTTACATGTGTTTTCTCAGCTAGCAAGGCCAAGTTTGTGACTTCAAAATTGTCAAATTTCTCAATCAAAACCAAACAAATTTTCTTGAGATGGGCAATGACATCAGAGGTAGCTTTATGTGGCGTCCCTGCCATGTAGGTTGTCATAGCATTATCCGAAGCCTGCTTCCCCCATGTATCTTCCATAGAACCCATGTCAGCATATTCTGCACTTCCTCCCAGAAAACCTTGATGACAGTTTCCCTTTTTACATATCAAAATTATTTATTGTCATCTGTTTGCTGTTTTACTAACCTCCTTACATCCTACATCCTACATCATCTGTTTACTAACCTCCTTACATCCTACATCAGCCTCCCAAGCAGCACTTCACATTGATGGCATGCAGTGGAGACCTAGGGTGCAACTGGGACAGGTCATGCAGATGGAGCAGGTCCTCGTGGGTACCTAGAGCAGTACAAACAGCTTCAAAATCTGAATCTTTGTGGTCTAGGGGGGTTGGCACAATTCTAGAGCTGAGTTTTGACAGGTCCTTGGAGGCTTGGAGCTAGATCTTCAAGGTCTAGAGCAGGTCATGCAGGTCCAAGGTGACTTCATGTTACAGGTGCAAAATCATGACTGTTTCTTGGCCTTCAGCTGATGCCCGAGGGCAAGGTGGAACAGCCTGGGGGCTGATGGAGAGGTCCATGGGCAGGATGAGCAGAGGTGGGAGTTGAAGCAGCCCACGATCAGGGTGGAGCCGTCAGCGAGGTGCCATGACAGGTGCTTGGTTGTTGGTTACTGCTGGAGCAGGCTGTGATCAGCGTGGAGCAGCCAAGATGGCCTAGCAACTACCGCGATAGGGTTGGAGGGAGGAAACAACAGTTTTGAAAATCCAACCTGAAACCATCGCCAAAAAGCAGCTCAGTTTACAATCTTGACTGCAGAAATCTGTTTTTGGAGCTGAAAATTGTTTAGGGACTGTTTTTTGACGTTTTCAAGTCCGATTCTGAAGTTTTCCCCATTTTTTGACCTGTTTTAACAAAAACGACACCATTCTGGAGCTGTTCGTATGGATGTCCGTATATGTCCATGCAATCATACAGATTCACCACTTTTGATTGCGACATGCCTGTACAGCCTCTTGTTACCTATCCATCCAGTTTTTGGTGAATTTGGACCTCCATACAGCTGAAACAGCATGTTTTCCTCGCAGTTCAGCCACCATTTGTTGTTGTAGAAGTGCTTTTGCAGATTTCAAAGTGTACTTTGAGCATTGAGCTTTTGTAGTGACATTGCCTAGTTCAGGTCGATTTCGGGGCTCCTGTGTAACATTTGCAAGCAAATTGCAGAAAAGTTGCAGATTTGCACACATTGCATTGACATTGAGGTGATTTTCCTCTAGAAATTGGGGCTTTTGTGTCACATTTGCAGATTTCGCAATGACAATTGCTCCTTTTGGTCACATTTTGGAGCTTTTGCAGTACTTTCCCTCTTTCACCTCCAAAATTTTGGATTTTGGATCTATTGCCGGTAGATTGCAGGATATTTTCAGATTTGCAGGTTATTTTGTCACATTCGCACTCACTTGCAGGGCTTGGTAAGTTGTGATTTTGCTGCTGCAATTTCTTTTTGCCATAAGCTATTGGTTGGCCTCGTGTGCCGCCTCTTTCTTGGCTCACAGGTGCCCAGGCAGTGCTACATGAGTCATTCTTTGGTTGGGTACTTTGCTGATTTTATTTTGGAGCTTTGAAAAGCTTTGTGAATCATCTGGAAACCACTCAAAGAGAGTGCAGCTGGGGTGCAGTGTGATTGCATCTGGACAGCCAATGAAATTGCACTCGGAAAAGAGAATGCCTTTGGGTTGAGCCTATGGGTTAAGTGCACTTATGTGATGGTGTCTATGCTTGAAAGCCTTGCGAAGGCTTAGTGAATTGGGGCTGCGTGCTCAGTTGCAGGGAAGGTCTCCTAGATGCAACTTGTAATCATTTCACTGTGAAATATAAAGAAATACCGAAAGGGGCGCCACGGTATTTGGGGCCAATCGGGTGCACTTGTCTATGTTTGTTGAGCAGGGGCATTCTAGCCTCCATCCCTTTTTCAGTGGTTTTGTTTGTGAACAAATGGGTAAATGCCAAATGGTGATCATGCAATGGTTAATGGTTGTGATATATGCTTTGTGAGCTGTAAATAAGCTGCAAGGCACACAGAGATAGAAAGCTCAAGGGTAAAGTTATCCGTCGCTACTTGGTAAAATTTCAAAATTACCCATCACTTGATGCAAAATGGATGGAGGAAGGTAAACTGGCAGATTCACCTGAGATATTGCAGCTTTACCTTGATGCTTTCCAATTAGAGCCGACTGCGTCTGGAGCATTACCTGGTGTTCAAGAGGGGGGTAGCACCTCCAATCCCTCAGTACAGACGGGCTCCACGTGATTTTATGAGGTCGCTTGATGACACTGTATGTTTCATCCGAGATACTGAGCTGACAGTATTTTTGCTGTGAGACTTCATGATATTGATGCATCTTGACTATTGATCGCAGAGGATCACATAGATTTTGAGCAGTGTATATGGATGGATGCATGCCTCTCCTAGCCATATTTTCACTGTCTCTATATACTATAGCTGCGGCTTTCTTGTATACTCTTTTATGCTATATTTCATGCTCGCTCCTGTGTTTTGGGGCAGCAAACTGTGGTTTGATGTTTCAAGAGAGGGGCATGTCACGGGGGCGTGAAATTCTAAGTACTTTAATATACTACAAGACCGTGACAACTTTGGTTTTAAAAGTCCAAGCATGGGCTTAATAATGTGTAATTAAACGCGGCATGGTGCCTAGCACATAAGCGTAATTAATCCCTAGGCCCAAAGGCATTCCAAGGAATTAAAAGAGTGGTTGTTGGGAAATGATGATGTGGCATTTTTAATGGGCCCCCTAGAGAGCCATGTACCTTCAGTGGCCCCCCCTAGAGTTCCAGGTGGCTCTAGTGCCTTCTACATGCTCCTTTGCCATTCCTGGACCTTCCTGGGCCTTCTAAACTTCACATGTGTGGTTTTCTCTCTCATCTTCTTCCTTTGTTGAGATTTTGGACTGGTTTTTCAGCCTCCTTCAGCTGAATTCCGTTTTTCTTCAATTCCATTTTTCTTCATAACTCCTCACCCGTTTGGATTCCTCGACTTCCATTTGACCCGATGGCTTCCCCTCTGCCTCCCCTTCGCAGTAATATGCTTTTCCCTCCGTGCGTTTGGTAGAATGGGCAGAGCTGAGCACTTCCTTTGCTGGTCGAACTTGCAAAAGTGGCTTTTTCTGGACCTTTTTGCTTCTACCGCCTCATAGGCCTCTCCTCTTGCAAAGCTACAACTTTCTGTTGAATTTCGAGTGGTCCCACGCGCTGGTTGGCTGGTTTTTCTCAGTTTTGGAGGACTTTCCGGCGATGAAACTTCTCCAAAACCTTCTCAATGCATTCCTCTCTGAAGGATGCTTATTTTGAGCCCAAGAACTCCCATTTCTTCGTGACAGAAGTGCTTCTTTTTGCATTTTTCAGTGGAATTCTTACTGGTCGGCTCTTGTAAATGCTCTTTCTTCATGCCTTTGCACTCCTCTTTGGCTGAGAATGCAATTGGGCATTGGCTACTATGTCCTCTTGGCGATTGAGGACTTGGTTCGAGTTTTCAGGGCTTGGTAAGTTGTGATTTTGCTGCTGCAATTTCTTTTTGCCATGAGCTATTGGTTGGCCTCGTGTGCCGTCTCTTTCTTGGCTCACAGGTGCCCAGGCAGTGCTACATGAGTCATTCTTTGGTTGGGTACTTTGCTGATTTTATTTTGGAGCTTTGAAAAGCTTTGTGAATGCCATCTGGAAACCACTCAAAGAGAGTGCAGCTGGGGTGCAGTGTGATTGCATCTGGACAGCCAATGGAATTGCACTCGAAAAAGAGAATGCCTTTGGGTTGAGCCTATGGGTTAAGTGCACTTATGTGATGGCGTTCTATGCTTGAAAGCCTTGCGAAGGCTTAGTGAATTGGGGCTGCGTGCTCAATTGCAGGGAAGGTCTCCCAGATGCAACTTGTAATCATTTCACTGTAAAATATAAAGAAATACCGAAAGAGGTGCCACGGTGTTCGGGGCCACTCGGGTGCACTTGTCTATGTTTGTTGAGCAGGGGCATTCTAGCCTCCATTCCTTTTTCAGTGGTTTTGTTTGTGAACAAATGGGTAAATGCCAAATGGTGATCATGCAATGGTTAATGGTTGTGATATATGCTTTGTGAGCTGTAAATAAGTGCTGAAGTGATTAAGGTTTAGTTCCACTGCCCTTTGAGTGATTAGAGGCTGGTTTCAGATTGTGCATTTTGCTCAGCGTTTGAGCAGCTTACTTGGCATTTACATTTACAGAGTTTTTGTTGTCATTTTTTGGGTTGGCATTTGCACATTTGCAGTCAGCTTTGGAGCAGCCAGCTCATTGCATTGTAGCCTTGAGGCTTTGACATTTGCAGGTCATTTTCTTTTGAGGATTCTCTTTTGCAATGGCTCACCATCAGCCGCTTGGAATTATTGCCCATGAAGACAAGCTTGATGGTACCAACTACCCCATGTGTTCATACTTGGTATGCAACATGTTGGTATCCTAGAACATTTGGGGTATTGTAAATATGGATCAGAGACTAGACCTATCTCTACCTACACAGGCACATGTAGTGATTGCTATGAATAGCAAGAGGGAGGTTATACCTCACATTCGGTCTTGCAAGACAGCCAAGGATGCATGGGATACTTTGGCCAGTCTTTATCAAATTCGCAATGAGGCCCAAGTTGCCTATTTGCGCAGGCAACTGGATAATGTTAAGATGAACAAAGGGGACAACATGGATGCATGTCTCACCAAGATTAAGGATTTTAGAGAGCAGCTCATCAATGTTGATGAGATTGTACCACATTGTAGTGTCTATGACACTCGATGGGCTCCCTGACTCAGACCAGGAATTCGCTACGACACTGAGGCTAGTGGCCATGGGTAACCCCAACCACTATAGCTTCAATCAGATTGTTGCCCTACTACTACAGGGGAGCACAGTCGCTCCAATTGGGTTGCTTCTATTCATGCAAATCAAGCTTTTGCTACAAATCACAAAGGAAAAGGTAAAGGGGGCAAGAACTTCAGCACGACCAAACCCTCTGACACTTCATCTACTTCCATCCCATCTGATGGGAAAAAAAAATCAAAGCGCTATAATTATTGCAGGAAGCCCGGTCATGACATCTCAAAATGTCGCAAGCGCATTGCTTCAGACAAGAAAAAACAGCAAAAAGGTGTTGCTATAGCAGCAAATGTCTGCCCTCAACCACGCATCCTAACCTGTGAAGAGGATTGGCCAAGGTGAGGTCACTTTTGTGTAAGGGGATACAGTCACACTTCTAGAATTGCTTTACATTTCAAGTATCAAAAAGAACCTGATTTCTACCTCAGCCATCTCCCTAAATGGCTTCACGGTTCTTTTTTATGGTTATCGTTGTGCCGTGTATGACAACCGGCATGATGATTGTATTGTACTTACTGGTCACATTGTACCATCTTGATGCCTATACAGTCAGCTATTGAAGCAAATTTGGTCTCTGAATCTGTCATTTCAGATTCACATTTGTGGCATGAGAGATTGGGGCATCTGAATTATAAAAGTTTGGTGAAAATGCATTCAAAGGATATGGTGGTAAACCTCCCACCCATGCATGCACCTACCCAACATGTCTCTGAGGGTTGGGCAAATGCATCAGTTCTCATTTCCCAAAGATGGGACCGTTGGTGCGTCCAAGAAGTTGCATCTCATGCACAGTGATGTATGCGAGCCGATGCGGACAGCATCACTTGGGGGTGACTTATAGTTCTCCACTTTTGTGGATGACTTCACCAAATTGATGGCATGAAGGCTAAGCAGATGTCTTCTCTTGTTTCAAGCGCTTTCTTGCATGATACTTCAGCCATACCATCAAGGGGGGTTTGTTAGCACTTAACCCTGGTATGTGCCTTGAAGGATTAGTCAACCTCTTGTACTTTCTCATTATCCATTTGCAAGTAATCTCGTTTCCTCAACTTCTTGTTTGCTCCCTTGCATTCCATCTCCATTCCATTGCTCCCTGCACCCAACAAAGAGGGAGACAGCTTCCTAGCCCTAGGGGGAGCAATCAGAGGGCGCCCCAATAGGCTGCCCCTAGACTCTGGAGGATGAGGCTTTCTTTGATGTGTCAAAAAACTACCCAGCCACAGGGGTCCCGAGCACCAAGGCACCTACACAGTAGTAGGACTCCAGAGCTCCCGCCGCTTCGACAGACCCTCCCCCTCCTCCGAATCTTCCCCTGCCCCATCCTCCCCCATGCCTTCTCTCCCACACGCCCCCCCCCCTGATTGCAGTCACTCTCACTACTCGCCCTCCCCCCTGCCACATCTCCACATCCCACACTTGGTGAGGATGGAACTTCTTCAACAAGATTTCATTGACTTTGCTCGACAACTCCTTTTCATCGAGATCGACATCGAAGCTTTTTACAAGGTCCCTTTCTAAGATCTCTTCCTTTCTGTCGTCGTGCCCCATGCTTGTCTTTGTTGATGCAGAGGCCTTAACATCGGTACTGCCTCCTTTCAATTGTCTTGTAACTTCTTCAAGAAGCTCGTCCTCAATGTCTCGACCTCCAGCTCAACTAGTAATATGGCTTCTATCGCAAATACCAACTAAATTGGAGCATGTCCTATGGAAACTTTGAAATGATATCGAGTAAGCCCAAAAAGTGATCGGTAAGCACTCTCTACCAACTCGTTGACCTGTGGACAGTTACAGGGCATGGAATGTGTCAAGCAAATCTTCAACTTAGCTATCAAAGCTTTCACCACCTCATTTCGAAAACTTCTCCCACGATCTACGAACACCTCCATAGGCACTCCAAACCTTGCTACAAACCATATTCACAACAAAAACCACTACCGTAGGTCTCTTGCAGTTCATTGTAGCCTTTACTTCTATCCAACAGGTTGCATAATCAAAAGACACCAAAATATACAGATTTCCACTTGAACTCCTAGGCAAGGGCCCCAAAAATCCATCCACCACCACTCAAATAGTGCATAAGCCTTCCTTGTATGCAAGGGTCTTGCTCTTCCAGAATTTATAAATTCTTCACAGGTTTTGCGATACTCATACATTCTTTTGAAATCTGGGCCACCAATACCCTCCTTGTCAGATCATCCTAGCAAGGGTCTCCCTCGAAGAATACCCATACACTCATGATGGCTGAAAACACGAGTCACCTCCCGAGGAAGCATCACCCTCCTCAAAACTCCATCAAGTCTCATCTTGAAGACGTATTCCCCGACAAAAATGAATCCTAGCCAACCTCTGCTTCTCGCCTATACTCACAACAGCAAGAAACTCCATGTCACTAAGATAGTCATCAACCGTCTTGAGATCTTCCCATCCTACATTGATCAAACGCACACATTGGCACTAGATTCATCTCCAGTGCCTCTCGAGCTAAGTCTACAAACCCATTGGCTCGCTGTGGAGGAAAATGATCTTCCACTTGTCGAATTTTTTTTCAAGACGGAACCTTCTATTAGAAGCTTTGAAAATCCAACGTCATCAATCTGTGAGCACCGAAAAAGAAGTGTTGACTATCGATTTCCCAACAATCTTTAAACAACTTCATGCACAGGTCTCAAACTCAATTGACAACCAACTATGAATCATCAAGGATCTCCAACTCCTTGAGTCTCTTTTCCGAAAATAGTATCAACCCTATTCAGCTTCATTATTCGACCTCACATCCATCTATAATTGCTTCCGAGTGGCCACAATCTCTCCTTACCATTATGTGAGGCCGCACCTGCGACCTTCACCCTCTTAGAAGCTAAGAAATATCCATTACGGCACGCTTACCTGTACAAAAGTGCTACTCCCTTTCCTCGGTTGATCGGTCCCTCCACTAAGAGGCATCTACAACCAATTCCCACATTGTTAACTCCTGGGACGTACTAAATCATTCCATTGAACTACTGGAATATCTAGCTTCATTGAACATGTATGTCTGCCCATTAAGCAGTTGGCATGGTCTGTAACCATTGCAATGCCTCATGATCAGTTTTGACTGTGGACTCCTACTCAAACAAGAAATGCTTCCACTTTTTAAGAGCACTAATACGAGCAAGAATTATTTATCATGTGCAAAGCACCTTATTTCATTGTATCAACTTGCATCCTTTGAACACCATAGGATGCCCATGTCCTCCAATGTTGCAACGATGGCAGGCAATGGCATCGGTATTCACATCAAAAGGTGGAGAAATTCACCGTGCGTGTGGTGCATAAAGCAAAAGCAATCTTTAACCAAGAACGTTCACACATGAGAAGAAGAAGAAGAAGAAGATATATTAACGTCCACAGGAGACCTCACGGGTCTATGGGACAAAAAAAAACACACACCAAAATCATCAACATCAGTTAGAGACTTAGAGTCTTTAGGGGAGTATATCAGCTCAGCCCCAGTTTATTTAGATGCATAACCAGCTACTAATTTTATCTTAGAAAAAAATTTGGCTTCAGCAACATCTCCTTTGTTTGAGCTGATTCAGGGTAAGCTCCTCAAATATCCATACCCATGTGCCTTTCAATTTGTTTATCTGTCGGAGAATCTTGACTCTACCTGCCCTCTCTGTGAACTCAACTTGTACTTGTGTTCCCTTCTGAGAGATCCAACTAATGTCAGTTTTATCCCATTCTATCTGTGGTATCTCCTTCTTGAGACTTGTGATCTTCTCTTCTACTATGTATCCCACCGTAAAATCATCTGTAGGACAGCCCATACAATCCTCTGGCAGCCCCCCTATGCGCAATCAGAGAGAGAGAGAGAGAGAGAGAGAGAGAGAGAGAGGAGATATATTAACGTCCTCAGGAGGCCTCACAGGCCTATAGGACAGAGTACACCAAGCAAAAATAACTCATACAAGCATTGAAGGGCTGAAACAAATGGCATGCTAGGGCCCTTGCTGAGTGGTATGCTAAGCTAAAGAGCTCAAGAGCTCAAACAAAACTGAAATCTACATAAAATCTGTATAAATGTGTGTGTGTGTGTGTGTGTGTGTGTGTGTGTGTGTGTGTGTGTGTGTGTGAAAGAGAGAGAAGAATGCAAATCACAAGTACAAGTCTTGGAAACTGTGCTCTCCTCTACTAAATGTCAATAGCCTTCCTGATGGAGAGTGGAGCCCCATCCTCCATCACAATGAAACAATGCATGTGATGGAGAGTGCGAGTGGAACTTCCGCTCTCCATCAGAATGAAACCAGGAATGTGATGGAGAGTAGCAGTGGAACTCCAACTTATATAGCCTAGTGGCCATAGGAGAATAGATCCCACCACCCAACCACTCAAACTGGTTGACATACCACGTCATCAGCCGATAAGTCCAGGTAGCATTTTTGCTAGCTGATTGATAATTGTAAGTGGAAATTCACACATCACGTTGCTTTCAGTGTTTCATAGGTGCAAAAAATTAAAAAGGAGCAATCAAACTCCAATATTCATTCTAAGACGAAAGTGCTAATCCCAAGTGGCAAGGAAAGTGCTAATCCCAAGTGGCAAGGACAGACTTATGGTCTGATCAACCTGTGCTAGCCAAAGATGTTCTTTTGAGTGAATGGACAAGAATTGAACCTTGCACCAGCCTGCCCACATGCGAGATCTCCAACCAGAAAGCATTGTTGTTCTAAGAGATGGGCAGTGCACATTTTAGTTAGAAAGCTTCGGCCAAATAGGGGGAGCTCTCCCCGCAAGTGTACCATTACTCAAATAATGCACATGGATCCTCTCTGGCATTGACTCAAGCGCTGCCGAAAAGTTGCCTCAAGGCGGGCCTCTCAAATATGTCTTCTGTCAGTGCCCCATCCCCTATCTTATGTAAAAAACAGGCAAGCTAACTTATTCTCTAACAGTGCTACTGATTGAGTGTGGAAGCATGCTGCCTAAACTTACAATATATAGAGAGAACATACATGTGCATGCATGCATGTGAGTGATGGGGCGAGCACACAAGACTGGGTGCTGCTGGCGCTCCTCCATAGAGTACTTCTGAATAGCTAAGGCGAGAGGGTGAGTGACGATTACAATGATATATAGAGAAGGCAAACTACCACTCCTGTGGGGTGAAGAGAACAGGTGGAGTGGAGAGAGAAGGGCTGCGCACATTGGAAGGCGGGTTTGCTCTTGCTGAATTCGAGAGTTGCTACTCAAATACGGTGGTTGTCATGGGCTTCCTCAGTCCCTGGCGTGCTGCCTCTATATAAGTAGGAGCTTTGGACTGATCTAGGGCTCCAGCAGCCCGCGTGGCACCTGTGTGGGCAGCACAGTAGCAGCAGGACAACAGCAAACAGCCGCATCACCATGTGCGTGGAAAAGCAGCAGATACACGCAGCAGCAGCAGATATGCAATGGATCAGTGCCAGAACTGGCCCAGGGCCTTGCAGCAAACTCAAGCAATGTGCAGGGCAGCAAAATGGTTTTTAATAGGCTCAGATCTGGCCCAGATCAGGTCTGGTCGGGTATATAGGCAGACTGAACCATGTCTGCGAGGTGGCAGTTACAGACCAAGCCAATCTGTGAAATAGCAATTATAAGAGCCTTGCATGCAATTAAAAGGGGCCGATCACCTTATTCTATCTATATCAGTCAGCAGCAGCACATCAGTAACGTTCAGTTCTACAGCAGAGCTTCAAGCCTCCACAATTCAGTGGGGGTCTACAGCAAGAGTGCCATTGTTTTGCCAATTGTAGAGGAAAAAGGGAGAACATGCTTTGCCTCTCTCCACTCTTTGGCTACAGAAGGCTCCTAACCTTCACCAATAATTGGAACAATTCATATCAATAGAACAAATACACTCAGGTGGGAGGCCGTTCAGCATTGAAAATGTCAATTTTACATAATGTAAAACATTCATGAAATCTACGCAATGTCTTCCTCATACACTTTGAAACAATCAGAGCAGAAAATTTATATTTTTGACCCCATACATTTTACAATCAAAGCAGAAATCTTATATTTTTGACCAGAAACCGAGATTCTAGAAAATGTACACACGTCTAGAAGTGTAAAAGGGAGAAAGTGCATCAGTTCCCTAATGTATGCGAGAGAGAGATGAAAGGGAACTAGAGAGAAGAAATATAGACACACCTGAATGTATTTCTGAAGAAAGGGATAAAAATTCAAAAGTATCAGACGATGTAGTCCTACAACTCTGGAAATCACTTTCATCATCATAAGTTTGACCTGAAAAGTTTACACAATGTACCCATTACTCCTACTTGACACACAGCTGTAAAACTAGGTCTGATACATTGACGCAGGAGCAAAAATTGAAATTCCTCTTCCTTCAACAATACGAATATTGCCCATGTGGAACAAATAAACAACATATGTTCTACAGGTAAGAACAAAATCAGGTAAAATCTCCTAAATATTTCACTCACCTCAAATCGTTCATTGCAGGTTTGAAGACGAGAAAATAACTTCTCTGCAAATCCCTGAGCAAAGACTGTGTCAAACAGGAGAAGATTTTGAACCACTGTATATAATTTCATCTGCTAATACCAAGATCAGGCCCTCACTTGAGCATCATGCAAATGTTGCAAAGGTGAAGAGGTGCTTGTATCTGCACCATCTATTTGAGTGCGCTGTTTTTTTTTCAAGCTTCGGATCACCCGTTGCAGCTTTGCCTGTTTTCTTTTGCGGCTTGAAAATGTGCCTTTATGATGAGCCTGAGAAAATGAACAAAATAAAGATCATTCCATATTCTATTAGTGCATCCAAAGTTTTCCACAACCTCAGATTCCATATAATCTCTAAAGAACAACGAATGGAAAAACTTCTTGCCTTATAAATAGCCTCTCTGCTGACAGCTACAGATGGCTTCTTGTCTTCATCCTCGTCCTCACTTGATTCATCCTCATCTTCTTCATCCATTCGCTCATAGCCAAGAAGAAATGACAAAGTAGCCTTTAAAATCCTGCAGTAAACCCAGGATTTTTTCAAAAGATCTAGGTTGCTATGTTATGTGCTGACGTTTTTAAGGGAACCTGTACCTTGGATAAAAGGAATTTCAAGAGTTAAGAAATTGAGCAAGCACACATTTTGTCAGTAAAGCTACTGCACGCACGTGGAAGACTTGTGGAAACACGCACTACATATGGCATTCACAGTCCTTTCATCAACCCACAGCTTCCGCCTGTGCAGGTCACACAGCACTATCAGTGCCCTCTTTGATCTGGCTTCATTGTCTTCCTGTTATTTACATGAAGTACACAAGCAAATTTTTCAGTGTCTGTCAATCAACTTCAGACAGTACAATCTGCTCAACAAGCACAAAAAATTTGTATAGCACATTGAGCTCACAATCTTCAAGCATACAAAATGACCCAAGTAACTTTAGAGTTGAATCGTAATAAATAGACCAATTTATGGTTGGGTGTTGACATGCTAGCCAACACCACGTGTGTCCTTGTGTTTGTTTTTTAACCTGTAATGGCGTTTGCAGGTAGCTTGTAGATTCCACCCACCTTTTACTACCATATCTGATTCATTTAAATGGCACCCCATATCTGAACTTTCATTTAAGTGGGTGCAGAGGATAGCATTGTACCCCTAGGTTAGCTGTGGCTAACCTGCAAGGGTTAGATAATTGAAATGAAGGCCGGGGACTTCACAATGCGGTGTAGACCCTGTAAACAACAATACCTTGTTAACACAGGGTCACCCCTTCCTCTTGAGGGGCTCCTTCCTTCACGTTGGAGGCTATCACAAGCATGCTGAGCTTGGCTCCGATACCTTGTTAGAGAATTAGACCTGCCTGCTGTAGCAAACTCTTGCAGCAGACGACACTCAGGATAGCCTCGTACTCTCTCCAATCACCGCTCAATGCAAGAGTAGTAGATGAAACACAATCTGGAAATCACAACAGAAGTAAAGACAGAAGATAAATCTGCATTAATGTCATCCACTGCTATGGGACAAAGGCTCAAAGGTGGACGACAAGTGTCAATCTCAAAGGTTTAGAATACTATATCCAAAATTTGTGAAAAAAACTAATATCTCGGCTGCTCCTCACTACTCATACATGCTTTCTTTGTTGGCTTCTGTGGGAAGGAGTGAGGAGGCAAATGGCCCCTCCTTATATTGATCTAGGAGGGGCAACCCTGGCCGACCACTAGGGGGGGATTATGGCTGACCTAGATCAGGCCAACCATCCACACACTCAAGCCTTCAGCCTCTCAGCACTGAAGCTGATCCAGCAGCGCGAGAATGCGGCTTGTCTAGCCCACCGTTGGTGGAAGAAGATTGCAGCAACTACTGCCCTTTGCAGCTACTCCTCTTGCAACCTTTTGCCCTTCATTCTAGAAGGAAGAACTTGTTCAGTTTTGTCATCTCCTTTGTTACTTTGTTGCTGCACTTTTGTTGAGTTGTTTTCCAGCAAGTATTCATCTCTTTGCTTCCGTTGTACCATGATTTCTAACACGTTAATCTCTCTCTCTCTATATATATATATAGAGAGAGAGATAGATAGATAGATAGATAGATAGATAGAGATTAACGTGTTATATATATATATATATATATATATAGAGAGAGAGAGAGAGAGAGAGATAGATAGATAGATAGAGATTAACGTGTTAGAAATCATGGTACAACAGAAGCAAAGAGATGAATACTTTATATATAGATAGATAGATAGATAGATAGATAGATAGATAGAGATTAACGTGTTAGAAATCATGGTACAACGAAAGCAAAGAGATGAATACTTGCTGGAAAACAAATATATATATATATATATACCTAGATGAATCCGAGAACATTCCCAAACTCATCCTCTAAAAACACAACATAGTGCAGTTTCAATCTCATGATAGTCACTCATAAGGTTGAAAACCATAAACTCCATCACACATAGTAGGGACTAGCTACTATGACATCCCCACCATCATCATCAACGCCCAACAGTGGGGGTAGACCATAGTATAAAAACATGCTCTCACACATACAAATCCACACACCCACACATATTTGAGCATACATTTATACAAAGTCTTCGTACTGAGTTTCTGTCAGCACTCCGGAGGTGAAGGGCAAACTCCATATATATATATATGGAGAGAGAAAGAAAGAAAGATATATTAACGTCCGCAGGAGGCCTCACGGGCCTATGGGACAAAGTGCAAAGTACACATAAAGGGAAAAACTCATACAAGCCACAATGGGCTGGAGCAAAGGGTGCGCTAAGACCCATGTGAATATTATGCTGAAATAAAGATCTCAATAGCTCAAGCAAAATTAAGTACAAAACATATCAAAAGTAGGCTGAGAGCTGCAGCTCGAATTCAAATTCCGAAACCCAACACTGTGGTGGCTCGTCTATGAGTGATGAAAATGTCTCAGATCTGCGTCTATCAAGTTGTCTCATGCTGTGGTGGCGAAGGGGGACGTGGTCTCCTCGATCTCTAAACCCGCTGCTCTATGTTCAGAGTGACCCCTAGTCTTGGGCGGTCTCCTTTGAGGAAAGCTGTGATAGGTCGGACCTCAATAGAGTGCTCTCTGGTTGCTCTCCGTGTTGCGTGTGCCTCTGCAGCCCTCTCTCGATAATGCAAACTGCCTGCATATCAGCTAGCTTCTCCTCCTCCACCCCACTATGGCCTATCGAGATCTTGACAAGCGTTTCGTTTAGAAACATGTAAAATTAGTGTATTTTATATAAATTATTAAATTAGTGTTATCTGTATAAATTATATTTCAAAAAACCTTCCACTTTTCACACGTTTCTTAGAAACGTTTCGGACAGAAACCCTTCTTCACGTTTCTACTGCCCGAAACGCGCTTTCTGGTTACACTACTCTAAACATTGTCCCATAGAGTTCAAAGAGAGCAGACCGCGTCTTGCGAAAGCGCGAGACAACTTGACAGATGCAGATACGAGATATTTTCACAGCTCACCAGAGAGCCATCACTGTGCTGGGAGCCATCACTGTGCTGGACTTCGGTTTCTGAGTCCCAACTCTGTGATTGACTTGATTCAGTTTGTACTTGATTGTAATGATTTTGCTAGTATAGATTAGTACTCAGCAAGGGCCCTAGCATGCCCTTTGCTCCAACCCACTGAGGTCTACTTTTTTGTGCACTTTGTCCATAGGCCTGAGAGGCCTCCCACTGACGTTAATACATCTTTCTTTCTTTCTTTCTCGTTCTCTCTTTCCCAATAAGAGAACAAATAGATAAATGCATTAGAGTCCCAGAAAAATAAAAACGGTGATTTTGGCAATAAACCTGGAGCAAACGGAACAGCACGTTCTGTAAAGCCCGATTCTTGGACTCGTTTCTGTGCTTCAAATTCATTCGACGGACATCGTGCACCACGTGAAGTGAGGCCAGCTTTCTCAAAGCCCTGTCGCCAAGGGTTTGAAGCTCCATCAAGACTGGCAGTATCTCGACCAGTTCTATCATCTACATCCACGCAATATTAGAACCAAACAAAAAGAACGTCAAAGCTCCGAGTTTGATATCTAGGACCATTTAAAGCCTGGCTTCCAAATCAACAGAGCTGATAAAAAAAGATTAAAAATACAAGGCACCTCTGAAAACCAACCTGGCGGTTTCTTAGAAGAATGAGGGCCTGAGTAAGCTGACGGCGCAACGTGGGTTGTAAAGTATTCCCCTTGGATTGAAGCAATACTAGAATCTGCTGAGGAAACTGATTGAGATGCTTAGGGTAAACTGGTGTGGCATGTGCCAGGAACATGGTCATTTCAGCAAGCTCCTTTGCAGCAGTGGGGTCGTTAGCAAAAGAAGACGAAGAAGACTGCAGCTGGAAGACAGAAAGGCAAGCTTCAAAGTGACGCAATTGGAGGAGGAGCTCCTCCTCGTAACCTTGAGGATCACATTTCATGCGTGATTGGAGAGCCAAGAGGGTCAATCGACCCCCTTCCCTGCCTGTGGACGAAGCCATAGCTGGATGATCAGCAGGATACCTCAGAGCTTCACAACTTCTCTTAATTGAAAGCTTCTTAAGTTCATTAGCACTTCCTCCTCAGGGGTATTTGCGTTAATTAAAATCCTAATAGTAGAGGTTCTCGAGAATAGGTGCCCCCACCATCTTGAACAATCCAACGGTGAGTGTCGATTAAGGTAAGTTAATGGTGTTAGTATTAATGCATTCGAGAAGCTTCGTGGAGGCGCCGAATTCGAGAAGGCTTGAAATCTAGAAAGTTCTCAGCTGTTGCCCTTCGCAAGTTTAGAAGGGGGAGGGAGGGGGAGAAGGGCGGAGAGTTGACGGAGGGTGGAGGAAGGAGGAAGAGAGCAGGGCAGGGAGAGCATGGTAGAGAGAGGCGGCGCCGGTAGGCAGTAAGGAGGAGCAAGGCATAAAATTCGCCAATTAGCTTAGGTTAATCAAGACTAGGGGTGGGCAACACACTAATTAATCAATTTTTTATTCTGAAGAGCGAGTAGAGGAGAGTAGTAATGCCTCCGTACAGGTATTAGGGCCTCCTCACGCATCGGGTGCACTTTGAGAACCATATCCATATTTCTAGCGTTGCTCGGCAATTCGGCCTGCCTGGAAGTTTCTTTTTAAGTGGTTGTCTTTAGCTAAGATCCTGGTCTTGATTCAGTGGAAGTAGGCCCTTCTAGGAGACAGTGGAAATCTTGATTGACTCCCAGTTGCGATTTGGTCCCTTTTGTGGACTGTTTTTCTATGTAGGCTTTGGTTGATCCGTAATAACATCATTTTTTGTAGATTATAGTCTTGTTTTGCCCTAAGGCTTACTGAATTTTGCCAAGAGATTTTAGATGTCCTTCAAGTATACTCTAGTAGGCATTTTGACTATGTGGTGGCACATAGTGCTTTGAGTTCTATCTCAGTTTTGTAACTTTTCTTTTCTTTTATTCAACTTCTTCTTCTTTCATTACAAAAAAAACAAACAAAATGCCCAAGGCCACCAAGGATCCTTAGAGGCCAAAGGAGCACCCCACGTGTGAACTCGGGATGTGCCCGCACCTTTGCCACCCTAGCATGCATGGGGGAAAGCCCTTAGAGATAGTGTTTGAGTGGAGCATTGAAACTCTTTTGTGAATCTCCACATTAAACAAAATTAATTTAGGAGATCCTTTGCATCTCTCTTTTGCAACATTTGCTTTAGCATTATACCCACAGGTAGTGCCAATGCCTACTTGTGCACTCTTGTTAACATGGCAGGTCCTATATGCTAAAAAGCATAGCTTCTCTTAAGGTCTAAACTCACTAAATGTGGGTGGATCGAGCAAGCACTGCGGATGAGTTAAGGTAGTTAAGGAGGACCCCTTAACCCACATGGAAAATAAAGGTCTTACTTAGCAGTTATGTACTTTAAGCAAGATTCTTGCTAAAGTCTAAATGAATTCAAAAGTAAACCTATGAATTCATTTGAAAGAGACTACACCATAGAACTCATTTGAAAGAGACTAAGCCTTCATAATATTGAGCTCAAAGAATGGAGTTAATTATAGTGTAATTCACTAATGGAATTTGTTCCCAATGAAATCCTTTTGGATCATTAGAGTATTGGCATGCATATGTTGTTGGATTATTAAAATACGATGTCATTTCCTTAAAAATGATATCTACGAAGACAAGGAGTCTTCTCTTAACATTATCATTAAGGCATATGCCTTAAATTCTTCATTATAGGTTGTGAAAACACACTTGATGGATTTGGTATCAAGTTTGTTTCTTAGTTCATCTAGTATATGAGCATAGTCAAGAGAGCCAAATATTTCCAAATGATTGATACAAGGCTTGACATGTACAAATGCTTCTTCTAGTGTAATATCCTAAAAGGTTTCAATGAGTAGACTATAGTAGCACAAGCTTTACCCAAAAAAGAACATGATAACTTGTCATACATCTTGTTGTTCTACAAACACTAGGTTCTCCCTTTTGCAACTACATTTGGTTAGGAGTATACCTATAAGTGAATTGCCTTTTGATGTCATGATGTGCGTAAAAAGCTTTGAATTGATCTAATTTGTATTCTCATCCATTGTTACATACGATATTTTACCCCACTTGTTGGTTTAATTCTCAGAAAAAACTTTGAATTCCTTGATGCATTTATACTTTTGCTTTAGAAAGGAAGGTATTTTACTCCACCTGTGAGTCTAATTCCCAAGAAGGACTTTCAAGTCCTTGATGTCCTTTTTGCTTTACAAAATAGGTCTAATTTTTTCATGGAAAACCATCAAGGAAGATGATAAAATATAAAGCTTTATTCAAGGATAGAGAGTAAATGAAATATCCAAATTGCTAGAACAAGATGTGGGGAATGGTTGGCAATCTTTCTTAAGATTCATAAATGGTGTCTTGAAAATAGACCTATGTAGGGCATTGGAGAATATTAGCTGTTTTTAAGGAAATCAAACTTTTGAAGTTGAGGTGTCCAAATCTATTGAGCCATAAAGTACTTAAATAAGCCCGGTGATTTTGTTGATTAGCAACTAGTGCTCTCTAAATGGGAATTGTTGAAGAAGCCTTAACCAATCTTGGCACCTTTAGGGACTTGCAAGTTCCTTGATAATGCACCCATACTTGTTAAAATACAAGTTTCATAATATTTTCTATCATTTATCCAAATAAAAAGATTTTGTGGCATAGGTGGTTGCACACAAATCTAACCACCAAACATTACTTATGTGATTATCTTCTTTATTTGCATTGTATATTGTAGCATTTCTATGAAATAGGGATTTTGTGTTGAACTTTGTCTGAGTATTGATCTTGACATTGCTCATTTGAATAACGTGCAAACTATTTATGCTATTGATTTCCTTGATTTTGATTCAGGTTTTGATTTTGATGCTGACTAGCAACTAGGGTGTATTGACCATTGGCAACATCTCACTACTTCTTTATACATTTATATTCTGAATGAGCTAGGTTTCCACACAGTCAAAATATCCAATTCTTTGACTATCTCCTCTTCCAAAGTTGCCTCTTTCTATTAAATTCCATGTCCCCCTTTGAGTTGTACAACCTTGATGACGATGACCTAATAAAGATTATAAAGATTGATAACTATTTAAGTCTACCAGGGCTATGGGAAAATATTCCTTTAGTTTCTACCTCCTTGAGAACCTCTTCCTCTTGCAAAGGAGGCTTATTCATGATTGCTTGAACCTTTGTTAATCCCTCTTCCTCCTTTTGCATTAGGATGTTTGAATCGATTTCAAATGAAGGCAAAGCATCCTTGGTGACTATTGCTGTAACAAACTAACTATCACAAGGGCTAAGACAAAATATCTAAATTTTAGTGACGATAGGGTGTACAAAGGAACTAAAGAGAAATAGTTTACCCAATTAAAAGACCAAGGTAACATCACAAATCAAATTATCCAAAGCACCCAAAGGAAATAATCTCTCTCTCTCTCTCTCTCTCTCTCTCTCTCTCTCTCTCTCTCTCTCTCTCTCTCTTCATCCATTAAAAAGTACTTGTAGAACATCGAAGGGGAAGATTAGACTTTTGAGACAATTGAAGGCATGGTCATATTTATCACATCATCTTGACTATGGTTAATGTTGCTTACTATGTAGACTTTTTAGAGAGCCACTACAAGAGGACCACATGAAAACAGACATTAAACTTGCTAACTAAAGCAAGTATGGAACGAAAAGAACTAGCGTTCAAACGTTGCAACTTCTGACTTCTAGTTAGCAAGAGGCAAGTTTAGCAAGTCTCAAAACTTTATTGCATTTCTCAAAACCACCACAAAATCTAGCTGACCTTTACGTGCCACCAATTGCATGAGCCCTAAAATAAACCTTAAGGTGTCCCATCTACACCACTTGCTCGTATTGTACCCAACCTATACTTCATGGATGGAGGCTAAAGAGAGGTTCGGCCTAGCTCCTTGAGGGTTTGTCTTCCCCTTACCCCCCCCTTGTACATGACCTTGAGAATAACCATAGGCTCTTGTTGGTTTTTGGCTTGCCCAAAGGAAGGCCTTAGTATTGATTTGTGATTAGAAGGGAGAAAGAATTTAGCGTGTTTTTGGGAGGACTTCGTGTTATGGGAAATTACGTGATTGGTCCACGTGTGCTTGTATTGAGTGGACACCAGCTTGCCATGTGTACATTTTGTGCTTTATGACATGCACAGGTCTATAGGGGTTTTCGGTGGCTGATTTTGTGTGTTTGCATTGAATGGATGGGATTTTGGGTGTAGAACATGGTGACTATGATTTCTGTGGAAAACGTTTGGTGCGGATGAGTATTCTCATTGGAATCGTTTGCCAATGCTTAAAGGCAAGAGTGTTTAAAGTGTTGTTTTTCTCTTAGAGGCGAGGAATATTTTGTCAGTAGATTGTTCTGTAGTTCTTGAAAGGGGGAACTATGGAGGAGAGGCGCGTGCAACAAAATTCATCACTTTAGTGCTCAGATTGCATTCCAAAGAGTTGTTATTGCATGCAAGGGATATCCAAGGGAGCTACTTCATGCAGGGCTCACATACAAAACACAAAGCGGAGCCAGTCGAGAACACGTCCTGTAGTTGTTGTTGATTGTTTTCATCTATGTTTGTTTCATGGCTGAGAGTGAGGTATCCCGTGAATCCATGGGCAAATGTCAAGTGTCTCCCATCTTGATGAGTATGAGCAATAACACTTTCCAGTGTGGTCAACTCGTGTCTTCTTCTTGAATGTTCAATTTGTTCATAAATTCAATTTCGATGATTCGATTTCTATTTCTGATGGCACACTTGCAGAGATGCTGAAGTGGGCTACTGGTAAGGACATGGAGGACACTAGTGACGATGCTATTTCTACCATGATTCATGAGACAAGTGCCTTATTTGAGTATTGTATTTGTTCGTGCATGCAGAACCTCATTGCAATAAAATTTTCCAGCCGTTTGAGTGCCAAGAAACAGCAACAAAAATGTAATAGCATCATGAGTTCGCTTGTTCTGCTTACTTCTATTGGTGCTCCACCGAAGCAATCTGTGCTCATCATGAAGAACTCTGCCATTAACAAGAGCGCCAAGCAAGATATTCATAAGGCATTTCAAGTTGATGCACGGGAGGCCTACGATGAAGGTCCATAATAAGTGGTTTTCTCTGGTTTGCTAAACTTGGTTATGTCAATTAAATAATCTGTTGCACTATGCGGGAGTGTCTTACTCCAACGGTAAACTTTCTAAACGTATATTTGTAGAGAATATGTCTTGGTCTCTCAGGATTAGTACGTTTCATTTTTGAAGATTTCTCTAGAGTGTCAAAATTTTAGCAGGAATAATCATTGCATTTCTATTCAGCTCCATAGCGTGTGACAGTTTTGGGTACGAGTGAGAGTCTTATTTCAACTTTAAATCGTGAAACTCTTGGCTAATATTCTTATGTTTTTGGCAATATATTGTCTTCCTTGGAGGTTGGCATGATGTGGTTTTTTCTTGAGGATGTAGTTAATTGGTGGGGTTTTTTGTGGTAGTGTGATGGCTTCGGAATTTTTAAAGACTTGGCACTTCAAGGGTGATACCCCTTTGTGTTTGGAGGCATTGTTTTGGGTTTCATAATACTTGGAAATGTATTATTACTTTTTAATGGTAGGATGAAATAAATGCACATGTTTTCTTACATTTGTTACATAGATTGCGATTATGGATGAAAAATGATTTGAGCATGCAGTCTAATTTTGTTGTACTACAAAACAATAACGAGACTTTACTTCCTTATAACTTCTTGCTTTATGTGCTTGTCGTGAACTCTTTAATATGGTGAAACATAGTTTTCCATTTACATTTGGTTTCCCAACCAATCAACAATTCTAAAAGATATTCGATTACGTACATGATCTCCACAAAGAGAGAAATGGTCAAATCAAACAGATCCCACTTCACAGGATTCTCATTAATATATAAAATTTCAAACACATGCTAGCCATCCAAGAATTTAGCATTTTAATTCCATTGATTCAACTCAATTAGTTCAGTGTTTAAGTCCTCTTCTAATTCCATATGACTTCTATTTTTAACAAAAAAGAAGCGATCTTTGATTTGCAAGGACTACACACAAGCTTTTTCTTGTACCTTGTAATGATCAAATTCATCTTTCGAGATTTTTCGAGTCTCCATGTGAATAGGGCCATACACGTGGAGTTGTGCCATAGTAAAGATACCTAAATACATGCCAAGTGAGTGTAAAACATTAAAACGACCTGCAAGATCAAGCACAATCACAACTAATCATTTGACGAGCTTGATGTACTCTTTTGTGGGGACTTGTGCCAAGCAGGTCCTACAAGGATACTTGGGCGTGGGCTATGTCTCTCAAGAAAGTTGTAATATAGAGCCTATTGTAGGTGGATCATGAGGCCATGATCTCTCGCCATGACTCTACCATCCGCACCCTAGATGTGTGTATGAAACAAAGCTCGAGCCCAAGTTTACCAGAGTGTGAAGAGCCTAATTCGAGGTGATGTGAAGATACATAAGAGAGAGACGGAGTGAAGATATGTTAGGTTTGGAAGCTTGTATATAAGTAGAGGAGTGGTATTATACAACAAGAAGAGTTTTGTAGATTACGATTTGATCAAAGTTAGTGCCATACACGTGGAGTCCCGCCATAACAAAGACACCTAAATGCATGCAAAGTAATTTTTTCTTTGGCATTCTCAAGCTTGTACATAGACGATATGTAAATAGTTGCCAGATGACACTGTCCATCCATTTTTTGGGGTTTGCAAGTTCCCAATCCCCAACATCCAAAATCATATGCCACATCTTGGTGTATGTGTTTGCATCCCTTCCACTTAGGAGAAATCCACCATGGCATACGTGTTTTTCCATTAAAGGAATAATTCACCCTTCCAAACTCCGTCGAGGAGTCCTTAAGATGCACATGTAAACTATATAATAAGTCTGGCAAAGGCATCTCTTTTGCTTGTGTTGTTGGCATATCACCTTCCATCCCTGAATGCAGCACATGCATCTCTTTTGCTTGTGAACTCTCCACCCCAAGCATATCAACTTCCATTCATGAATGCACCATAGGCATATCCCTTCCTTGTATCACTGAATGCATATCCCCACATGGCATCTCTAAATGCACTTAAAATACCTTTGTAAAATATGTCTACTCCAAATACCTTGCAAGCAACTCCCCTCAAAAGTACATGCTTCCAAAATATTTGCCACAAATGACAAAGTATTTGTCTTACTTATCCTAGGCCTTTGGTTTGGCTTGAGTACGGGTTCTTCAACATGAAGACTTTCTGTAGATGAATCCTCACAATCCTCCATCCACCGCCTAAAGGTTGCTTCTTGGTTGAAGAACATTTCTTTTGGGTGCTCCCTAAATAAGCACTTTGGGTAGTCCTCATTTACAAGCTCCATGTATTTTCTAAGAATATGTTCTGCAAGCACTTTGCTGCCATTGATTTGCAAGTTGCGAGACAACTCTTGCATCTTCTTCTCTCGTACAAAAAGGCTTGATTTCTCCTTCTAAGTTCATCTATTTATACATATCAAATCCCCACATGTTATAGTCTATGAGACTAAAAAACCTAACAGAGTAGCAAAAAAAGAGAGTCCATGGAGCCACTAAAGTGACCCCAACTTGAAATCCAACTCCATCGCCTCCATGAAAATAGATAGAGGTTGTTGTCCTTATATAAGAATCATCAATATTATATACATGACATAACCATAAGCAAACAACGTATGTGTGTAAACATCTTCATCCATAGTCCTCGTTTAGGAGTTTGTATGGTGTATTATTAGACTCCTTTGGATTTGATGACTTGGACAAAATAAAGCTCCAAATGGTTCCACAACCTTATTGGGCTCAAATACTTCCATACAAAGCCCTCAATAAATATAATCCATAAAATGGATTTTGAAAGAAATTCTAAGCAGACGAGCATACTGAGGGGTGCTTTGCAAAGACCTGCATGCTTGCGGGTACTTTTTAGACATTTCAATCACAAAAGACCTGAGTCCTGTAGAATTTTTATTTTGTCAACACTTTATGGTCTAAAAGCTAGTTAAAAGAAAGTTATGCTTTCACTCCACAATCTCAAAGCTAGAAAGCTACATGTTTCACTTGGAAATATGTAGCTCACATCTAGCCATCATTAAGGCTACAACTCACGATGCATACAATCAGTCATGATGCTCATGCTAAGTAAGCTATTGATGGCGCAAACATTCAAAACTTTCCAAACAAATAGATAGCAAAACAACATCCAAATGCAACACACAAGCATCTAAATAAGTAAACACTTTGCAAATGCTCGAGCAAGAGAAGCGTGAGCAAACGCTTGAGTAGGAGATGCATAGAATCAGATAAATGAAACTAGACTCTCCAAGCATAGAAGAGAGCTTGCTCCAGGACCTTCAGCACAAACTAGTAGAATAACCAAGAAAATGGCGGTGTATAGAGCCTTACCCACTGCTAGCCCTTTTTAATATTGCAACGCAAACCTTCCCAAACTCTACCTTACCTTATACTAGAATGATACCATACTTGCACAATCTCCAAATATAACCCAAACCAAATGAACCAACAAACACTTAATGAGCAAATACTTAGGGCTTTGCTTTTGGTAGAACCTATGTGCTACAAACATCAAGGAACTAGGTATAGCTTAAAGCATAATGTTGCCTCTTCACTTTTGCTAGCAATCGAGTGCCATGATTGGTATAGTTTCTGTGTAACTAGCTCAAATACCATAGCATCAATTTTTGGTAATCCCTTGGATATAGGCATGCCAAGAGGACAGCAATGAGCCTTCATCCCTGATCAATCTTGGAGAGCAACAAAATGTACCGCTCATATCCTCATACAAAAACTTGGTATAGTAGATTAGCAACCTATCCTAATCATAACTTTAGAATTTGTCCTAATCATAACTTTAGCGTTGCAATTCATGAAATAATCCATAACCATTATAATGTAGTGTGCTTGTGTGCAAACTATTTTGTTGATAGGTCCTACAAACATTATGCCCCATTTTGGGAATGGTCTAATTGACGTCATAGGTTGTAAGGACATCCTATCTTTTTGATGTGTTATAACAAAATATCAACATTCATCACAACTAGTTACATACATAGTGGGGTCATGCCATAGATAAAGATCTCCCTCAAAGGTAGATCAAGTAGTTCCACTCCTACCTACCATATGTCGTCCAGTCCATATAGAGTCGATAGATGTGACTATCCATGTGTGTGTGCCAGATCCATCATCGAGTTTTCTCTTGATGTAAAACTGAGTACTCTAAGATCACAGAGAAATTCAGTCATGCTTGTGAGAGAATGGAGTATGGAATGGGATTGAGGAGAGCAACTTGGGGAAAAGCCCTTATAAAAATTATCGCAAGGCATGATTGGACATCCGAGATGTCTATGAAGCCCAAATCCATACTATCTTGTTCATTTTCAGCTGGTCCTAGTCAACACATTCTAAATCCGAATAGCACATCTCAAAGCTGCTAGTCCAAGGGATGAAATTCACAACCATGAGAGAATGTAGATATTGGTAGAACCAAGATCGATATCTAGCTTGTTCAGTTACAACTACTCGTACAAACATTCAAATGAGTTCGTAGCACCCTCACTATGCATCGAATCACTGAATGAGATGTGATTCTTGGATTAGTCCAGCTCTTCTTGATCATGTCATGACCCACAAAGGAGTTAATGGCTTACTCTGAGCTCTTTATTCAAAAATCAAGAGATGCATGGCAATATTATGACATATATTGGAACTTGGAAGAACTTTTACTGGAAACAATCACAATGTGGACAACGTAGCGATTCATATTGTGCTTGACTAAGCATCATCACAAATATTGTTGTCTTCCTTCATGGTTGAGGTCCTGGTGGAAGATGATACTTTTACACTTGTGGGCATAGAGCAAAAGCTCAGACCGCATAGCGCCAGATTGCTATAGTTACCCGTCCTACTTCTTTTGTAGTTCATCCTCTTTACGACTCCTTCATAAAGTTCTACAAGAAGATCGGGATCCTTCTCAATGTACGTCTGGTATTCAACATAGATGTTTATTTTGTCCATGTCCAGTGATGTAGCAATAACAATGGCATCTCTTGAATCATATCGCTTGGCCAATTCCAAGTTGCTTAGTGTACTCTCTTTGGACACATTATTTATTATCCACTCCTCGCATATCGCCTTCAACAGTTTGACACCATTCTTTTTTGCAGTGCAAAAGAGCGACACAGAGTGTTTCTTCATGATGTGTAGATGTATAGCCATGTAGTATAGAAGAATCCAATGAATGCTTTCAACACTTCATGCATTAGGTCATCTTTGACGACAGCGTTGATCTAGGCTTCAACAAAATATTGCTGTGAAGACAGGTGATCTCCCAATGCAATGACCCAAAGTAACCTAGTAATGAGAATGCAAGTCAAAATCCTGGACGGCAAATGGAACCAAAATAATGGGCCTAAATCACTACCTCATGGATGCAAGGCCACTACCTCAAGCATCTAGGTGAGAAGCTCCAACTGTTAGAGTCTCTCCCACTGCTTTTTGTTCAAGCGGTCTCACATACCACAACCCCTTCCTCTCAAGGGTCTTCAACACACTAGCTGCTCTCTCTCTCTCTCTCTCTCTCTCTCTCTCTCTCTCTCTCGCAATAATGACAACATGATGTATTATTGTTGCACCCCTTTGGGTTTCTTCACACTGACACTACGATGGAATATTGTTTTTTCTTGCAACAACATCATAGACATCAACCTTGGTGGATGCGACTCTCTCCACAATACTGAAAATGTCACTTCACAAAACACACATTTTGAGGCTTCAAAAGTGAGTATTTTCATTAGAAAAAAACCTTAATACACCTTGAATTTGTGTTTACAATGATATAGTACGAGGCTGTCAACCTAGCTTTTGCCTAGATTTCAGATTGTTGTAGGCTTTCTTATAGCGGGATTAGATACAAAATATGAGATTCTACACAAAAATTCTAGCTTGTTTCATTGTTTTACTCCATCGCACAATCCAGAAGTTGTGACAAAGTAGAACTTTGCTTCTAATTAGAATGTAGTGAGAGCGTTACGAAAATCAATGCTATTTGTGGCTGACTGTTGAATGCACTGAGCATTACAAAGATCGCTACTATTCTTAGCTAAGCGTAATCTTTCTCCTAGTCTTGCTTGGAGGCAAGCTTCTTGTAGGGTCAAGTAATTTTTCTCCTCATCTTAGAGACAAAGCTTCTTGCAAAGTTAAGATTGCCCACATATTTCTTGTACTCTTGGTTGATTAAGGACTCCTCGACTTTGTAACGATCATCTCTACCATATTCTCACATTATGTTCATAAATCCTATTAGCATCCTCTACTGTCCAACTTTGGCTTTCCCACCAATCAACACTTGCAAAAGATATTTGGTTACATACATGGTCTACGCAAAGAGAGGAATGCTCAAATCAAATAGATCCCACTTAACAGGATTGTTGTTAATATATAAATTTCCCACTACATAATAGCCATCCCATAATTTGGCAATTGAATTATGCGCATTCGACTCAATCATTGCATTTTTAAAGTCCTCTTCCAATTCTTTATGACTTCTGTTTTCAAGAAAAAAGAAGCGGTCTTTGATTTGCAAGGTTTGCACACAAGTTTCTTCTTGTACCTTGTAACGATCAAATTCTTCTTTCAAGATTTTCCTTCTCCATGTGAATAGTGCCATACACGTGGAGTTGTGCCATAGCAAAGACACATAAATGCATGCCAAGTAAGTGTTGTTTGGCATTCTCAAGCTTGTACATAGAGGATATGTCAGTAATTGCCATATGATGCTATCCATCCATTTTTTGGGGTTTGCAAGTTCCCAATCCTTAGCATCCAAAATCATATGCCACAACTTGGCATATGTGTTTACATCCCTTCTACTGAAGGAGAAATCCCCCTTAGTGTGTGTGTTTTTCCATTAAAGGAGAAATCTACCATTCCAAAATCCATCTAGGAGTCCTCAAGATGCACATGTAAATTAAATAATGAATGACAATGCCATCTTTTTTGCTTATGATGTTGGCATATCACATTCCATCCTTGAATGTAGCAAATGCATCTCTTTTTCTTGTGAACTCTCCACCCCAAGCATATCACCTTCCATTCATGAATGCACCATAGGCGCATCCTTTCCTTGTACCGCTGAATGCATAACCCTAGATGGCATCTCTGAAAATCCTCTGTAAAATATGTCTACTCCAAATACCTTGCAAGCAACTCCAATATATAGGCCACAAATGACAAAGGATTTATCTTATTGACATTTCCTTGGGTGCTCTATAAATAAGCACTTTGGGCAATCCTCATTTACAGGCTCCACGCATTTTTTGAGAATATGAAAAAGGACTTTGGCAGGCATATGAAAAGACATATTAATAAAGCATCCTTTCTTTTTGCACTCGAGGGAGGGATTTGCCACCACGATTTCCCTTTGAGGGCGAAAGGAGAATGAGCATACCAAGGGTGCTTTGCAAAGACTTACATGCTTGCAGGTGCTCTTTAGACATTTCGATCACAAAAGACCTGAGTCCTACAGAATTTTTGCTTCGTCAAAACTTTATGGTCGAAAAGCTAGTTAAAAGAAAGTTGTACTTTCACTCGACAATGTAAAAGCTAAAAAGCTACGTTTTTCACATGGAGGTACATAGCTCACATCTAACCAGTGCTCATGATGCATACAATCTGTCACAATGCTCATTCTAAGCTAAGCTTGTAAGCTATCTTGGCACAAACACACAAAACTTTCCAAACAAACATATACCAAACCAACACCCAAATGCGACACACAAGCATCTAAATATGTTAATGCTTTGCAAACTCTTGAGTAGGAGCACAAACAAATGCTTGAGTAGCAGAATCATAGACATACGAAACTAGAGTCTCCAAGCATAGAAGAGAGCTTGCTCTCCAAGAGCTTTAGCACAAGGTAGGAGAATAACCAAGAAAATGGCGGTGTTAATGAGCCTCACCAAATGCCAACCTGTTCAAGATTGCAACACTAACCTTCCCCAACTCTACCTTATCTTATGCTAGTATTATACTGTACTTGAACAATCTCCAAGGATAACCCAAACCAAATGAACCAGCAAACACATAGGGCTTTGCCTTTAGCAGAACCTTTGTGCTGCAAACGGCAAGGTTCTAGGTACAGATTAAAGCATAATGCTGCCTCTTCACTTTTGCTAGCAACCAAGCGTGATGATTGGCATAGCTTCTATGCAACTAGCTCAAATACCCTAGCATTGATTTTTGGTAATACCTTGGACATAGGCATGAGTATTGGCCATGTATTTCCCATCAAGGCATATGTTGTAGGAAGATTTTTATATAATCTAAAACATTTTCTAAAACACGCCTTCCAACCTCAACACTTTCCCACTTTCGACAAGCACACAAGATGGTCAACCAAACAACAATATCAAGTTGGAAAGGCATCTTTTCTACCAAGCCCACTGCCTTGTTTACTTGACCTGCATGACTAAAGAGATCAATCATGCAAGTATAGTGCTCAATAATTAAAAGAATGTCATATTCTTTGGTCATAGTCTAGAATTATTTCTAGCCCTTGTCTCTAGTAGACCCAAATGACTACATACAGTGAGAAAACTATTGCATTTGGACGTATGCCTTCTAGCCCCATTCTCTTGAACAAATCGAACACAAGTTCATTCTCTCCCTAACAAGTATATCCTACAATCAAGGCACTCCTTCCATGGTATAACATCCCTTTTGGGAAGCACGTCAAACAAATGCTGGGCTTCAACCACTGCTCCCACACCTAGAATACATATCGACAAGACTAGTTGTCACAATTGCAATAGTCTCAAAACCCCTGGTTATTTGAGAATGAAGAAGTTTCCACTTTGCCGAGCTATTGTGTTCAAGATGCTTTCAGAAGGGCAACAAAGTTAGCATTATTTACTGAGATGCCTTGATCTTGCATTTGTACAAAAAGTCTAAAAGACTTCTCATTTTCTTCCTACTCAGCATGCCCTAAGATCGTGCTATTCCATGTAACCACATTACGATGAGGTAGTTCATCAAAGATACATCATGCATGCTCCATGCTTGCACATTTCATGTATAGTTTTACCAAGGTGGTTCCAAAAAATACAATCAGCTCGAAGACACCACAAGCATGTTCGCATGCACTTGATCCAAGAGTATGACGAGACGATGGCAAAGAACACCTTGGGCTTCTATGACTTCACTATTCTTGTCGAACTATCGGATGGAGAGTGACATGATGAGCTCCAGCAAGCGTTTGTGAGCCAAGTATCTAACCTTGGCTATGGAGAAAAGATGAGTGGCTTGATGCCTTCCAACTAATCTAGCCCCTTGCTTGAAGCTAACACAACTTTGTTGCTTGCAATTCTCAGGTGTTCTCCAATTCATGAATCTTAACACCCAGCTTATAGACTATGTGTGCAACATTTGTGGAGGAGCTCATGTCAGCCATGACCCACGAGCTCCTTTCTCTTACTCTTGCAAGGCACCTCAATATGCCATCAAAGTGTCTCTCTTGAAGAGGAGTATCTTCCTACATGATGGTTCGGATGTGATGATCCATATTCGTGGCGCATAGGTTGACAACTGGCTCGGACTTGATTCACCTTTCTTGGATTTGTACAGCAAGGATGCTCTTTGGGCTAGGTCCTTGCTTTCCCACATTAGGCCCTAGCTTTGAGGTGTGCCTCTTGTAGTGCAGTAGTTCTTGGAAAGGCATTCGCTTCCCACCATGAAATTGACTGGGGAGGAGGAACTTATGTGTTCTTTGGGATGTGGACAAATATAAAAAGGCGTGCTCCCAAAAATTTGTCTCAAGAACATGATTTTGATGCCCATGACTCACTACACAAGCATGCTCAATGCCATCGAGGCTTGTCTTATTGCATTCTGGATAACCTTTGCGCAAATTCGTGAGCTGTCATACGATGGTTGATACAGCCCAGATGCTGTTGAGATGAGGAAGAGGACCTTGCAACAGACATATTGGCTCATGGGATCTACATGGCACAATAGGTGGTGGATTTTCATAACAATATCTGTAGCACCTTTCGAAGGCTTCACCCCATTGAGCATTTTCAAAGACAAACATTGTGTGAAGCTTGCTTTTCCTACAATCTTTTATGGACATCCGACTCGAGATCGTACACCTTGCCTAAGCGCACACCTTACCAAGAAATAGCCCAATTGGAGCTCACCAATAAGGATCACCATTTTGCACGTTCCATAGAAAATTTATTTTTCAAATTAATGAAAATACTAGTCACATGAGTTATGTTTTCAACATGGGTGCGCATGAGGAAAGGCAAGTTGCAAGGTGAAACCATTATTGCAAAAGATGCCGTCCAAGACACAAATGTTGAGCGCCTTTTGCAATCACACATAGGCTTTTGCGACTTCATGTGCATGTGGACACCAGCTGACTACAAGCACAAGCTCAAGAACAATCTTTTCATAATGTTGCGACAGTGGAGACACAAATATTTTTTCCTCACGTTCTTAGCTCTGCAGAAAAGACATGGGAACCGCTTGTTTCATGTGTAAGTTGGTTGCATCCACAAACACGATTCCAGCATCGACGAGCAATGGAACCACCATTCGTGACCTCCTTCACCTTAACCCCATCACAATTGCAAGATACTATGTCCACAAGTTTCAAGCTATGAAGTGTTTCCTCAAACGACATCCTCTATCCTTGGTAAAGTCATAGACCTCTTCTTCGTCATAGAGTTTTCCAAAATTGAGGTAGTCAACATGACCATAGTTTGCTGTGGATTGAGAATGCACCAGCTTATGGCAAAGCACCTAATGAAGAGATTGAGGAATTCGTTAACAAGTACATAACCACAGACATTTCAAAGTTCACCTATGAGCCCAAGGACATGCAGCTGCACAAACATAGGAATATGTGCAAAAATAGGAGCAGAGATTGTTGCTTATGCTTCCCTCGGAGAGAAACAAAAATATTGGTTCCACTAAAAGACAATGAAGTTGCCCGCACCTCGAAGATGTGCTACAAGCATATTTCTGCAAGATTTCGGCTCGTTCTTGGAGGCATTGGCAATGCCAGAAAAAGAGTACATCATCAATGCACTATGTCACACAACCTATGCTCTTCATTAAGAGACATCCGAAAGACATCTACACAAACAATTACAATGCAATAGTAACCAAAATTTGGGGAGCAAACATAGACATTTAGTTTGCAGACATTTCAAAGTTCACATATATGCTTCTGCTTCCCTCGGAGAGAAACAAAAATATTGGTTCCACTTGAAGACAATGAAGTTGACCGCACATCGAAGATGTGCTACAAGCATATTTCTTTCGTTTAGAAAACAACTACATACACCTGCAAGATTTTGGCTCGTTCTTGGAGGCACTGGCAATGCCAGAAAAAGAGTACATCATCAATGCACTACGTCACACAACCTATGCTCTTCATCAAGAGACATCCGAAAGACATCTACACAAACAATTACAATACAATAGTATCCAAAATTTGGGGAGAAAACATAGACATTTAGTTTTTCTTGAACCCCGATGGAGCCGCAACATACTACACCTCATACATGACTAAGGTGGACAAGGCAATAAGCAAAGCTGTGAAACAAGCTTTCCAACTATGCATTCAAACAAATGCTTCAAAAAATGAGCACATTCGTAAAGTTGGGAACGCTATATTAAACACACAACACATTAGTGCACAACAAGCAATGTAATTATCACTTTTCTTGCTTTTGACAAGAAGCACAATAGAGTTCTGCTACATTAACAGTAGCTCGCCTGAAAGTCAAACTGTGCCACTCAAGAGATAACCCCAACTCGAAAAAATGGATCCACTAAGCAACATCTTGTTCAATGATATTATCATAAAATTTTCAAAGAGAAGTTCGAACCGTGCAAGTTTGTGCTCGCTAAGTACGCAAGCAACTATTCAAACCATGAATAGGGCTCCAAGAAGCACAAGCATGCAAAAGCTATTCATTTCAATAACTATAACAATGCAAGTGAGCACGAGAACCTTTACCATGAGCTTTGTTTGCTTTACTTGCCTTTCATTGAACGTGAAAACATCCTCAATGAAGAAATCCACACATGGCATGACATTTACAATGCAAACGAGCAAGTAATTGAAAGCTACAAGTCAAAACCTAGCAAACACATTTTATGTAGCGTGTGAGAATAGAGTCCAGCTACCTCATCCATGACCATGTCCACATACAGCACCCACCAAGAGGATGCTAATGACTTCGACTTTCAAAGAGAACTTGACTCATCAAGTTAGGTGCCTCTGGTTCATCACTCTCAGCACTTCACATACCCTCTCATGCCCACCCAAGAAGACCATCGTGCACTGCACATGCTAAACAAAGAACAACATCTCTTGCTTGAAGACATCCTCTTAAAAAAATGTTTCGGAGAAATCATGCCGCTTTGCTCGTTCTTGTCAGGGACTCTGGCACATGCAAAACATTCACACCACTTCTCCTCATGCAAGCCCTTTTGTGTTATCATTCACACGATGAATCATTGGATATGGACTTGCTGAAAGCGTTGCTTCTGGCTTACATTGACAAAGCAGCCTACAATATAGGAGGTACGACAATACATTTCACTCTCCATTTGCCTTTGCTATGAAGTATGTACAAAAGCCTTTCCGGGGAGATGCTCCAAGCGTTGTCGCACCTGTACAAAGACCTGAAACTTATTGTCATTGACAAGATATCTCTGGTGGGACTGAACATGTTTATAGCATATGACATGCGCATGCACAAGATCAAGCACAATCATGACCAACCATTCGGCCGGCATGTCCTACAAAGGATACTTGGGTTTTCTATTATAGGATACTTGGTTTTTCTATGGCATTGGCAATGGATCCTTCAATGTGGACGAACAATGTCATGTAGTATGATTTGACAACAACAATGTGCAAACTCCATGTTTTTGGAACAACTTAATTGTATACGCATTAGCAAACACACTGCACATGACATCGATCAACTTAACTGCTCATATTGTCAATGACCTTCGTGAAAGAAGTTCGTTCCCCATCTCTTCTACACTCCAAGGACAAACACAACCATCTTCGAAATTCTTGACACAAAGCCACATTAGTTAAAATCAAAGGACATAAGACATTGGACATGCAACAAGATAATCAACATCCCAACAGACCCAAAGGCAACAGGAGGCCTACCTGGTGAGCTACGCTTGAAGGAAGGTAGCATCATCGTAATTTGCTCTGGCAACCTTGGCATTGCTGATGGGCTTGTATACGGTGTAGACGAGATCTTCATGGATGCGGACATGAGCAAACAATCCCCAATCGTTTGGATTCAATTCACCAACACCAAGGTAGAAAGCAAACTCGCCTTGCACGCTCTTTCCTGTACACGGATAGCATTCCATCGTATTGGACCCCTATCCTTTAGATATCGCATGAATTTCGAATAGGTAAAAACCACATGAACACAATATGCCACTACCAATTCCCAATTTAACCAGCGGCACCAAGGACAATCCATTGTGCCCAAGGTCTTTCAATGGACTCCCTTGCCTTCGGCCCTTTGCACATTAAAGCACATGGCTTAGTATACGCAGCCCTCTCGCGCATTTGCAACCCCGTATTCCTCTACTTGCTTTCTCCACTAGAGCATAAGCACATCAAAGTCAACCCAACAGTCCTCAAAGGAGTTGTGCGTCTTACAACCACATGTGCTTGGTCAACCAAACAAATAGATTTCAAGCAGGCATGTCCACCTACATTGTCCTTGCAATCTCTCAACACAAGGTCATTCCTTGCACACAAGGCCGACATAAATGCATGTGGAAGCATGCTTGTGCTGCTGCTGGTTTCCTTTGCCTCTAAGACTTCACACCCCGATGGCACATGTTGCCCATATTCCACGATTCTAGCACACACATGGAAGTGAAGGGTTGGGTGTGGCAACATAATACCAAAGCGACATCGCACTTGCATAAGAAGAATTCTGCTACAAAGAAGGTGTGGAGTGCTAGCTCATGGTGCTTCGCGCTCAACGCATTGGCACAATTGCGATTATAAACGTGTATAAGTCGTCCAGAGCCAGAACAATCACTCTTCTAGGAGTGCTTGGTGAGTTCACACGCCTGGTGAAGCCAGGGCGATTTCAACATTTGCTACAAAAAACAAAGTCCTTCGTTGATGACTAGACTTCAACACTTCATGCACCTACATAACATTGAGCAACTAATCAACGTGCCAACAATAATAATTGGCTCCACGCTTGACCACATTTGGGTGCGTAAGTTGTCCAATTCACATTTGGGTGTGTAAATGTTGATTGGTTTGTGTACACAACACTTCTAACACATCGTAGTGGGCAAGTCCTCTGAATGTAATTCACCTTGTTTAATGGAAGCATAGAGGGTTGGTAACTTCGAGCTTTGAACATATTGATTGAACATGGCCAAACCATGACCTAACCCTCTGTGGGTTAGGACATGAGTGAGTGGTGTCGTGAGGCTCAAGGGGGGGGAACATAAATGGGTGGATAGGATATGAGGAAATAAGGTATTCTAATGCTATTTACACACTAAGCCCTTGCCCGCCCAAGCTTGAACATTTTTCCTGGCGCTCAATACACACTGCTAGCATCCGAGCAATGAGGTTTGTGCTTACGTGCTAGGTTCAATTCCCACCAATTAACGATATGTCTTAAGTTCCATCTCCTTGAGCAAGGGGTCTTGCCTGCCCACGTATGTCCAGCTGATGTGAATGGTAAGGCCGGTTAGACACTAAACCTCTGTTGGCCCGCCCAAGTAGAAAATTGAATGCAACATGCCATATGGGGTGGTCGCACAATTCGCCGCCGCCGCTTGCCCAACAAGCTTGGGCCTGAGGCAAGACACCCCCCACGCAAGTGCCTGGGTGAGGGCTGTCTCCCTTAGGAAAGTTGCAATGCAGCTGTTACAGGTGGGTCATGAACCCACGATCTCTCGCCATGACTCTACCGTCTGCACTCTGGAGGGGGACCAAGTGTAGGAGGGTGTGAAGAGCCTAATTGGAGGTGATGTGAAGATACTTAACATAGAGGAGTGAGGAGTGAAGATGAGTTAGGTGTGGAAGCTTGGATATAAGTAGAGGAGTGGTATTATACAACGAAGAAGAAGAAGAAGAAGAAGCGTTCTGTAGATTGCATTCGGAGCTAGCAACCATGAACGCCCCAGATCGCTATGAGCGTTTCGTCGTGCCCGAGGGCATGAAAAAGTTCGTGGCCTCACCTCCTCCTTCTTCACTTCCCCTCTTCTCCATCGCTTTTTTGATTCCTTCCCTTTTTTGCCCTTTGCAATTGTTGCCCGCAGAGTGACCTACGAACGAGACATGAAGATTATGAACGCGGCCACTTTCACCATCCAGAGGGAGGACCACACTATCGGCAACCTCGTACGCATGTAATTTCTGTCGTTAGACTTGTTTTGCACGAAATGTTAAATTGTCGCTGCTCATGGGCATGGCTTTTCCCCTGAATCTCCAGATATAAATTGATGCTTGTTACCTTTGTGGTTGGGTCATGCGTCATTCAAGTTACATACGATTTTCTTTAGGTTATGGTAGTGGACTGGTGATGATGTTCTTTGTCCGATGACAACAGGCAGCTTCACCGGGATCCTAATGTTCTTTTCTCGGGCTACAAGCTGCCTCACCCGCTGCAGTATAAGATTCTTATGAAGGTGCGCTCCAAACCGAGCTTCTAAATTTTGCTTTAGGCTTCCTTGTACGGCACGTTTCCTGGCCTGCATCTTGAAGCAGCTATCGAACTTGATGTGCAGGTTCAAACTACAAGCCAGTCGTCTCCAATGCAAGCTTACAATCAATCTATTAACGATCTTGACAAGGAACTAGACCATCTCAAGCAGGTCTTCGAGGTTGCTCTCTAACCTTCACATCATTTACTCGAGAGAAGTTTATGTAAACCTAATCTCTGTTCTTACTTGGTTCGTCAGTCCATTGATCCTTAAATCTTGTTTGTCCTTTTGTGTTGTCATTGGCCGAGTTGGAGGCATTCGTCAAGAGACCTTTTAAGTACCCTCCTCTTAGAGACATGTCGTATTTGACTCTATTTGATAGCCCTCCCACACCATTTCATTTACATTTATTTTCATCCTGACATGAGAGAGCAATAGAGCAATTGACATCCCATCGCCTAGATTGTTTCTTAGTTGGTTACAAATGACTTTTATGAGTATATTAGCAATATCACCCTAAAGCAAGTTGTCTAGAAAAGTTGAATTAGGCGATTGTATAGCCATGGTGATTGGGATTAAACCAAGCGGTTTGGAAAAATCATGGAATTTGCTATATGTACCAAGCACTTAGCTTTGGACATTTTTCTTTGTATATATTCGGTCCTCCGTTCATATATTACGAGGCATTTTTGAGAAAGTGGATCTACAACATGATTGGTGCAACCATTTGGGTCCCTTCTTGGCATCACTTGCAGTAGCAATTCACAGAGCAGAGAGGAGCAGTTGAGGATCTTCCTTGGGCTTACATCGAGGAGTTGAAGGAGGTATCTAGAAGGCTGTAGACTTAGCTCAAGAGAGGCTGCCCACCTAGGCTGACTACTTGGGTAGTAAGGTGTAAGGGGTCATGGGACACAGAGTCTGCATAAGCTCAGAGGAGCACGCAGGCTCGGAGATCTAGAGGTGCCGGGTAGATAGTAGGACTTTTGGTACGATCGGAGGACCATGGTTTGGTGGGACTCCGCATCTCTTTTGTATTGTGTCCAGTTTTGGACGGACGGAAATATATCATTGTTGCTTTTATATTTGTCTTGGATGCACTGTCTATTTATTGGTCTCCACACACATCTAAAGGACACACAAGTTAAGAAGTTTGATTCCGTAGTGAAACACTTCCGCGTGTAATTCCTGGGCTCATCTATCAGTCTTCTGCTGCAGAATACCCTCTGGTGGGATTTTCATTTCTAACACATTCTTCTTACAAAAGTAAACTCTCCCCCTTTGTAGTCTTTACATCTTTCCCAAACTCTCTTTTCAACTCTTCTTCCTTTGAACTTGTCAAAAGCTTGTTATGTCTTAGCTAGGCAAAAAACCCAAGTCATGTGGCCACAGTCATCAATGAAGTTTAGAAGATAGCGTGATTGTGCGATGGGCTAAGTTGACTGTGGTTTGCATATGTTGGAGTGAACAACTCTAGCGGAGCTTTGGCTTTGGATGTGGCCTCCTTCGAGAATGGTTCGCAATGTTGCTTGCTCGTCAAGCAAGCCTCGGAGACTACTTTTGTGCCTTTTATTGGTGGAAGTCCATTCACCATCTCTCCCTTTAACATCTTCTACAAGGTACCATAGTTGACATGACCAAACCTCACATGCCATAGTCTGGAGCTATCTTCGTTACCATGGACTAACAATGCATTGATCCGATACAATCCATCTTTTTTGACTCCTCGAGCCATAATCTGTTCGGTCTCCTTTGATCTAACTAGGATCTCATGATCTTCAAGCTCCACCTTCATCCTGGCTTTTTGCAAAGATTAAGAACAGAGAGTACATCAGGGATTACCTTCTCGGTTCTTGAGTCTGTGATGAATGGAATACTTCCTATATCCTTCATAGGGCATCTCAGGTTGCCTCCCCCTATCAATTGTCTCACAGGAACTAAGTTTTTTGCAAATATTAAGAACTTAGAGTACATCGGGAGTTACCTTCTTAGTTCGCGAGTCTGTTATGAATGGAATACTCCCTATAGCCTTCACAGGGCACGTCCAGTTGTCTCCCACGATCACCTTTGAGTCTCGATGTGTTGTATCCATGACTTTGAACCAACTTTTCTTATTTGATATGTGTCGTGATGCCTCAATATCAGCATACCACCCTTGTTTCTTTTTAGTCATCGCATGTGCAGAGCAATGCTCAATGACTAGGAACAAATCTCCTGTTTGGCTCTTCCTTGGGCTTTTGGCCTCCCTCTTCCTCTCCCGATCTTTTTTATTTTTTCTCTGTAATCTTTTGCGAAGGGACATAATTTCTTGTAGTAGAAACATGGTTTCTTGTTTGCATCATTCGACTTGTCGCCCTTGGATTCTTGTTTGGGCTTACCCTTCTGGTGTTGCCCTTGTCTATTCCTTTTGCTAGAAATGCCTTGTCATTGTTGCTCTCGTATAGTCTCTCCTGCAGGGGCCGAGCTTTTTGAATGTAACAAGCTTGGTCCTCTATGTCTCACGGTGATAACGAAGCCTTTGAAACTTCCTGGAAGCGTCCCAAGAACGAGCATTACTAGCTGGCTTGAGTCCACTTTGTTGCCGACAGTTGCCAACTAATCCTTCAACACCTTTGCATTCACAAGATGGTTTCCTCCATCTTCATTGTGAACAATTGATTTTGGAGGGATAGGATTGGAGACATATTGTATTCGTCTTGTACAAGTCTCTTAGAATGGTCCACGCCTTGTTAGATGTATTCGCATTTTGGATGTGCGGGATGACGGAGTCTGTTGTAGTTTTGCCCTCGCTTGTGTGTATTTGTCCTCCCACTCTTCAAGCGCGTTCGGATCTACGACCATGACCACTCTCTTGAAGCATCTTGTGTGAACAAAAGGAGAGCAAGAGTGAGAGAGAGAGTGAGCTGAATGTAAGTGTACTGAATAGTGGACTGAAATGAAGTGTATACAAAGGAGAAGTGAGGGGTACTTGGACAAAACCCTATCTTATCCACTAACCGTAGTTAGGGATTAGACAGTGGTTAAGGGAAAAAACCTCATAGAGGGAAAAGTGCCCCTAACCTACTTATTACAATATATTGGCCACTGCTTAGAATATGATAATTATTCTACATTGGCCACTACCTAGACTATGATAATAATTCTAACACCCCCCTTAGTGCCAATGTGGTGTACAAGGTAGTGATTAATCACCAAAAGGAGATAAGTTTAGGGCATTGCGAAGTGCCTCAAACTTCTCATGTGGAAGTGCTTTGGTGAAGATGTCTGCAACATTGTAACGTGTTGACACATAGATCATACTGATCTCCCCTGCATGCAATTTCTGTTTGACATAATGATAATGAACCTCAATGTGCTTTGTGCGAGCATGAAACACAGGAATTTTTGCCACTACCATAGCACTATGACTATTAGTGAGAATTGGAGGAGGATCCTCCAATAAGAGACAAAGATCACCGAACAAACGTCGCAGCCAAACACATTCAACTGTTGTTGTGAAAGCTGTCCTGTACTCAGCTTCACATGAGGAAGTAGCCACTGTAGATTGCTTGTTGCTCAGCCAAGAAATGCAAGCTTTGCCCAAAAAGAAACAATTACCACTAGTGGACTGCTTGGTATCATAGTCTCCAGCCCAATCTGAATCATTGTAAGCATGCATATGCAAGTCACCCCCCCTGGAAACATCAAGCCACAAGACTTTGTGCCTTGCAAATAATGGAAGATGCGTTTTACAGCTTGCCAATGTGTTGTCTTTGGGTTGTGCATATATCTGCTCACCGGAGATACTGCATACTGAATATCGGGTCTAGTATTGCACAAATAAATGAGGCATCCAACACCCTGGCTGTAAAGTGTGACATCCACTGATTCACTTGCATCATACATAGTAAGCTTCATCCCTGGCTCAATGGGAGTGGCTATAGGCTTGCAGTCATGCTTGTTGAACCTATCCAAGAGCTTCTGCACATACTTGGATTGAGACATAACGATGCCACGCTTGTGTATAAACTGGATCCCCAAATAAAAATTTAACATGCCCAAATCTATCATGTCAAATTCACCTTTCAACTTAGCTTTGAAATCTGCAATTATCTCCTCATTTGACCATAAAGAATGATGACCAAAATATCTCCCCCATCCTTCTTGATGTAGAGGGTGCTTTCTGTGGGACTATTATGTAACACCTTACTTGCCAGGAATGCATCAATCTTGGCATACCATGCACGTGGGGCTTGTTTCAGCCCATATAAAGCTTTGTTAAGCTTGCAAACTTGAAGTGCATTGCGAGAAAGTTCAAATCCAGGAGGTTGTTTGACATAAACCTCTTCTTGCAAGTCCCCATTAAGGAAAGCTGTTTTTATGTCCAACTGATGGACATTCCAAACAAAATTTGCAGCCATGGCAATAACTGAACTTATGGTGATCATCCGAGATGTAGGAGCAAAAGTCTCCTCATAATCTATGCTCTTCTTCTATGCATAGCCTTTGGCAACTAGCCTTGCCTTGTACCCATCAATGGACCCATCTGGCTTCCTTTTCACTTTAAAAACCCACTTGGTACCAATGGTGTGCTTACCTGGTGGCAAATCCACAACATCCCAAGTCTGATTTTTCTCAATAGAGTGCAATTCATTGTGCATGGCATGCATCCAATGCACATTATCCTTTGCTTCTTCAAAGGAGTCAGGTCCTTCATCAAGAAGAGTACTTGCATAAGTTGTCTCAACTGAAAGAGCCCCCCCTGTGTGCCTTATTGCACTACGAGTCTTGCCAGGCAATGGGGCCTCAAGCCTACTCTCCCTTAGAGTCTGTAACAACCAATTCGGGACTGTTTTGGCTGTGTGTATCTCTTGAATCTCGTGCGTAGCAACTTCATCCACACCCTACGGAGGTACAAAATCAGCCTGTGGCTGAATCGGGGCATGTGGATGAGGAGGAGGTTGCTGTAAATTCTGATTTTTAGCATGAGCCTCAGGTGGGAAACCAAATGCTATAGGAAGCATCCCCTCAAAACATCATTTGAAGGAGCTGGAATGGTAAATTCAGCATGGGTATGTGCTGAGTTCTCTAAAAATAGATGCATTTAAGTGCCTTATCTGACAACTTATGTCGAAACTCCACAGGCACGTGGGAATATGCAACACAAGCAAAAACTCTGAAGTGATCCATTGAAGGCTTTCTCCCATGCCATGCCTCATAGGGAGTGATTGTCTTCAAAGTCTTTGTGGGAGCCTGATTTAAAACATAGTTTGCACAATGAGGCCTTCGAGCCAAAATCTGTGAGGCAACTTTTTACTGGTAAGCATGCATCCATCCATCTCCATAAGAGTGCGATTCTTGCGCTCAGCTTTGCCATTTTGCTGAGGTGAGAGTCTCATTGTAAGCTGATGCGTGATGCCTTTCTTCTTCAAAAATGCCTCAAACTCATGAGACATATACTCTCCCCCTCTATTTGTGCGAAGTGTCTGCACCTTGAGTCCTGTCTCATTCTCAACCATAGCCACAGTGTTTGAAATGCATAAACACTTCTGATTCTGCCTTAAGACCATAGACCCAAGTGTAATTGGTGAAGTCATCTATGAATGTAACATAATAGAGATAACCACCAAAAGACGGTTCCTCATGGGACCGCAGACGTCACTGTGAATGAGCTGTAATTTACATCTAGCTCTCACTGCACCATCCTTCTTAAAAGGAAATCTATGTATCTTGCCAAGGATGCAACCCTCACATGCATGAGGAGGAGGTGACTCTAAAGAAGGCAATGCATTAACCATAGCATGCTTCTGAAGTGTCATTAAGCTGCGATAGCTCATGTGCCCATACCTGGCATGCCATAACTCCCGATTCTGCATCGCAGCAGTGGGAGTGCTCATTGAAAGTGCAAGATCGGATCTTTTCTCATATATATCTAGCTGAAAAAGACCCCGATACAAAGTGCTAGACAACATCAAAGCATAGTCATTCTCTTTGTCTTTGACTGCACACTTAGCATCATCGAATATAACCTAAAATCCTCCTCTATTGAGAGAGGACACTGAAAGCAAACTCTTCTTTATACTTGGCACATAAAGAACATATGAAATTCTGAAATCTGTGCCATCAGTGGATGTAAGGATGATGTCCCCCACTCCACACACTGAATAAGAAGAATTATTTGCACGAGTTACCTTCTTTTTAGTAGGTGGAGGATGCAGAGATGTAAAAAGGCTCTTCTTGGAAGTGATGTGCTTGGAAGTACCACGATCAAAATACCAAGTGTTCAAGGTCTCATTGACACTGAGAGAGCATGCATCCTTTTAAGGATCATAACTGCAAGTCAAAAAAGCATATGGATCATCATCAATAGTGGCTGTAGTATCTGAACTATCCACTGAAGAATCTGAAATGCAAGACAAAAAGGCAGAGTGCTCTTCCACAAAGTTAGCTGTAACATCTCTCCCATCATGTGCATGAGGAGCTGATGCATTTGACACAGCCATACCTGAATCCCTTTTCTTTTCTTTAGCTATGCGCTTCTTGCATTCACCAATATAATGACCTGGCTTCTTGCAGTAGTGACAAATGCCTTCTTTTTAGGCTTATCTGCATCACCCTTAGCCTTATGAGAGGGTTGTCTTGAATCAGCTTTATGCTGATGTGCGGGCTGATTGGCATGTTGCTTTTGCTGCCCTTTTCCCTTGGGCTTAAACTTAGAAAGCATGGCATGCTCGCCAGCTTGTGTTGCCATATTTCTTCGTGTCTGCTCTTCCTGCAACAGAAGTCCTACCAACTCGTGAAAAGAGAGAGGATTGCTGCTCCCCCTCAATGACAAATTCAGCGAGGTGTGGAAACCAAGATAGGACTCAGGAAGAGAATTCATAGTGGTGGTAATCATCTCTGAATCCGGAATAACTTCATTAATATTCAGCAACTGCTCCCTCAAATCTTGAAGCTTTGTGAGGTGAGTATTCATGGAATCTCCCTCATCCATATGCGTATGAGATAGCTCTCTCTTCAGGAAGGAAACTTTGGCATCATTTCTTGCTGCAAACATACTATCTAATATCTCCCAAGCTGCCTTTGAGGTCTTGCATGGCTGAATGTGAGGAATAATGAACCTCTTGACAGAAAGAGAAATCACTGATAGAGCTTGTGCATCCCTAGAATCCCATCTTTTCTACTGTGCTGTGGGAGCCATTGGAGCAGCAGCTCCAATTACTTGTGCTGCATTTTGACCTCTACCCCTGCCTCGAGCTGTAGGAGTGATAGGTGTAGCCATAGAATCTGGTCTTGCTTCATCTCGATTGACATAATCCCAAAGATGTCTGCCAACCAAGATGTTGCGAACCATAAAGCTCCGCAAGGAGTAGTTAGTGCCATCCAACTGATCCTCCTGTGTGAGGACCCCAAACACCTCATTGGGGTTGTTCTGAGCCATTTTTGCCAGATAAACTAAAAAACACAGCAAACTGAACAAGTAAAATCCCTTCCTGGGATGAAAAATGCACAACCAAAATCTGCCAAAGAGAATCTGTCCACAGTGACAAATATTGTCACAGCCTATCAAAGGCTTGAAATGCGCCACCGTGCTCCGCAAATGCCCAAAAATCTGCAAAGAAAATCTGCAAAAAGTGGCAAAAGTCTGCAAATTGACTCACACGGAGTCCAAAACTGCTTGCAAACCTCCACAGGTGTAGCCATAGAATCTGGTCTTGCTTCATCTCGATTGACATAATCCCAAAGATGTCTGCCAACCAAGATGTTGCGAACCATAAAACTCCGCAAGGAGTAGTTAGTGCCATCCAACTGATCCTCCTGTGTGAGGACCCCAAACACCTCATTGGGGTTGTTCTGAGCCATTTTTGCCAGATAAACTAAAAAACACAGCAAACTGAACAAGTAAAATCCCTTCCTGGGATGAAAAATGCACAACCAAAATCTGCCAAAGAGAATCTGTCCACAGTGACAAATATTGTCACAGCCTATCAAAGGCTTGAAATGCGCCACCGTGCTCCGCAAATGCCCAAAAATCTGCAAAGAAAATCTGCAAAAAGTGGCAAAAGTCTGCAAATTGACTCACACGGAGTCCAAAACTGCTTGCAAACCTCCCAAATGGTCTTTCAATTGCCAAATTGCATCCGAATGCCAAAAGCCCCAATTTCTTCAAGGAAATTGCATTCAAAAGAGGGCAAATTAATTGAAACCCCCAAAAATGCCTGAAATTGCAGTTCAAAACCAAAAGCCCCAATTTTTGGGATGAAATTGCAAGGGAAAGAGGGCAAATTGACTGAAAGCCCCAAGTTTGCAATTTGTCTGCCAAAGCCCCAAATGTGCTCCCAAAAACTAAGCCAAACAATGGCTGTCTGCAAATGAACCTGCGAAGAAGACCTTGCAAAGAAAGCCTGTTCAGTGTACGTATGCCACGGAAGGGTACGGTTTCCAAGAACTGTTCGGATATTTGTACTGTGTACAGATGCTCTTCTACGTGTGTGCGGGGTACGGACGAACAGTACGGTCGGTGCAGGTACGAGAACTGTACGGAATACAGTACAGTTCGTGCGGCACTGTGTGGTATATGGAACAGTACGGCTGATCGTACTGTTGTACGGACGAGCTGCTAACTGATGGTGGCGCTGGTGCAGACTGACAGGTACGGCCGACAGTACAAACAACGTGTACGGGCTGACAGTACGAGATCCGTACGCTTGTACGGAGGACAGCCTCCGGACGGGAGCTCAAGGCAGCAGTGTACAGACGGGAGCTGCACACTGTGTACGGGATGGCCGTACGTCAAGCTAGCAGGTCGTACGGACTCAGCTGTACGGACAGCGGCGTGGCACGTGCGGGTTGAGCAGGAAGTCGGGTTCTGGGAGCTTGGTGAGGTTGTGATACCAAATGTGAACAAAAGGAGAGCAAGAGTGAGAGAGAGAGAGAGAGTGAGCTGAATGTAAGTGTACTGAATAGGGGACGAAATGAAGTGTGTACAAAAGAGAAGTGAGGGGTTTTCTCTAAGTGACAAAACCCTATCTTATCCACTAACCGTAGTTAGGGATCAGACTGTGGTTAGGGGGAAAAACCTCATAGAGGGAAAAGTGCCGCTAACCTACTTATTACAATACATTGGCCACTGCCTAGAATATGATAATAATTCTAACTTCTTGGTCTTTGGTTCTGTTCCCATTGTTATCTTCCAGAGCTTCTTCGCCACAAGGTGGTCTGGATCTTGACCCCATCCAGCTTCCCCGCATCTCTGAAGTTTGGGATGATCATGGGAGGGTCATAGTTTCTGAAATTACAGAAAATAGAGAATAGGTTTTATTGTCGCAACCAAACAAATACTTGCACCTCTCTTGAACCGGGGTTGTCTTCGAACTTGGAGGGACTTTTTCCTTCAAAGTGAATACAACAGGTCTCACTGATGGCTCTGATACCATGTTAGAAATAGAGGCCAGTTGCTTGAACCTCTAATGCAGTATGAAACTCTTTCCTAACACCTATAGATGTACTCACAAACTGAAAGCTTACTCATAGAGTACAGCAGAGAGGAGAGAAAGAGAACTCAGGCTTTATTCATCCACAAAAGGAAACACAGTACACTGCTCAGAAGAGAGCTGAACTCTTCCAGCAAAGCTGCTGGGTAAAAATGGCAATCCACAAGAGATTGCAATGCTGAGATCTCACATAAGACAAAGCTGCACCTCCTCAGCCCATTCTGCCTGCTAAAGGGCTTCAGTATTTGCTGCTTTTAGTGTGCAACGATCCCCCCTCCTTTATAAGGGAAGGATGGTGGGCTAGAGCCCTTCAAAGGATGCAAACACCTGACTGGTGTTTGCACTCATGGACCAGGTCTTCCTGCATACCTGACTGCAGATTTATGCCCTGACTGCTCCTGTTCAGCCTCCAACCTGCTGCTACATCTACGTACTGCCAGGCCTACAAATAGGCTCTGCCAGTGCAGCCCATCTTCTGTCTTGCAGCCCCTATCTTAGTACCTTTAAGCTTGTGAGATTGACAAAGAAACTTGATTCGTATATCCCGTGTGCTAAATGTAATTATAGCATGTTGTCGAGAGTCACCAATATTAGTTGTGGGAACTGTCCCATCTGTTTTTTGTGCAAGTGCCTTTCAAGAATAGCTTCAACGTGTGGTCTCAAGATTTATTGCTCAAAACACTAGTCAAACCATGCAGGTTGATGGTCCTACAGAGACCCTACAGCCGGCAGGAAAGTGCTACCTTTGGATGCTCAGTGGCGAGCTTGTTTGTCTGTTTCTAACTCTGCCTCACAGTGCTCGGCTATGTGCTCCCTCGGTGGAGTTTCAGTGGCTTTCACAAGTGCTTGCCAATAGCATAATGCCCCCTGTATAAAGGTGAGGGCCCTGTCTGCTCCCCACTTCCAGATCTGGCCAACTGGCCGTCTCCCACTGACATATCTGGCCTGCGATACTGCCGAACAGACAGCTGGGATAATTATGCTATGAGAAATGTCTTGATGTGTGAATGTTACCACCAATAGTTGTGTTCAGTTATGAATATTGATTTGGTAGTGGCACCTTTTTGAGGATGTTGTTCGTTGCTCGCTCATCTTTTTGTGACAGTTCATTGTTGCTTTTTTCAGGCAGAGATGAGTCAGAAGCAAGATTTCTACTAGATTGGCAGCTGGAGAGGTAGGTGTCAGCAACTGATCTCTTTAATATCTTTTGCATAAATTCATAGAAATGATAATGATTGCAAGGCAATGGTTGATTCTAACGGCTTTTGGGATTGTAAATTGAACTGCTTATTTTAAGTCAGGTTGACTGAAAAGACTAGTTAAAATTATGTGAGGAATATTTATCTGCTATTTTTACTCATTACTAGAGACTGAGGGCCTGAGAACCTAATTTTCATGTGTACAGGCCTTTTGTCTCTACAAGTAATTGCAAATCAAACCCTTGAGTCATGCCAAATGATCAAAAGCAATGAATTTTGATGTTATCATCATACAGGAAGCCTAGAACCATACTTTTTTTAAATTTGAATGGGATGGTGTAGTTTTCTATAGCTATTCTGATCAACAGCCCTTGTCTTAGCATGAGCTATATGGTTCAGTACTCTGTAAAATTTTGATATTGTATATTGCTGGGTTATATAAATACGTGAAGATAAGATATTTTCCCTTTCTAAATGGATGAGTTCCAGAGTTGTCTTTTTATTAGGAATTTTGAGTTTCTTGTCTTCTCATTCTCCAGATAGGATGCAGGGTCAATGGGATAACATGCCTCATCATCATGGGATAGTAGGAGCACTAACGTAGTGAGTGCAATTATATATTTTAACGGTAATTGTACTTCTCACCACTCCACAGTAGATTAATACCAACCATTGTTAACACATAAAAGAGTTCAAACGTTCACTTTAATAACATGCGCATTTTCTTTGTCCAAGATGATGATTGCTAGTATCGAATTTTCTAACATCAGAGATATGGCTTCACTGCCATGTAGCATGCTTTCCATAAACTCTTGACAAACAGTCTAATTTCCAGTTTTACCAGTTTTGTCAAACGGGACAAATTTCAGTGTTGCTCTTTGTGTATACGTATATTATAAAGTATAATCATATGCATTGGCTATCCATGCTTCACCTGGCTGTGTATTTGAGCATATCAACAAACCAAATTATCATTGTGGTGCTTTTTAATAGTTTAGATCAGTATATTTATTTGCTAAACTTCCAGATGTTTGGCTGCTTAGACTTTGCATGTGGTAATCAAACTTTGATGCTCTTACAGGGGGTGGCTGAGGGATTTTAACTCTGTATGGCGGGGAAGTTTGACATTGTTTGTGTACATGCATATTTTGGCTTGGACAAGAAAACAGATTTATGAATCTAAGCAAACATATGCATGCTAGAGGACCAATTATGAATGTGACAATGGAGATGCAATAAAACTGAGTTGTTGCCAATTGAAAAAAAGAATATCATTTAAGAAGAGCAATGTCCCATGGGAAACATAGTGATGTTTTGACTATCTCGGTCTATACCAACAGCCATCAATGTTTTAAGACCACCATGCACTAGTCCCAATAAATTGGATTCTAAATTTTCATATTCTATGTGGTTAGCCTTAAGAAAATCAAATGAGTTTACAAGTATATGGTGTATGATTGAACTCCTTATGCTTGCCAATAATTTCTCCTTCATGTTGTTAAGCTTCTATCCTTCCATTGATAATTTCATAAGGGGTTATCTAAGCTAGGTGTGAGCACTTAAGTGCTCTACAGTTCAGTCAAGTGATGCAGAAATTGGTGTCGTTGATGGACATGGATAGAAGTTCCTACTCAAAGGAAGATGTTATTGTGATTCACGACACATGTATGAGCATTAAAGCTCCAAATGGACTTGTGAGGGAATTGAATGTTGAGGGAGGGCAATCAATGGTGATCATATCTCTTTTGCTAATTGGCCTTATTTGAGAGAAGATATACGAGAGAAAAAAGAGTGTGCTTATAGTGTAGATCTGATTAAGTAGTTTGAGGTTTTATACTCTTTTTTAGGGGATGGGGGGATTCAAGCCCTTTGTAAATTATAGTAAAATAGAGTGCCTTAGAAACATTGTAAAAAGGCAAGGCCCAAATATTATCAACCAAATCAATCAAAGTATGTTGAAGGTGATTCATAATTTTTGCTTTCTTTTTTGCTCGAAAGTGTTTTAACGATTAGCAAGAAACGGTTTTGGAGAAATGCGACATGCTTTGTTTAGGGAGGAAACATATGCATTGATACTATAGTGCAATGAAGTGGTGCTACTTGTAAGGATCTTCAAAAAATATGACAAATCCAAAAGATGAGAAAAGGAAGTGACTCTATAGTCAAATTGATAGTCACTATGAGTCCAAGAACACTAGGTATTTTGGGAAAAGAGGTTGAGGAGGTAGTTGTATAGCACAACTAAAGCGAAGGAAGATGATAAGAAACCAAGGATGCACAATGTTACTGAGGATGGACTTCAATGGAAACATTATGTGCAATTGGCGGTCATTATACTTGGTGATCTTGGAAAAAGACTTGTGGGGAGGAAACTATTTACACGTCACAACTGGAGTGTTATAGAGGATAGGCTAGAGTTGTAACATAATATGCAACATTTGGAATAAAGAGCATTGGCAACAAAAGAGTGCGTAATCATAACCTACCATAAGGGTTGGTTCATTGTATGTAAGGTTAGCATTACTCTCTATCTTTTTTAGGTTTAGAGTTGATAAACGATGGCAGCTTGAGTATGCTACGTTGAATATCATGCGAATGCCTTGTATTGACTCAAACATCTCCAATATGGCTAAATATGGAGTGATTACTTCCCAATTTTATAGGTTTCCTCATCTTTGAACAGAGTGTATTAATCTCTCAATTTATTAATTTCATCCTATTACTTCTTAGAAAAGTAATGAAGAAAGGGCTATAACACAAGAAAAGTCATGAAGAAGCTCCGCTGTCCTATGTGGTAGTCATATCTTTGGAATTTCAGCTTTAGGTATGTTTAGGATCCTTGAAGGTAGAATCAAAATCCAAAATGGGGAGCTTGATAGCCCATTTTCTTCTTGGTTCTTAGGTATCTTTTATTTTTGGAGTTTATACATATGTATGTATTTGTGTGTTTGAAATTTGTTTATTATGTGTGTCCTCCCCTTATTTGCCCTGTAAGGGTCCTAAGGGATGACTTGGTTAGTGAGTTGCTAATCAGGGCCATAGTTTTGAAGTTAGTTCATTTGGTCGATTTGACCTTGCAAATTATGGTTAGTATGAGGCTTAAATGTGGGTTAGTAGAAGTTTAAGGGCTTCTAATGTGTTTAGGGTTTAAGGTTTTGTTTGCTTGTGGAGGTCCTAAATGTTTTTTTGTCTTTTATCCTAAAGCTTTTGTCTTTTGTTAGGGATCTCTCTCTAAAGATGGAGGCTCTCTTTGTCTCTTGTGTGACACCACATTTATATTACTTTTTCCAAAATAGGCACTCGTTCCCACTTTTATTCAATGGCCCATCCACCACACACACACACACACATACACCTTTTCACCTCTTTTCTCTCCTCTCTTTCACTCATATACCTTTCCCGATATTCCTTCACCTTCACTTGCTTTTTCTTTTTTCCTTTCCTTCTAATTTACACCTATCGTTTCCTTTCACAAGTTATTCGAAATATTTATTGAGCTACTTACACTTGGACATATAATGACACTCCAAAAGGTAGGGCCATAGTGGGATCCCCACCTTGTTTTATTATTTATTATCACTTTAAGGTTAAAATAAACTTTAAAAATAAATAAATGAAAATAATGATATTAATTGTTTTATTGTGTTTGTTTCATTTGTTTCTTTCATCTTCTTCTTTAGGGGTTAGGTTGTGTTATGGTGGAAATTGAACCTAATCTCTCTCTCTCTCTCTCTCTCTTCAAGCAACAGTGCTTTCACTCTCATTTCTAGGATCCTTGGACCAATACACTTCTCTTTGAATCTTTGGTCTGCCTAACGGGTATGTATGGCAGTGCTTGTTGGTGGCCAAACATATTGGGCTCGAGCTGAGAGGTTTCAGGTTGTCATGCTTTCACAAATGATTCACAATAAGCCTTCAACTCCACATGAGATAGTCCTGGCTAAGTTAGGAGCATCCCCACTACAACTTGATGCAGCGTTTCTCTAGAGTGTACATGTAGGTGGTTTGAGAGCCTGGGGCCAAACTACCCACCCTTCAATACAATGTTGAGACCCCCTAAGTGCTTCACCTAGGTCTTATAATTGGAAAATCCTTAGAATAATAAAAGTAAAATCATGCATGTAGATAAACATAGCATATATACTTATAGTACCTAGATTTTAAACCCCTTGTTCTTGAGGCATATGGAGGGGCAAGATTGCTCAAAAGTAGACAATACAACTTTTTAAGGATAAATAAGGGACACCATAATAAGTTAAACAAGAGTTCACAAATGCACGTGGGCATCGACTCCTAGTATATTGCTAAAGCAATCACTTTTGGATGCAAAAGAGAAAGTAACCGATGTTTGCTATTAAAAGACAAATTTGTAGGATGATCTCCATAAATGGCAATTAAAACACACAACTTAGTTATTATTATTTTAATTACATGTGGAAATTCACAAAAGGTGTTTCAATTAAATAGGAGTCCTGATAGTTGAGCATGGAAGCTTTTTCCATAGAGATCTTATGTTCTCTACTGTTGGGACTCCTATTTTTGTTCTTGTATCCTATAGAGACCATGCTAGGAGGACACAAGATGCCACAAAGACCAAGAGGCCGAGCTAGACTTCCATGTACGCCAAACTTACAATTTGTCCACCCCAAATCATCATGCCCTTGCCATTACAAAATAGCCACATCACAATACCATGTAATCCTAAGTTTCCATGGTCGAATTTGAGTCTAGTAGACAACATCCGTGCACTAGATCACCCACTTGCCTATCCGAGCAAGTAAGTTCTATGGAAATAAAGATAATTGCTTATGCTAGCAATAAAGCAAATAAAGCTTACCTTTATGTGGAAGTACAAAAGTAGGGATCTAGATTGAAAAATAGAATGATCTTACGCATTGGGGGGTTGAAAGATGGTTGCCTTCATGACGATGAGGAGAAAGACATAGATGATATAATCATTTGCCTTAGAAGGAAGTTATGCAAGTTGAATGGGATGAAAATAATATATGGAATGCCAATCAAAATGGCACACAAGCAAGGATTAGCAGAAGGATACAAGGATTTTGATATTTGAGGAGCTCACCCCTGATCCATCTCAAATAAAGAAATAGTAGACTCACCAAATTCAAGGAAGCATGCAAAGCAAGAAATTGAGTGGTTTATCGAGATGGGCAAGGATTAATTAGGAACTTTAAATCCAAACCCAAAGACTCTCAGTCTTAAACTAATGCTATAAAGGCCACCGTATGGTAGTATAAGAATATGTAGTTATGCCCTATAATAACTTGGTAGGAGTCGACGTTGTGGACTTCCTCAACTCTCTAGTTATCCAGATGTGGTAAGTCGCTTTTTGGTTGTTTTTTACTTTGTCTCATACATGTCTAAGGTCTTTTGGAGATGTTAATAGACCTTTCTTTCTCTCTCTCTCCATTCTTATGTCACCACATGTTAGAAAAAGCTCATTTTTTTTCTACAAACAACCACTATATACTTCACCACGTTACCCTTAGAGTAATCATTATGAAGGGCAAGACAGTATTGCAAATTGAAGGTTACTTACTACTATGCCTATGCTAGTGTAATCACGAAACTACAAAAAGTAGAGACCCAGGTGGTCAAGATCTAAAACCTAGAAAACACATGTACCTAGCGTACTTATCTTAGCTAAGTATTTTTTGAACCTCTTCTTGTTGATAATGGCATGCAAGTCTCTCAAATTAAAAAATTCCCTTCATTTAACGAACCTATTATCTTACATTTTGTACATAGTGAAACCTTTGGGACTAGAGATAACAAGGCAAACTATTCAAGGTAAGGGTTCTATGGATGACTAAATGCAGATCCTAGTAGAAACCATTGTCAAAAAGAATTTCCTCAATATTCTATAGAACAAGAAACATTTCAAGCTAGTCAATCTAAACTAGTCATCATGCAATAAAGACTCTTGTTGGTTGAAATTAAGCTCCTTATAAGTCAACTACAAAACATAATTTGCATTGGGTAGTAGTTTATTTCACTTTAAGGCCAAAATCTTGAGCCATATCAATAAAACTTAGTTTTAGAAATTTAAGTACTTGTTTAATAGCATTTTGATAGTCAAAAAATTATCATTAGATTATCCAAAAGAGGTGCATTAGTACACAAGTAAGAAGATTTAAACAGGGTAAAATAAAGTGCAAAAGGAAATATAAAGCATTTTCTAGAGCACACTTTAAGGCCAAAATATTGAGCCATATCAATAAAACACATTTTGGCTGGTTTTAGAAATTGAAGTACTTGTTCAAGAGCCTCTTGATGGGGTTAAAATTTTATCATTAGGTACATTGGTACACAAGAAAGAAGATTTCTATAGGGTAAAATCAAGTCCAAAAAGAAATAAAGGACATGCAAATTATTAATTGAATAACATCTCAAATCAACAAATACTAATTTACCTTTTGGAGAGTAAAGACTTTTCTTTTTCTTATCATCTCAAGGAAATAATGAAGACGACACATATTTGATTGCAACTTTTACCACTTTGCCAAATGGTGGTTACACTCAAGCTATATCATATATGACTCATCATTAGAATTTATTTTTATTCTATTGAAAAAAAAAGGAAAGTCACATCTATTCATGGGAGTTGATATCTCACATCAAGTCAAAGCTACTAAAACTATTCTTGTTTTATTGGATTACAAACACATTTCATCATTTGAAGATGCAATATATGTCCCCATCATTGCATTGAAATTCATATCAATTAGAGCAAGAGTGGAAAAAGACATGGATGGTATGTTCAACATTAGAATTTGTACCATCATCAATTTTGGGATTCAATTAAAAGCTGTGGCAAGGTTTATAGGTCGAAAGACCATTCAAGCCTATGTCAACAATAAAAGAAACCAATAATCATCGCTTTTCCATCATCAAAACCCAACACAGTGGCTTGACTTGGGATGCACATATCTACCAACATTGTCCTATTTTTTAGGGTAAGCATTGGGCATGTTCTCGGATTCATCTGGATATTTAAGTAGGAGAAAAATGACTCATTCTACCATGCTAGATGCATGATTAATGCCATTGTTTCAAAAATTCTTAAAGCTCCAATTCTACTTATTCTCTCTTGTTTTTAATCCCTTGATTAGACATATGATGCATGCATTGATTATTTAAAAATATACGTGGCTAACATTCAAAGGTTGAATGCAAATTTTGAGTATGCTCTAAAATTTATTGATTCCAGATGTAATTGCATGAAACCCATTCACCGAATCGATACTTGTTGTTTTTTGTGTTTTGCATTTTCTCCTATTTTAAGACTTTTGGACTACATGTTTTGCAAAACTCTTGGACAACACCTTATAATAATGTGTATATAAAGTATACATAAATATGCATACATACATATCTATTATATTAAAAATATTAAACAAACATTTCGTGGCAAGTTTCATCCCTTGAGTGGAAGAACCCTTTCTTATGAAACCTTGAGACATGAACTCCAAAACATGGCATGATAGGTATGATTGTTGAAGCCCATAATTGGCATATTCTACATCTATGCATTAGAGTAGAGAGAGATACTTGACAAAAACACATTGAAGTATCTCTTATTCTTCTTATATATATAATATTAATTACTACATAGGGCTAATAAAGTGTGTGCTGTGCTAGCCAACAAAGACCAAGAAGATCTTCCTATAGGCAATTATTGAAGAATATATATGATTAAAGGAATCAACACATATAACTATTATCAGAGGGAGAAAAAATTTGGCTGTCATGGTTACTTCGTTTATTAAAGGATAGTGAGGGAATTTAGTCATTCATTATTGATGGCTAGATTTCACTGTCTCTTGCCAAATGCACGTGGTCTTTCTTGCAAAATTTGGGGTAGTTTCTCATTTTAGTGTAGGTGTGGGCTTAACATCCTTGTGCCCACTTCATAGAGCACATAGATTAACGGGTCCTTAATGTAGAATGCTATCAAATATAATTTGTCCTTCACAAAGGATTGTACCACAGCAAGAACTAGTTGCACTATTTCACATTTACCTATTGTAGAGGCTCATTGTGATAAGGAACAAGCCTTTTGAGTGTTGGTCCAAGGTGCATGGATGATGTTATAAATTGAGCTTGAAGGAAATATTTAGACTCGAGTTGCAATGAGATTGATATTCAATATCCTCCCTTAAAACTTGTTTGATGTTTGTGTCCTTACTTTTTGGATTAGACACTACTAAAATCTTTTTCCCTTTTAGCTAGGCACCTACTTTACTTGTTTATTGTTTTAGAGTCCACTTGAAGAACATGAATGGCTTGTTTTTTCAACCTACTCGTGATGATTGTGTGTACATTGTTTTCCTTCTTTCCAGAAAATTTTGGTTAACCTATCAATTACGACAACATTCTTTGCAGAGTCTAGACCTTAGAGCCAAATCTACATTTTTGAGATGTGATTTCCCCCCCTCAACCTCAATTCTAGAAGAAAATGAGATTCATCTTCTCTTTATTTTTATCCAATGGAATCTTATATCATCGCATATGTTCTCCTTGAGGAGGTCCTTTTTATTAAATTCTAAATAGTGATCCTAACATCATAACCAAAGAGACAAACTACCATCACCTTCCTTAGAGTGTGTTGATATAGATTGCACTAAAGATTCACTACTTTTTTTGAAGTGTTGCTTAATCATTTACTATACCATGAAAGGTATAATAAAGAAATGCTTTTGGCTAAAAGTGGACATAGGAAATACCCTTAAGAGCCCTATGGCTAAATTTTGTGTTGCTTTTGCTGAATAGTTTATATAAAATTAAACTTCACCCACCCATCATATAGCTAATCAAGTCTCCCTTGGTGTTGCCTTATGAAATAACTAGGGTACCAAGGAACTCCCTATTGCAATGATTTATTTAATATCTCTAATAAAGTGCAATTGACTTTTTAAGAATATTGATAGGTAATTCTTGTCAAGCAATCTATTTATTGCCATGTCATTGATGTGATTGATATCATAATATATTTTTGAAGACATTTTCTTAAGGACATTAAAGAATAGGATGAAGTTTTTAAATAACTTATAACCTTGATTGAATAGCAATAGAGTAGGGCACATGGAGCATTATCATCCTTGAATAGCTCACCCTACCTCCCATCTACAAATACACATGTATGCTCTCTCTATTCTCATTGGTGGGTTACCATTGTTCTTTCTTCTTCCTATTCTTTTGTTGACCTAATTGCTCATGCACTCCTACTTGATTTTCTTCCCACTTCACCCCTCTCTCTCTCTCTCTCTCTCTCTCTCTCTCTCTCTCTGGGCTAAAGGTTTATACATTAATGATCATGCTCATAATACAAATAGTGTACAATTACCTATCCTATCAGCAATATGAAGAGGGAGAATTGAAGAATTGAGATGAGGTGAGAGAGCATGGTTGGAGAGTGTTGAGAAAAACAAGAGAGAGGAAAGAGAGATTTGCACAAACTTGGATGAAGGAGATGGAGGAGACAACACACAAAGAGATAAGCATTGATATTGAGTTATCATTAGCTACGAACCTTGTCAAGATAAGGCTCCTAAGGGGTCCACACAATACACCAAGGTTCCATTTGTGATATAAGCGACCAAGTCCTCACAGTCCTATCTAAGATATGAACCTTCAATTATCTTGATGATAAAATCTCAACACCCTGTCCCTCGATACGAAATGGGAGAGGAGTACGGCATTGCATTAGGTGATATATAAAGTATAAGAAGCCTTTAATAATCAGGTTCATTACAAGGTCTTAAATTTACTAAGAGTCATGGTAATAATTTAATAAATACAAAAGGTTAGAAAAGTGTATCTAGTAAAGAATAAGAGTGGTACACTCTCTATGAAACTAAGTATTTTTCCTACATATCTCACACTTTCTACATAGAGGATGTTTCTTGAAGCATTAGCGCCACTGTGCCCTTTTTTAAAATAGTAAGAACATTTGAAGGAGGTAGTTTGAGTATATAGTGTTTCATTAAGGGTTGAAATTCCCAATGTAGATGTTCCAATGGACTTACTCTACCTCTCCTCATTAAGAAGAGAAGAGATAACACCATCAAGAGTAGGATTGGGTACATTTTTCAAGGTTGAAAGCAAATTAGAGCATGATTTGACCTTGGCAGTAAGAAGGATGGCAAGTGGGACCATAAGCCTATTCATGACAGGAGAAGAAAAGATGCCAAGATGACCTTGAGTAAAATCAAGGCTAAGAAGGAGAACAGAAAGAAAATGAATAATAGCTAGCCAAAATAGCGTTTGTGATCATTGCCCCTAGTCAATCTCTTGTATAAAAGCCTTTCCAAGAAAAGCGAGTGATGTCCAACCTTTTGAAGCAACCCAAGAAGGTTGATACATAATAGGTTGCTTGAAGGAAGAACAACTGGTAGCCTGCGTGCAATAACTAGCATGAGAACTCATGAACGCTATAGAAGAGAGAAGGGGAAAGAGCCTAAGGCTCTGAGACCGTGTTGAAGAAAAAGGAGAGAGAGAAAAGAGATGGAGGAGACAACACACAAAGAGAGAATCCAATATGAGCTGTCAATCTTGTCAAAGAAAAGGCTCCTAGGTGCTCCCAACACTAATACACCAAGATTCCACCTATAATATAGGCACTCAAGTATCCATAATCCTATCCAAGATAGGGACCTCCAATCACCTTGATAATAAAATCTCAATAGAGAGCACATAACAAATGACTAGCTATACACTATAATAGTTGAAAAATATATATACATGCCCCTTAGGATTAGGATTATGCCTTTCAACTTTTATAACTATTTAGCACTCTTTTGGTGCTAGCTCTATGCACATTATGAAAACGATGTTCCCTTAAGATCCATATCATGAAGTAGAGCTTCCCTAAAGATGATGATTACAGGGAATGAAAAAGAACTGCTTTTTACATTCCATCAGACCTCTTCAATGGAAATTCCCTTCTTTGAGTCAAACTAAAAGAGCATCAATGTTTCTAAAAAAACTTTCTTTCCCAAGTGGTTTGGTAAAGATACCTCCAACATTCTCTTTGTTATTATCACAATGTTGCAATGTGATGTCAGGAACTGATACTCTTTCTCTAATGAATCATTCTCTCACATTAATGTGCTTTGTCTTGGAGCAATATACTAGATTCTTGGCCAATGCTTTAGCTGGTTAATCATCAAAGTATATTGTTGTTAGATTTATCTCATCGAAGTAATCTGATTTTTATGCATGCATTTTTTTGGCGAGCATGTGCAAAAATGGCAAGCATACTCTCTCTCTCTCCTCTGCTCCCCCTCTCCCTAGCACTATGACATTCTCTCCCTTCCTCCCTCCCTTGCTCCCTCCCTCTCTCTCTCTCTCTCTCTCTCTCTCTCACACACACACACACACACACACACACACACACACACACACACACACATCGAAATAAAGAGTTTACATTGCACGTACCCCATGCTTATGGGTTTGGTTGTAAAAACACGAAGTAGATATGTTTCCACGATTAGTTTTTCTTGTCATTTTTATTGTGACATTGCAAGCACCCCATGCTTATGGGTTTGGTCATAAAAACACAAAGTAGATATGTTAGCATGATTAGTTTTTCTTGTCATTTTTATTGCACTTTGGCATTGTGTGTGTGTGTGCACGCGCGTGTCCCTTTGTCACATTACCATTGAAATAAATTATCATCACTGACAACTCTTATGTTAAATTTCAAATTTTTCTTGATGGGAGTGGTTGCAATCTTGAAATCTACCATATGAAACTTCTTTAGAAGACTATCCACATATTTGTGCTAGGTTAAAAAGTTTCTATCTGAATCTCTCCAAAACTCAATGCCAAGACAATAATGCATAAGTGCAAGATCTTTTATGTCAAAATTTTACAAATAAGTCTTATGTGATGAAGCTCTCATTGCTTCCTGTCGTAATCAGTTCATCTACATACAAAATGGCAATGGTCGTTGGGTTTCATATATCTCAGATTGATAAAATTGTTGTGATTTTAACTATCCTAGCTTTTGGGTGCTTTGCTTTAAGATGTAGAGAAATTCCTTGAGATGGTAAACTTAATTCTTGGCATCTAGCTGGTTCACATGCCCTCTGCTGAGATACAAACTTTTGATGTATAAGTTCATCATAGTCTTGCTCATACTATTGTATAAAACTTGTCACAACTAGTCACATCTTTTTATCTTTCAATGATGCCAGTGGCATTGTAGTTGACTTTGTAAACCCACTTGTTTGCAATTGTCTCCTTTCCTCATAGGGCAAGTCACATAAATCCCAAGTGTTATTTTTATACAAAGAATTCATTTATTCATTCATAGCAATTTGCCATTCTAGCTTGTCAATTGCATCCTCAAAGTACACTAGCTCTTCTGCTTTCAACTTGACTTGCTTTGCCTTTCTAAGCATATGTCAATCTAGGTGGTGGTCGCCATTTTATACCATTTGAGTTGTTGCGCTTGTCTAGTAATTCTTGCTACTCTTTATCAACCTTCTTTGTATTTGATCAAGTAGTTGTATTTCTTGTGTATTTGATGACTTCCATTTTGATTCTTCATCAAACACCATCCATCTGTTGGCATAGATCTTAGAGAGTCTTTGTGCTTACTGGCATGGTCCCAGATACTGCATGTAACATCTTGATTTGCAAGTGTTTCCATGGTATGCATATTCTTCCTTCAAGATGATCCTCTTACTAGACGACCACAACAAGCTCTTGGTATAATGTAGTGATGCCTTGTAGCAAAAGATCTTGTGCTCACCCCTCCGCATTGTCATTAGCTTGACGTAGTAGTTGAAGTTCCAACTTGGAAATTCTTGCCTTTTGATGTTGCCACTCTATGCACTTTTCTTTATACTTACCCAACGTTGAGGTGTATGCAAGCTTTAGACTATCGAATTGTTGCGTTGCTTTTGGATGCCATGGATATTGATCATTAAGCACATGGAGTTGGAGTATCTCTTGCTCTTGAGCATCCAATCTGCTTTGGTGATGATAACAAGTGAAATACCCATAGTATCATGCCCTTAAATCTTGCACGCATCCCCCCCTTGCCCCCCTGTGCGCCTGCGGGTATTACTACAAAGGCATTTTGATTTTTCAATACCCACAGTATCATGCCCTTAAATCTTGCGTGCATCCCCCCCTTGCCCCCGACAATGCCCCACGCACCCCTCGTCATAGCAACCCGACCCCGCCACGCCCCCATCCCACGATGTTGCCTCGAGCTCCTGAGTCGGGTCGGGACGCATGGTACCTCGAATGTTGTCGCACCCTCGGCCACGCCCATGCCTCCAACCTAATGTTGCCACCCCTCGGCCATGCCTTGTGCACCCGTGCCTCCAACCCAACACTGCCGCACCCCCACGATGCCCCACGCACCCATGCCTCTAAAGGACGTCGTCGCGCCCCTGTCCCATAGTGGCGCCCTAGGCTCCCGGGTCGGGTCGGGACGCATGGCACCTGAAACAATGTCGCACCCTCGGCCATGCCGCACGCACCCATGCCTTCAACCCAATGCTGCCACGCCCCCGACTGCACCCTGTGCACCCACGCCCCAACCCGACGCCATCACGTCCCTATCCCACGATGGCGCCCCGGGCTCCTCGATCGAGTCGGGATGCGTGGCACCCTCGAGCACCCGCGTGGTGCCCCGAATGCTATTGCACCCCTTGCCACGCCCCCGTGCACCCACGCCTCCAACCCGACGCTGCTGCGTCCACGACCACGCCCTGCATACCCATACCTCCAACCCGATGCCATCGTGCCCCCGTCCCACGGTGGCACCTTGGGCTCTCGGGTCAGGTCGGGATGCGTGGTGCTTCCCGATGATGCCAGGCGCACCCACACCTCCAACCCAACGCTGCCGTGCCCCCATCCCACGGTGGTGCCCTAGGCTCCCAGGTGGGGTCGAGACACATGGCGCCTCGAATGCTACCATGCCCCTTGTGACGCCCCGTGCACCCACGCCTCCAACTCGGCATCATCGTGCCCCCATCCAACAGTGGCACCCTAGGTATGTTAGAAGGCCTAAAATACCCTTCTGCGCATCACTACATCAACATGGCTTCCAACCCCCACTTCCCTCCACTATCATAATGGGTATTGCAAGGGACATTGGCGGCAATTAGTTGGGAGGGCGGTAGGGGCAAATCGTATGCAAAGATGAAAGTAACCTTTATTTGGGATGGTGTGCTATTCCATTGGATCAAGTGTAAATTTTGATTCAGTACCATCGCTCATTTTATTCTCTGCCAGTAAGAGACAAATTGTCTAAGAATGTCTCTTTCATCAATGCAAGAAGGGGGGCAAGGGGGGGATGCGCGCAAGATTTAAGGGCATGATACTGTGGGTATTAAAAAATCAAAATGCCTCTATAGTTCTTATGCTCATCTAGTTGCACTAGGCTCAGCACGATCTTACAATGATTTGACATACATTTCCAAAAAAATGGAAAATAAAATCAAATATGCTTCCAATATAAATACATCTCTCTCCATATACTAAACTAAAAGAAATTGATAACCCTACTTCAAAACAAATTACGCTTAGAACACTACTTCATAAATGGCCCAAATCGCTTTCTTGAGAATATTTCACCACTCCCTATAATTTTTCACATATTGTCTTGACCATATTGCTGTGCAAATCCTTTTGCAACTAGTCTGGCCTTATATCTTTGAATACTTCCATTTGGATTGTACTTCACTTTGTATACCCATTTGTTTGCTATGGCCTTCTTTCCTGGTGGAAAGTTGCATAATTCCTTATCTAAGTTACATGCATGGGTATTACTTGAGATTATTTTTTGACATGAGCTCAATGTGATCTTCCTCAACCTCTTGATCTGACTCTTCTTCCTCTATATTTTATATGTCCTTCTCTTTCTCTTGCACCTGAAGTTTTTGAGTGGAGGAACGTTGCCTTTTTTTCAAAGTAGCCTTTGGAATTGTGTCCTGTTTGTCTTTTACT